>NC_061802.1:1212500-1531250 GCF_021462225.1 Girardinichthys multiradiatus | reverse complement strand
TGATTCACATGATGTTAGACAGGATTTTCTGCTGTGCTTCAGGCTGTTGTCCTTTCTCTCTTTTCTCTAAATCAACACATACAGGTTTGATGGGGTTAGACTTGTCTCCACTAGGTGTATCAACTGTTGCTTAGACACAACCAGGGGGTCTACCGGAGAGATGGCGTTCCTCCTTGGGGGGGGAGGAACCATGTGACAGCTGGAAGGAGATTAATTGGTCATATATAGGTTTAACACACATACAGGGTTGAATGATTGTTTCGGGGGGGTGGGTACCCAGTTGCAGGTGGTCCGCTACCCAGTGCCTAGGGGGTTAACTGATCTAAATTAATGAAGTGCCTTTAAATGACACCTCATCAGGGGGGTTGTTAGGAATAACCTTTATTAATTTGCTCATAGCTGTTTTTCCCATTTATACTATAGTGAAATAAAATATAAGTTCCAATGTTTCCCTTTTGTTAGAATAGGATAAGAAGCTCATAGACACACAGTGCAAGGATAAATGGCCCAAGGTTTGTCATAAATGACCTGAGGCACTGGGGCTGATAGTGGAGCAGCCGGTATAACTGGTTTGATTAGAAACCTACAGCACACTTAGATTAAGTATGTACACCCGCTACTACACAATCTAACAGTTAGACACCACAATGGTGACACATAGTCTACTGATAATCACTGAAGGAGGGAACATCCATTGCATCAGAGTACCAGATATAAAACTATATGTGACCTTCTATCGAGGCTCTTCGTCATCCTCTAACAGACGGAGACGGTCCGAGACGGAGCCTCAGAGCTGATCTCTGTAATCATTCCTCTGCCTTAATTTAGATTAAAAGAGCTAAAAGTTAGAAACTGTTTGAGAGTCGTTCCTTTAAGAGTCTTTAGATAGAGTGGTGACTGTTACCGGAGTCCAAGGACTGGTGGAGCTCCGAGGCGTCTGACCGCCAACAGGGTGCGGTAGCTTTGGACACTCTAGATGATTTTAGTTTTAAATCCTGTTGCACACATTCATATTTTTTAAGTATATGCTGCTAATCGTCCATTATTTATCAGTTGTAACAACAAATTATTTTTTAGCTAATAATCTAAAACAGAGTAAAGGAGTATTGCCATCTGCTGGACTGAAGGTGTAGTGGAGTTTTCTTCACAACCTTCCCATACGACTTTAGCCTGATTTAGGCTGATAAACGGTCCGTGGACTCTCTGAGGAATGGAAAAAGAAAGTACAGAATTTCTTGGGATTCCTATTAGCTGTGTAAAACAAATCCTGGGGCCCTTAATCCTGGGGCTTTCGGCGGAAAAGGGGATAATAGCATTGATTTGAACTTTTGCTGTCTTTTCTTTTCCTTTGGCAGACTCCTTCGTGCCTTTTCATAGTGACTGGTCCTCTTATTGCAGCTCCATTTGTTTCCAGAGAGGTCTCAAAATTGAACAGACAGATTTCCTAGGGACAGAAATTCTCATTCAGCCCATTTGAACATTAGAAGTAAAAATTATGTAATGTCGGAGTTGTCCTCCTAAACTCCTGCGCGTTCGTTTATTTGGTCAAAGCATCTTAATTCTGTGTGAGAAAAACTAAACTTAAATGTCTAAGAAAACAAAACACGGACTAGAGGTTGAAGCTGATTCACCCGGCCGGGAAGAGATGCTGCATCTGTGTAGTCAGGAACACTTCTGCTTTTTTTTCTCCCCTGCACCGTTCTTTTATTGAACACACACATACTGCAGGAAATATACATTTTACATTTGTTGTGCAGCGCCTTATCAGTTTCTCACACATTCTTTTGCTGAAGGTCAGTTCTGAGGCATCTTCTATTGATGAAACTGACACATGCACTCACACCCTTTAGTGCCTGTTTTTTCAAGTTCACAAATAATACATGTTGTTCTGCACAGTTAACTTTCTAAGCGCTACAGGTTCAGACTAATTCCACACTGTTATGAACATAAGAACACATTACAATTTTTTATATATAACAGTAACTTATACATTTATATAATATATACAATAGTTAATTTAAGTTAAATTGACTTTACATAGTTTTTACCTTTAACAAGAAATTGTGGAGACATCTGTTTTATTTTTTGTCTGGAATAAACATCCACATCATTTGAAAATGTTCCCTTTTCAATGGCATCTTTAATGTCTTTTGGAATTTTGTAGTAATGCCAAGAAAGAGAAAAAGTAAAAACGCATCTCCTCTTATGCCTGCCAAATTCACCAACACCAAAAAAGGCAAAATGGATCAAGAAATGGCAGACAACATAAAGCTAGCTTTAAACAAGCAATGAACTGTCCTCAAAAAGTGTTGCGATGTGCTTAAAAGGTCAGTTGAATTACACTCAGCTGATTTGCAAGACATCAAAGGACCAATACAGAATACTGTGACTCTTCACAGTATTCTGTATTGGTCATGTATTGGTCATGCTCATGCAGAAGAGAAAATCCAAATGCTAAAAAATAAAGACGCAGAATTGGTGCACTACAAACGCCGGTGGAACCTGCACTTACTGGGGTTTGGAAGATGTCAAAAAAGGAGGACTACCTGACAGAGGAGCCTGCGTTTCATGCAGGACCTCATTCTTTGCTATCGTTAATCAACTCCAACAGGAGTAAGTCACTGTTCTGACTTTTTCTTCTGTTCTTGTTTGGCATTTCTTCTTTAAAATTTCTATCAGTTAATGCATGAGGCTTAAGAGACATTGCTAAACGCTGGGCAATTTTTCTTTATACAAAAAACTTTGATTCGGACTTTTGCTTGGTTCAGGAATCACTACTTCAAATTTGAACAACTGTTCAAATTTAACATGAAAAGTCTGTGCATGTAAAACTTCAATATTGTCCCCACTAAAGTTTAAAATGAAATAACAAGTGAAAAGAAACTAAATAAGGTTTTTAAACATTTTCTGTGAACCAAATGTGAAGTATGATGTTCATTTGTATTTAGACCCTTGCAGCTGTATCTGTAGTGAAAGGTTATTCTACAAAGTATTGACTCAGGGGAGCTCAATCCAAAGCCCACCTTAAAAACCAAAGGTTTTTTTTTCACTGCACATATATGCACCATTTTGTTTTGCTTGCGATGTTATAGGGATGTAAATACTTTTTATCACTGATCTAATCTACTTGATTTTATTTTTAGGTACTATGAAGGGTTCATTTCTCACACTTTTAATTACTCATCGATGTATTACCAATTATTACCTGATTCTTAGAGGTTAAATGTCTAATTTGAGGATTTCTCTTGAAAAAGTTATAAACCTTCTGTTGCCTTTTTCTTTTCTGCATCTTAATTGTACTAAGTGGCAAAAAGACAATTAAAAGCTTCACAGTGTCATGAATCTGACTGGCATGACAGAGATGCTTTTTCATATGCTAGCAAATAAGTGACTTCTGTGTTGTTACATACCTGTGTATCCTTAACAAGAACTGAATGTAAGAAAGGTGGCATTTCAGAAGGGTTAGCCAATCAGCAACAGGGGAGGGAGGGGGCAAATACAGCGAGCAAAATACAGAGGAAACAGACTGGAAGTGTTATGGGAAAAATGAAGGTGTTAAAACACCCACATCCCTTTGAGTGCGATGCCCATGGGATTGATACATTATTCATGTGTCTGCAGGCTCACTGCAGCACATCGAGCTTAATAAAAACTGTGAAATTTATACCAAGTTGTAAAACTATGATTGACTATTAAAAAGTACCAAAGGATATTATTAACGCCCTGCAGTCCATCTACAGGGCCTGGGACGCCAGGGAGGCATCCCCTATCCCACTGGGAGCTAGAGCAGGCCCCGACCCACTTGGGAACCCAGCCCTGAACCCACCTACAGCCAGAAGTGTCAGAATGCCAGACAAGAGGGCACAGTGGTCCATGGCCTCTGTTCCAGGCAGCACCATCTTACTCCACCTCCATGCCAGGCCCACCACCACCTAGGGACAGCAGAGCTGCGGTGCCAGCATCCCCATGCTGAGGCGGCAAAACCCATAACTCCTACACCATTAAGTGATGTATTTAATTATTGTAGACAAAACAAATTCAAATTTATTCTGCTAGTTTTTCAAATAAGCACATTCTCTCCATAGAATCAAAACCAAAATATGAAAACAAATTTTTATAATAAATTATATTTAAACTTTGTTTATTCTTCTGGTTTTTAAAACAATTTTTGGCACTGCTTAAAATTTCAAAAAGGGTGTGGCATTTATTCGCTTCCACTCTATGTGCGCTCTATGCATGTTGATTTTTTTACATGAATTTAGCCAAAAGGCATAGACAGGCAGACATTGCCAGAAAGCAGGTAATTATCACGTAAATTTCCCATGCAGTTTGAACATATGTTAGTAAAATATTTGGTATATCCTTTGTTCTGAGTAATGCATTTTATGAAAGATTTTGTGTAGTATAAACTGAAAGTTGGGATTTTGGGTCATTCTGAACAATTTATTTTTAATGTGTTGACTAGCTATAACTGTGGCTGATATACTGGAGCAATAAACTACCAAGATGACGCCGAAAAACGGATGTAGACTCACAATTTAGTTGATGGAACGGAGATGTGATGTCAAATCAGTTTAACAACAAAGAAAACACTTCAGCTCAATCCTTTTTTTCCTCTCTTGGCTGGATACTAACAACGCCAAAAGTATTTTCCTCCAAAGTCAAAAATTTACACAGAGCAGAGCAACAAACACACTAACAACATGACAGGGATAACTGCAGTTTTGGATGAATTTGAGTTAATTTGCTTCTTCGGCAATTCGTATCCATTGTAAGAACTAACCCATGGTTGGCACAAGATGTCCTTTAGCAGGCCGCTTCATTTCATAGCCAAAAAAGTAATTAATGAATCCACCAAAAACTAGAGTTGCACAAAGTGGCAAGGGGTGAAATTCAATTCAATTCAATTCAAAAATTCTTTATTAATCCCAAAGGGAAATTAAATGTTGTTATAGCTCATATTATGAAGGTTTCTTCAAAGAGCCGTTTTAGATGCTGATGGCTGTGAGCAGGAAGGATCTCCTGTAGGTCCGTCTTACAGCAGATCTGAAGAAGCCTCTGACTGAAGACACTCTGTTGTTGTAGGACAGTCTGATGAAGAGGATGCTCAGGGTTCTCCATAATGTTCTTCATCTTATGAAGAATCTGTCTTTCCACAATGATCTCCAGAGGTTCTAGAGGAGTTCCCAGAACAGAACCAGCCTTTTTTATCAGCTTGTTGAGCTTTTTTAAGTTCCTGGTTCTGATGCTGCTTCCCCAGCAGATGATGGTAGAAGAGATCAGACTTTCCACAACAGACTTATAGAAGATATGCAGCATCTTGCTGCAAACACCAAAGGACCTAAGCTTCCTCAAGAAGTACAGTCTGCTCTGTCCCTTCTTGTAGATGGCTTCACAGTTACATCTCCACTCTAGTCTGTTGTCCAGGTGAACACCGAGGTATTTATACTCCTCCACCACCTCCACTTCTTCTCTCATGATAGACTTGATGATGATTTGACTTATTCCTGTTTCTCTTAAAATCTACAATCATCTCCTTTGTTTTAGTCACGTTCAAAATGAGATGATTGTTTCCACACCATGTCACAAAGAGGTCCACCACCTTCCTGTACTCAGCTTGAAATGATTTGCACACTGATGACACTTCCTCAAAGGTTTGAAAAACAGAATCCACTTTGTTCCTGTCTCTACAGGATTTGTTTTCGGACTAGACTGCAAGATGGAAGCAAACTGCTGCTGCCAGTAAACGAACCAACTGGTCTTCTGCTGCTGGTTTTATCCACTCCACCATGTTGTACCGCTGTAGCTTTTGGTCATGATGTACCTGACCTTTTGGGTTTAAAACAGGCACCTTCTATTAATCATTTATTAGTTACTAGTTATCGCCAGGGGATCGTTTTGTACCTGCTTTGACAACCAACAATTTTTTTTCAACAATATTTTTATTGCTTTTTTTTCACATAAAACATACACACTTCAGAGATATTTACTGAATTAGTAACCCATATGGGTGAGAAAAGAATGAACAAAGAAAAAAGCCAGACCATAATTCCTGGTGGTATTGGCAATCTATTTTACATTTAATTGTGCTTTGGAAACAGCAACATGTCATACTTACAAAATAGGAATATAGAAGTTAACTATAGATCTCTTTTAATATCTAATAAGGCCAATTGTTAAGAGTAATTAAACAAGGGTCCAGAACCTTTATTTATTTTACACTGCCAGACACAGTGAAACAACGTGCCTTTGCTTTCCATACATTTTGTACATATATCCAGAATATTACTTTCATCTGTTCAGTCCCACTGGCGTCACATCTACCCTCAAAAACAATTTGTATTGTATTCATTTTAATCGTATGTTTATGGTCTTAAGAATGAGCATCGACACAAGCCCTTTCCCAGTTGTAGTCGTATATTTTACTCTGTAGATCCTATTTCCAAGTCGGTTATTTAAATGATGAGCTGTCATATGATTTAGATATCAAAAAACTATAAAGCTCAGCAATCATCCCGTCACCATATCTTCCAGTAAAGATTTTGGTGGTTTTCTGACTACGTTACTTTGGTTCCTTTGAATAAAACTTCTAAGTTTGAGATACTTAAAACATTTATTTTGTGAAGAATAAATTTTGCTTTTAATTCTTCAAAGGACATCAATGTATCAGAACCACGTGAGATCTTGGATCTTTTTTAGTCCCTTATAATAACCATAACCCAAGATCTGCTCTTCCTCATTCAAAATTCTGATTGCCCCATATTGGCTGTACTGAGATAATGAATCTGTCTTAAGTATTTTTTATTTCATATCATATTTTTATAATTTGCTTTACTATGGGAGATTTTTTCAAAGCTGAATATAAGTTTAGAGGAAGAGGTAATTCTAATTCATCGGTTTCCATTTCGGTCCAATGACGAAGATTTGCATTTGAAAAATAAAACGTGATGGTCCTCAGCTGAGCAGCCCAGTAATACAGCTTTAAATCAGAACATTTTAAACCTCTCGGTCAAACTGTAAATAAAATAAGGTCAAACTAAATCATGCCCACCTGTTCTTTAATATCATCCTGACCAATATCTTTTAGAAAAGCAGTCTAGAGGTGCCAAGGACATATTTTGAAACAAATAGAGAGGTTTGGGTAAAATATTTAATTTTAAGATATTTATTCTCCCTGTTGTTATTTGTTGTGGCATCTAACGATGAACTAACTCCATTAATTCAGTAATTACAGGTTCAGTCTCTGGTAACGAAATGTAGTTATATCACTTTGATAAATAATACTAACCAGCAGGGGTCGGTCAACAGTTATTTTGGCTTTTATCAGGAGACAAAAGGCCCAGACGGAGATCATAACTCAAATAAAGAGGACAGAGTAAAGTAGAAAGTTTTCAGATAAATCATACAATATGCATGGAGTTTGCGGTGTCAAGTACGTGTGACTGTGTTTTGCCCTTGTGGGTTCCACGTAACCGTTACAAACAAAAAAGTTTAAAAATCGAGTACAGCCATTTTAAGCCAATGTAAATTACATTTCTCTGTTTTATTTACAGTCTATGGTAACGAAATTTACTTAATTACTTTGATACATTTTATCAGGGGTCATAGTCTGAGTCAAAAGGCCTGAACAGATCCGAAATCAAATAAATGGGAACAGAATAAAGAAAAAAGGTTTCAGATGAAATCATTCAATCTGATTAATTCATTCTTCAGATTTGAGCATCAGTGATGGAGTGACAACCTGCCCTGGACCCAATGACCATTTATTAATCAGTGGATTGCTACGTACCTGTTTTAAGATCTGACACTTTTCCCTGGTTCTACACAAGGGAACGAAATGGCTAGTTCACAGGTGAAAAAATGTAGAAGTAGAAACAGAGGAAATATTATGTAGATAAATCATAATAGTTATGAGTCACATTCCCTCTGCTTGTCAAACAAAAAAAGATCTTTCTGTTAAGTCTCCTTTATATCCTAAGGATTATTACCACACACATGTGCAGTCAGTTTATATCTGCTGCTGAATAATTTACCACACAGTTCACAAAGATATGGTTTTTCACCTGTATGAGTTCTGATGTGCTTAGTCAAACTTGATGGTTTGGAGAACTTTTTTCCACAGGTCAGACATGAGAAACGTGTCTCACATGTATGAGTTCTCATGTGACTAATCAAACTACTACTGTTAATGAAAGATTTATCACACAACTCACAAGAGTACGGCTTCTCTCCTGTGTGAGTTCTCATGTGTTCATTCAGAGAAGAGTTCCTAGTGAAACCTTTTCCACAGGTCAAACATGAGAAAGGATTATCACCTGTATGAGTTCTCATGTGCACTGTTAACATTTGTCGAGTACTGAAACTTTTGCCACATACTTCACATAAAGGTAACTTCTTTTTATTCATAATTAGCTTTGAGTTGTCCACATTGTCACCTTGTTTTCTGTTTTTTTTGCGTCTTCTCTTCGGCAAATTACTACCGTTAACGAAAGGCTTATTATACATTTTACAAGCATGGGGCTTCTCACCTGTGTGACTTCTCATGTGTGCAGTCAAGTTATGTTTCCTTAGGTAACTTTTTCCACAGGTCAAACATGAGAAAAGCTTCTCACCTGTATGAGTTCTCATGTGCACTGTTAACATTTGTTGAGTAGAGAAACATTTTCCACATACTTCACATAGAGGTAACTTCTTTTTATTCCTATTTAGTTTTGAGTTGTCCACATTGTCACCTTGTTTCCTGGGTTTTTTGCTCTCTGTCTTCAGCTCTTTCGCATTATTTAATCTGGAGTCTTGCTGAGTGTTTCCTTGTTGATGTTGGTTTTTATCTTCAGGGCGGGTTGAACAGAGCAGATGATTCTTGATAGTTTCTGGTTCACTGGAGTCTTTTTGATCAGTAGGAGTCAGAATAAAGGAATCAGTCTCCTGCTTCACTAAAAGCTGTCCTTCATCCTGAAAGATCCAGAGTTGAACTTGTTCTTCTTTAATTGGCAAAGGTTCTGTTTCTTCTTTTATCTCAATCATCTGCTTGGTTTCCAATTCCTTCTGTTCTTTTCTAATCTGTACAGGTTCTGGTTCCTCCTTTGTCTCCATCATCTGCTGCACATCTGGTCCATTGTGGAATATTTCATTATTAGCAGGAGTCATCATAGAGGTGTTGGTCTCCTGCTTCACTAAAAGCTGCCCGTAGTCCTGAAACATGCACAGTTCCACCCATTTTTTATTAATTGATTGAGGTTCTGGTTCCTCTTTTGTCTCAGTCATCTGCTGTGGTTCCTCCTGTTCCTCTTTTAATTCTCCAATGTCTGATATAAATTGATCCAGAACAGAGTTCCTCTCTTTGGTTATGAGATATTGACCAGCAGCAACCTCCCATGTAGTAACAGACATGATCCTGTAGAAGACCTGAGGGAATGAAGAACAGTAGAACAATGTTAACAGTTTTTATTTTTATTTATTTATTACAGGAAATGTACACAAGTTTCTTTTATAATTAGCCATGAGTTTTTTTAAAAACAGGCGCCCTCGGGTAGTACAGAAAAATAAATATTCCACACAGAGCAGAGTATGAAGGTTCAATTAGTAGGGTAAGAGCACAGTTTTGCTCAAAATATTGAAATGCACACAACATTATGGGTGACATACCAGAGTTCAAAAGAGGACAAATTGTTGGTGCACGTCTTGCTGGTGCATCTGTGACCAAGACAGCAAGTCTTTGTGATGTATCAAGAGCCACGGTATCCAGGGTAATGTCAGCATACCTCCAAGAAGGACGAACCACATCCAATAGGATTAACTGTGGACGCAAGAGGAAGCTGTCTGAAAGGGATGTTCTGGTGCTAACCCGGATTGTATCCAAAAAACATAAAACCACGGCTGCCCAAATCACGGCAGAATTAAATGTGCACCTCAACTCTCCTGTTTCCACCAGAACTGTCCATCAGGAGCTCCACAGGGTCAATATACACGGCCGGGCTGCTATAGCCAAACCTTTGGTCACTCATGCCAATGCCAAACGTTGGTTTCAATGGTGCAAGGAGCGCAAATCTTGGGCTGTGGACAATGTGAAACATGTATTGTTCTCTGATGAGTCCACCTTTACTGTTTTCTCCACATCCAGGAGAGTTACGGTGTGGAGAATCCCCAAAGAAGCGTACCACCCAGACTGTTGCATGCCCAGAGTGAAGCATGGGGGTGGATCAGTGATGGTTTGGGCTGCCATATCATGGCATTCCCTTGGCCCAATACTTGTGCTAGATGGGCGCGTCACTGCCAAGGACTACCGAACCATTCTAGAGGACCATGTGCATCCAATGGTTCAAACATTGTATCCTGAAGGCGGTGCCGTGTATCAGGATGACAATGCACCAAGCGTCCAGGATGAGAATCAGTGCCTCCAAGTCCAAGGGAAAAACGGAGCGGGAGATCGACAGACGGATTGTGATGCGGGCGCTGTACCGGTTTGTCGTAGTGAAGAGAGAGCTGAGTCAAAAAGCGAAGCTCTCGATTTACCCGCCAATCTACATTCCTACCCTCTTCTGCGTCATGAGCTTTGGGTCATGACTGAAAGAACGAGATCCCGGATACAAGCGGCCGAAATGAGCTTCTTCCGTTAAGTGTCTGGGCTCTCCCTTAGAGATAGGGTGAGGAGCTCGGCCATCCAGGAGGGACTCGGAGTAGAGCCGCTGCTTCTCCACGTCAAGAGGAGCCAGTTGAGGTGGCTCGGGCATCTGGTTAGGATGCCTCCTGGACGCCTCCCTGGTGAGGTGTTCTGGGCACGTCCCACCGAGAGGAGGCCCAGAGGAAGACCCAGGACACGCTGGAGGGAACATGTTTCTCGGCTGGTCTGGGAACGCCTTGAGATTCCCCTGGACGAGTTGGTCCAAGTGGCTGGGGAGAAAGAAGTCTGGGTCTGCTTAGGCTGCTGCCCCTGCGACCCGACCCTAGATAAGCAGAAGACAATGGATGGATGGATGAATAAAGCTGCTGTAGGTAATGAAAAAATGAGGTGGAATGCAACTGTTTCCCGAATCAGAAGCTGCAATCAGAAGCCAACTTCAGTTTCGTGAGAAGTAGTACGTGTACGGCTAATTAAATGTTGCATAAATAAGAAAAACAGTAACAGTAAAGACGTTTTACTACTATTTATGCGTGTAGCAACCATCTTGAATGCAGAAGTTAGGGAATGGCCGTGTTGCCGAGACTTTCTGACTTTCGCGCGCGTTTCAGCTAAATTTCCAACTCGGAGGACCGAAAATCCGACCTCCGAGAACAAATGAACGCAGCATTAACATACCTGTAGGTTCTGATCTGATCTGGGTTTTCCAGCTGATATCCAGCAGTCTGAGCTGATGATCGATCTCTTCCTCCTAATGAACGATGTTTCTGAATATTTCTCCAGCAGCAGCAGTTAGTCGCTCTCTGATCAATTCTCTCAGATGATGAACCGAAGATGTTGTTACTGCAGACTCTGAAATATTCAGCTCACACAGCAAAAACCGACGATAAACAGAAGAAAACCTGGAAGCTAACGATGCTAGCGCCTTGTTGTTTACTTCCGCCGGAAGTCTCACACGGAAATCTGGAAACATGCTTTTTTTTTTTCTTTTTTTTTTCAAAATAAACTTTATTAAGAAATACAATTCAATACAAGATGATACAGAACAATGTTAACAAATGCCGCCAGGGAGCTACAGTCGTTCAGAGGTAGAATCCCAGAAAATCAGGCTACAAAAATATATTGAAGAGAACACATAAATTAAAAGTCTTAATAGCTTTAACATTAGTAGAATGTCTAATAGTTTTAATATATTGTTTGACCTCATTTTTCAAAAATGATAAAGAGTGGTTTTTGATTATTATACCAGCATTTGCGAATATGCCATTTGTATAAGTATATAATGATAAAAAAAAAATAGCTTTTTCTTTGCAGAGGTATAGCTGAGAAAGCCAAACAACACATGTTCAAAGCAAAGGGAAAGATGTGGTTCTATACAAGAAGAAATTAGGAAGCAAATAACTTTCCAGAATTTGGTGGAAATGGAGCAAAGCCAAAATAAATCAAAAACGTCTTCCGGGTGTCCTTCACAAAAAGAGCAATTTACATTTATATCTGTCTTGAAACGCAGGTAAGAAAACCTTTGATAGGTGAAATCTGTGAATTAATTGAAAGGAAACTTCTTTAACCTTGTTATTTATCATGTAACTAGCAGGTAACTTCCAAATATTTTTCCAGACAAGATTATTAATCAGGACGTTCCCGTAAGATACCACATATGGAATTGACACAACATCTTTCTGAAACAATAAGTGTATATGATGTTGGAATTATGATTATCGATTAATTAATATTTATCAAGAATTATAATTAACAATCATAATTTGACAAAATTAATTTCTTAACCAAAATCCTCATTTATGAATTGAGACTGGAGATGTCTTTTGGTGTTGTAATTGTAGCTCAACGACTTTGATAATTACAACCGTTAAATACTCAGTAATAATTGATAACTATTACCAGAGATGTCACTGTTTAATCAACCATTTCTGTTGAAACGTGGGGAACTTTCAACCTTATTTTGACTGACGAATCACTCTTGCACAAAATAAACACAAAACGCCTTCTCTTATCTATGTGAACATTTATTAAATCACAGCCTGATACAATCCGCTCTTCCGATTCAATGATCTTCACCTACTCAAACATGCAAAGTTCTACACAAAAAGGGGGTAAAATATCTAACTAAACAAAATAAAGCAAACAGCAGTGGGGTCAAACCAGCACTTATGGCAAAATAAAAGGGGAATATGGTTGAACGAAGCTTTGGGTGCACCCCTCCCAAAGTGTAACTCATTGAAATGCACAGTCATAAAACATCCCCCAACTCTGGGCGGGGGTGAGCACACAAAGAGTTATAAAACTTTTGGCGGCAAGCTAGTAAGCAGTAAAGTTAAAGACAAAAAAATTGATGATTTTCATCATAAGGTTATTATAACAGTTCAGTTTCACAGCACACCTACGCACAGGTATTTGCACGGTAAAGACACACTTGCGAGACACGGCGGTTTCCGAAAGTACCAGCAAGTTTCAAAATAATGGCAAGCACATACAATTCATAACACATTAGACTCTAAATGGCGACTCTAATCACACTAAAATTTCCTTTCTATCCTGCCCACACTATCCTTAATAAAGAAATAAAGGAAAAATAAAAAAAGATGGGTTTTACTTTGTTGGAGTCTTCCTTCTGAGCAGAGAGAGAGAGAGAGGGCGGGAAAGTTGGAAGTTAAATGTGCATCCACAGTTAACTTCGAGAAGAGCGGTCAATCTTCGTCCTTTGGCCTCCTTGGCAAAAAGGAAAAATATGATCTGACCGTCGATTAGAACCGAGCAAGGAGGGAAAGTTGCTTCTCCTTGAAACTCTGTGGTTTTGGTTACGTGTTAAATTCACGTCTTCGATCGGCAAAGTGAAATTTCTGGCCTTCTTATTCCAGAAACCTCGTTCATGAATTTTTTGTTGGCCAACGAATGAGAATAAATGAAATCCACTTGGGACTCTTCTCCAGAAATTGATGCGTTCCAGTTGCTGGTCCGGCTTCCAGCGTTAAAAGCAAAGCTTCTTTCAAATATTCCTTTCTATATTGCCTCCTGTGACGTCAGACCTCATTTCAGCCGCAGTGGCTTTGTTGGACAGACTATCCTGCGGTACAAAATGGCCGATGACGTTGGAATGGCATTGTGGCGCCCAGCAACGTGCAAATGGTCCAATATTCGCAAACAAGTGGTCCAACAATGACGATTGATATTGCGCGATGAAGAGAAACAAATTTGTCTAATTTCAAGTTTGGTTGGATCAGTGGGTAATAGTGTTGGATTTTGTTTTGCTGTATTTTTAAAAAACATATTTACTCCAGCAGGGATTGCATTTCTAACATTATTATATTCATTAGTGAGAATTACAATATTATATTTTAAGAAGAATTCTTGATATGTCATTAAAGAACCATCGGAGTTAAACAACTGATGAACCAAGATTATGTTGTGAGTAAACCATAAGGATAGAATAAGGATAAACTTTATTTCTATAGCACATTTCACAGACACAGAGTCACAAAGTGCTTCACAGTAATCAAAAATTAAATAGCATCTTGTCAATATCTTCTGAGACGTTTTGGTTAACATAGAGAGATAGGGCAGCGTATGTAAGACCGGATATTCCCTCAGTTTTGGTTAGCAAAGTTCTATCTTTTAATGACAAATCTCTTTGTAGCCATTGATTAAATTTTTTGGGGGTATGGTCAATAATTAAGTTAAAATTTATATTGCATCTGGCCTCACCGTCTTTAGTAATGACTATTCCTAAGTAATAGATTATTTTACAGGTATATTACAGATCAAAGGAATGTCACAAGATTTAAGAGCAAATATTTCACATTTCTTTATGTTCAAGCAGAGTCCAGATGCAGCAGAAAAGGTATTTATCAGGTCGATGGCTAGAGGTATCTGAGACAGGTTTTTTTAGAAACAATGTTGTGTCATCAGCCAATTGGCTGATGATAACTTCGTTGCCTGCTATAGAGATACCTTTTAAAGGACCCAGTTTAATAGAAGGCAACAGTCCATGCTTTGGCTGCTGTCAGCAAAATATCCCTCGGGAGAACCATCGAAATATATAAATGTGCAGTGCAGTATGACTTGAGGTATGCTAAACACTTGAGGAGAATGTGAATTTGTACATATGCATATCTATATGTATGCTTATCCAATATTTTTGACAGTCTCTTTTGTGAATGCTTTATCAATTGCTATCTTCTACCTCAGTGAGAAACTGCTGATGGCTCATCATGACCACGAGTCTGAGTAAGGAGGCAATGCAATGAGTGATCAGACACATGAGCAACTTCAGAAGAGCTTTGGACTGTAAATAAGGTTAAATGTTTATATCATTGTACATTGAGGGTTAAGGGTTTCTAAGATTGTTTTTTTTTGTGTTTTTTTTAGGAAACCAGTTTTCATTCAAGAGTTTCAATAATCTACTTATGGATTCCCATAAATTTCTTAACTCCTGTATGGACTGACTGACGTTCTTTCAGCATTTACACAGTACCTTTGTGAACTATATTTTTTCTTGTCATCTGCAATTAAAACCGTTTAGATTTCTATAAATAATGAAATCTGTGACATGACATTGTGTGTTTTCGATATGTCAGGATTTGTCTGTTAGGCTTGTGTTTGTTTACTTACCTTCTTTGCTCATCCAAGTGCTTTTCTGTTCATCTTGGTTTCATTTCATTCTTTCTGTTTAGTTTATCCTACTTTGTGTGTTAGATGTATTTAGTTACAGCCTGATAGATCTGGTCTCCTCTTGTTTATGTTCTTTATTCATTGTTTACTTGTGTTCTGGTCACCTCCATGCTCTCCATGTTCATCATGTTAATTAGTCATTCTCCCTCTGTAAAGTTTAGGTTCCCTGGTCCCAATCTGTCTCATATTCACCTGATTAGTTCCTCTACCAGATTATTGGTTCACACTCCACTTCCCTCAATATTTAAGTTCTCTGCTTTTCATTGTTCTCCACCTGGATTCTCTCCATATCTCCCTAGTTCCTCATCTCAGTGTTCTTACCGGTTACCCTGCCTGTGTACAGGTCCTTCTCAAAATATTAGCATATTGTGATAAAGTTCATTATTTTCTATAATGTCATGATGAAAATTTAACATTCATATATTTTAGATTCATTGCACACTAACTGAAATATTTCAGGTCTTTTATTGTCTTAATACGGATGATTTTGGCATACAGCTCATAAAAACCCAAAATTCCTATCTCACAAAATTAGCATATTTCATCCGACCAATAAAAGAAAAGTGTTTTTAATACAAAAAACGTCAACCTTCAAATAATCATGTACAGTTATGCACTCAATACTTGGTCGGGAATCCTTTGGCAGAAATGACTGCTTCAATGCGGCGTGGCATGGAGGCAATCAGCCTGTGGCACTGCTGAGGTCTTATGGAGGTCCAGGATGCTTCGATAGCGGCCTTTAGCTCATCCAGAGTGTTGGGTCTTGAGTCTCTCAACGTTCTCTTCACAATATCCCACAGATTCTCTATGGGGTTCAGGTCAGGAGAGTTGGCAGGCCAATTGAACACAGTGATACCATGGTCAGTAAACCATTTACCAGTGGTTTTGGCACTGTGAGCAGGTGCCAGGTCGTGCTGAAAAATGAAATCTTCATCTCCATAAAGCTTTTCAGCAGATGGAAGCATGAAGTGCTCCAAAATCTCCTGATAGCTAGCTGCATTGACCCTGCCCTTGATAAAACACAGTGGACCAACACCAGCAGCTGACACGGCACCCCAGACCATCACTGACTGTGGGTACTTGACACTGGACTTCTGGCATTTTGGCATTTCCTTCTCCCCAGTCTTCCTCCAGACTCTGGCACCTTGATTTCCGAATGACATGCAGAATTTGCTTTCATCCGAAAAAAGTACTTTGGACCACTGAGCAACAGTCCAGTGCTGCTTCTCTGTAGCCCAGGTCAGGCGCTTCTGCCGCTGTTTCTGGTTCAAAAGTGGCTTGACCTGGGGAATGCGGCACCTGTAGCCCATTTCCTGCACACGCCTGTGCACGGTGGCTCTGGATGTTTCTACTCCAGACTCAGTCCACTGCTTCCGCAGGTCCCCCAAGGTCTGGAATCGGCCCTTCTCCACAATCTTCCTCAGGGTCCGGTCACCTCTTCTCGTTGTGCAGCGTTTTCTGCCACACTTTTTCCTTCCCACAGACTTCCCACTGAGGTGCCTTGATACAGCACTCTGGGAACAGCCTATTCGTTCAGAAATGTCTTTGTGTGTCTTACCCTCTTGCTTGAGGGTGTCAATAGTGGCCTTCTGGACAGCAGTCAGGTCGGCAGTCTTACCCATGATTGGGGTTTTGAGTGATGAACCAGGCTGGGAGTTTTAAAGGCCTCAGGAATCTTTTGCAGATGTTTAGAGTTAACTCGTTGATTCAGATGATTAGGTTCATAGCTCGTTTAGAGACCCTTTTAATGATATGCTAATTTTGTGAGATAGGAATTTTGGGTTTTCATGAGCTGTATGCCAAAATCATCCGTATTAAGACAATAAAAGACCTGAAATATTTCAGTTAGTGTGCAATGAATCTAAAATATATGAATGTTAAATTTTCATCATGACATTATGGAAAATAATGAACTTTATCACAATATGCTAGTATTTTGAGAAGGACCTGTAGACTAAACAGGATTGGCAAAACAAAAAAAAAGCAAAAAAAGCTTTTCTAAATATATATATATATATATATATATACACACACACACACACACACACAAAGTGGACAGAAGAGCAGAGCCTGCTGTTGGCACTGGTGGTTGAGGTTAACTGGTTTACCTGTTGGATGATCCAAACAGGTTTATTTTTCTTTTAGCATTCCTCAACTTTCCCAGTTATTTGCTGCCTCTGTCCCATCTTTGTTGGAATGTGCAAGCAACAAATTCAAAATGAGGGAATATTTGCAAAAAAAAAAACAAAGGTTTATCAGTTTGAACATTAAATGTCTTGCCTTGTCTTTTCTGTTGTGTATTAAATAAAAAACAGGATTTGTAAATCCTTGTGTTCTGTTTTTAATTGGATTTTACAAAACATCCCAACTTTTTTGGAATTGGGGTTGTGGATTTGTGCCTGAATTTAATGGCAGATAGTGAATTAAATTGAACGTTTGCTGTCTTTTCTTTGTCTTTGACAGATTCCTTCCTGCCATTTTATTGTAACTGGTCCTTTTATTGCAGCGCCACCTGTTTTACATGGGCGCTCGGATCCAGAGTTGGTAACCCTAGGTTCATTTAGGAAGCTCATGAAAAGCTTCATAGGAACACTGAACTTCAGTAGGATCTCCTTTAGAAAACCCAGACAGACTGAACCTGCTTTGTAATTTAGGGCCCAGCATTGCTAAGTGACAAAATATTAAACACATTCATGCATAATTTACTTAGTGCTGGTATTTTTAATTTGCACATTCATCATCTTGTTTTTCATACCCAGCTTTGTTCCTGCCTCTTCACTGTGATTGGTTCCCTCATACCAACATTCCTGGTTTACACAAACAGATATCCAGAGTCAGGGACCCTGAAGTTGATTTACTGAGCTCATAAACAGGTTCCTATTGTAACTTGAGTGTGATCTTAAGAGTCTGGGTTATTGAAGTCAGATCTATCACAGAAAACACGGACATTGTTCACATTACCATGAGAGCTCATGGAGTTCTGTTCACAAAACAAAGATCCTGCTTGTAAACACAGCATTTAAGAGGAAGTCTGAGTGCTACAAAGTGTTGCAGGAATGCAAGAACAAAGGCTGGCCAACCTGGCTGTATCTATTGCCATAGAAAAATTTAATTATCCAAGCACCGTTATGATCAAGAATCACTTAGTGAGGTTTATTAATAATTTATTGTACAAGATATGAGAGGACAGTTTCCACCAGAGTCAGAATGTTACTCTTACAAAGATGGCACACATCTGTTATACTGCAGGACAAAGAAAGATGCAAAATATTTACCAGACAGTGTGAGAACCAACTTCTCAGTACATTTGTGTGAGAACAGAACTTTTGTATCTTTCTTCTCTGCAGCTGCAGAACCAACTCTTGTAAAAAACCCTCAGAGTGGAAACAGAGAAACCTATTCTACACAAAGTTCCGAAGCATAATAAAAATAAAGACATAAGATAACCCACAACTTTACAGTCATAATATTAAGGAAAGCAAATATTTCAACCCATTAGACTGAATGAGATTTAGGCAAGAACCAAATTCTTCCATCACCCCACCTATAACAACCGCATTTCTCATCATTCACATTGGTTTGGTTCAGACAAGCTGGAAAAGTTGGAAAGATCAAATTACAGGAGCAATAAATTTCCAGTGCTGCAGAGGTTGAAAGACAAAATGTGAACTAAACTGATATGAGTGTAGCTATAGCTGAAAAGAATAAAGGAAAAATAATGTAACGAGGAAATAAGCCAAAAGACTTGAACTTTATTTATGAAGCACTTTGCACACCAATGTGCTCTACAGTTCCATAAAATGAGGAAATAAAGACAAAATAATCAATGAAATACAACATCTACAATAAAGCAAATAGAATAAGATATGGACTGGTTTTCCTTATCCTAATCAACGCAGCTGTCCGAAGAATATTTCACTTTGATGTCACTGGTCCGCCAAATGTCGTCCAAAACTTCCAAACCTGTAATTTTACTCTTTTGTGCCATTACAAATGATTGATTCCTACAATTAACACAACACTGGGAGCTAACAGAGCAGAGTGCAAGCTAGCTCCAGGGGCTTGTAAATATACGCAGCCAGAGCACATCTTATACGCATGCAAATTACATCACCAGAGAAGATGCTAGAAAGACGAGCTATGCCTTGATGAAAAGGGGAGGTTCTTTAGTTTTTAATAACCCCAGACGTGGGGGATTGCTTAAAAAAATATGTTTTTTATAGCGTTTTGAATGAAGGAAATATTGCTACATAAATTAAATCCATAGTTATGGGTCTCATTCCCTCTGTTCATCAAACAAAGACAGGTTTTTCTGTTAAAGTTTGTAGCATATGCTAAGGATTATTACAACACATGGGCAGTCAGTTTATATCTGGCTGTGAATAATTTACCACACAGTTAACAAGAATGTGGCTTTTTCTCTGAATGAGTTCTGATGTGCATAGTCTCATCTGTGTGAGTTCTCATGTGTGCAGTCAAGGCAGCTTTCCTAGTGAAACCTTTTCCACAGGTCACACATGTGAAAGGCTTCTCACCTGTATGAGTTACTATGTGATGAGTCAAATCTCTACTGTTAATGTAAGATTTACGATAACATTTACAACAATACTGTTTCTCACTTGTGTGAGATATCATGTGTGAAGTCAGGGCAGGTTTCTTACAGAAACCTTTTCCACAGGTCAGACATGAGAAAGGCTTCTCACCTGTGTGAGTTCTCATGTGTGCAGCCAGGGTAGATTTCCAAGAAAAACATTTTCCACAAGTCAAACATGAGAAAGGCTTCTCACCTGTGTGAGTTCTCATGTGCCCAATATAAGTACTACGATGGCGAAAAAACTTTTTACACAACTCACAAGGATACGGCTTCTCACCTGTGTGAGTTCTCATGTGTTCAGTTAGTGTGGGTTTCCCAGAGAAAGTTTTTCCACAGGTCAAACATGAGAACGGTTTCTCACCTGTGTGAGTTTTCATGTGTGCAGCCAGAGCAGATTCCTTACAGAAAGCTTTTCCACAGGTCAGACATGAGAAAGGCTTTTCACCTGTGTGAGTTCTCAAGTGTGCACTCAGGGCATGTTTCATAGTGAAACCTTTTCCGCAGGTCAGACATGAGAAAGCCTTCTTACCCATGTGAGTTTTCATGTGACAAATCAAATTACTACTTTTAATGAAAGACTTACCACACATTTTGCAAGCAAAGGGCTTCTCTCCTGTGTGAGTTCTCATGTGACAAATCAAATTACTACTTTGAATGAAAGACTTACCACACATTTTGCAAGCAAAAGGCTTCTCACCTGTGTGAGTTCTCATGTGACAAATCAAATTATTACGGTCTCGATAAGATTTATCACACAACTCACAAGGAAACGGCTTCTCACCTGTGTGAGTTCTCATGTGTGCAGTCAGGGTATGTTTCCTAGTGAAACCTTTTCCACAGGTCAGACATGAGAAAGCCGCCTCACCAGTGTGAACTCTCACGTGTGCAGCCAGGGTAGATTTCCAAGGAAAACATTTTCCACAAGTCAGGCATAAAAACGGCTTCTCACCTGTGTGAGTTCTCATGTGCCCAATATAAGTACTACGATGTCGAAACAGTTTTCCACACAACTCACAAGGATACGGCTTCTCACCTGTGTGAGTTCTCATGTGTTCAGTTAGGGCGGTTTTCCCAGCGAAACCTTTCCCACAGGTATGACAGGAGAAAGGCTTCTCACCGGTATGAGTTCTCATGTGCACTGTTAACATTTTTTGAGTAGTAAAACATTTGCCACATTCTTTACAGAAAGGTAACTTCTTTTTATAACTTATTAGCTTTGAGTTGTCCACATTGTCACCTTGATTCCTGGGTTTTTTGCATCTTTTCTCTGGCTTCAGCTCTTCCTCTTTATTTGATCTTGAGTCTTGATGATTGCTTCCTTGATCTTTATTTTCTGCTTTAGGAGGGGTTGAACAGAGCAGATGATTCTTGATAGTTTCTGGTTCACTGGAGTCGTTTTGATCAGTAGGAGTCAGAATAAAGGAATCAGTCTCCTGCTTCACTAAAAGTTGCTCTTCATCCTGAAAGATGCAGAGTTGAACTTGTTCTTCTTTAAATGTCCAAGGTTCTGGTTCCTCTTTTGTCCCAATCATCTGCTTTAGTTCCATTTCGTTTGGTTCCTCTTTAACCTGTACAGGTTCTGGTTCCTCCTTTGTCTCCATCATCTGCTGCCATTCTGGTCCATTATGGAATATTTTCTCATAATCAGGAGTCATCATAGAGGTGTCTGCCTCCTGCTTCACTAAAAGCTGCCCGTCGTCCTGAAAGATGCACAGTTCAGCCAGTTTTAATTGAGGTTCTGGTTCCTCTTTTGTCTCAATCATCTGCTGTAGTTGTGGTTCCTCCTGTTCCTCTTTTAATTCTCCAATGTCTGATATAAATTGATCAAGAACAGAGTTCCTCTCTTTGGTTATGAGATATTGACCAGCAGCAACCTCCCATGTAGTAACAGACATGATGCTGTAGAAGACCTGAGGGAATGAAGAACAGTAGAACAATGTTAACTGTTTTTTTTTTTTTTTTCATTTTTAGAGATATAGAAAAACACTGGATATAGAAATTAGTTTAATACATTTTTACAGGAATATACAGAAGTTGCCTTTATAATTAGTCAGACAGTTAGAGTTTTATTAAATACTGTAGGTATCAGGGGCCCTGGGTAGGGCCGAAAGATAAATATTCCACACACTGAAATGTTTTAGATCATCAAATTTACAAGGGATGAAATAAGAAGTCTTCGATTTCTATGATTCTGTAAAGGGTTATAAATACTTTATGAAGGCTTTGGGACTACAGAGAACCACAGTTTTGTAAAAAGTGTTTTTAGACATATGGAAAAACACTGGACATAGATATTAGTTTAATTTACTTTTTTACAGGAATGTATACAAGTTGCCTTTATGATCAGTTGAGTTTCACTAAAACTGTAGGTATCAGAGGCCCCCTGGGTAGCGCAGAGGATAAATATTCCACACACTGAATTTTTTTACATCTAATATTCAAAAAATGAAACCGATGAAATACGAAGTCTTTGTCATCAATGAGTCTGAAAAGGGTTGCAAAACCTTCATCTTGAACATCCATGTGGATAACCCTCAATGCGCAGAGGGGCAAAGATACTATGTAATATACCTAAAAGGTTTGCTTTGACTCAACATTGTTAAACAGCCAACCCAAAAACCACTGCAGCTGATCCAGAAAGCTGCTGCATGTGTCCTCACTAAAAATAAGATAGTAGAGAACATCACCCCAGTTCTAAAGTCCTTACACTGGTTCCCTTTATCTCAGAGAAAACTTTAAAATACTATTAGTTTTTAATATAAATCACTGAATGGCTTAGCACCGAAATACATTAACGATTCGTTGTCGTGGTATTAATCTTTCAGACCACTCAGGTCTTCTGCTTTAAGTCTACTCTGCATCCCCCAGAACCAGAACCAAACATGGAGCAGCAGCATTCAGTTCTTCTGCTTCACTAGTCTGGAAAAAACCTTCAGAAAACTGCAAAAATGCTGAATCCCCAAGTTATTTTAAATCAAGCTTGAAAAGCCATTTGTTTAGTTTAATTTTTCTTTACCTCCATTTATCATGCCAATGCTATGTACTTTTTTTCCTGTTTTCTTTTCTTATGTTTTTATGTAAAGCATTTTGAACCTTTATTTTTTCCCTGAAATGTGCTAAACAATAAAATGGCAAAAAACAAAATGCAGTAAATAAACCCATTTTTATCACATTAGAATACTTTGCAAGAAAAAATATGTTTCTCTTAATTACTCGTAATTTAACTCACACTCCTTGCACCTTGACTTCTGCAAAGAAGAAGGCTGATCATATTTCTCCAATTTTAACAAGCCTTCATTGGCTCCCTGTTCAATCCAGCACATTATTTAAAATTCTCCTTCTCACATATAAAGCCCTTAATGATCAAACCCCATCATAAATCAGAGATCTGATTGGTCCATATGTTCCTAATAGAACCATTCACTCCCAGACTGCAAGTTCACTGATGGTTCCTAGAGGTTCTAAAAGCAGGTTCCGTGCAGCCCGCGACCCGGTCCCGGATGAAGCGGAAGACGACGACGACGAGTATTGTGATGGTCTGCAGTTGCTTCGATGTTTCAGAACCTGCACACGTTGCTGAAAAGAACGTAACCATGATTTCTGGTCTCTTCCAGAAAATACTGAAGGGGTATATTGTGCCATCAATCTGTGACCTCGTACTCAGCCACACTCAAGTTATTCAGCAGAACAAGGATCTGATGCACACCAGCATATAAACACAAAGCTTAGATTTAGAAGTGGCCTAGTTAAAGCCCAGACTGTAAATCTGATTGGAATGGTGTAGCCTGACCTTAAATAGGCCATTCATGCTCATAAACCCTCCAAGGTGGCTGAATATAAACGATTCTGCAATAAAGGTGGTGATAAATTCCTGACCTGTGATGGAAAAGACTCAACAACAGCAGTATTAGCAATATTGACCCATGTGGTTTGTGAAAGAATAACTACAAAACCTGTAGGATCATCCACCCCATCCAAACAATCGAGCTGTGAACAACACACGGACACGTCCTGCTTCCTCCGCGGCATCAACTAGTCCCCTGATCATATTCTCTGTGTTCCAGTGTTAGTTCATTCAGGCCACCGTACAGGTAACATACCTGTAGGTTCTGATCTGATCTGGGTTTTCCAGCTGATATCCAGCAGTCTGAGCTGATGATCGATCTCTTCCTCCTAATGAACGATGTTTCTGAATATTTCTCCAGCAGCAGCAGTTAGTCGCTCTCTGATCAATTCTCTCAGATGATGAACCGAAGATGTTGTTACTGCAGACTCTGAAATATTCAGCTCACACAGCAAAAACCGACGATAAACAGAAGAAAACCTGGAAGCTAACGATGCTAGCGCCTTGTTGTTTACTTCCGCCGGAAGTCTCACACGGAGAGTTACACTAGAAACAATGACCTCCCATTAGGTTCCGCCCCATCTCAAGCAATTATTTTTTCTCCAGAAGAGGTTTCCTGTTGTACAATAAATTTTCTGTAACTTGTAATGTGCAACATTGATAAACTCCATGTAATCCAAATTCTATCAGGTACAGGTAAAAACTGCACCTGATTTATGTAAAGGAAATATACAAATGTTGGATAAAATTTTTTTATGTTCCACAAAACTGTAAAGTGTAAGAAATATAAATTCTAAACAGATCAATACATTTAATAATAATCTTCTTCTTATCATTATTATATAGACCAATAATTATTCATATTTATAATAATGAAGAGAATGTTTTTTTATTCTTCGATTCCTTACAGTCTGGCTAAATGACTGCAATAAACAAGAGGAAACAAGACGTGGTACATTTCTCATACTGCTGTAATCTGCTACATGTTGTCTCTGCATATTTATGTTCATATTAAGATCAGAAATGAACCTCAACACATTTTAACATGGAAATTTATAATTCTGCTGGCTAAACTGAATCATTTTTATCTTTGTCATTTAGTGCAAATAGGATATAAAACAGGATTGTTGCACAGAAATGAGAAAATTACAAACAATATGTTACAACCCCAAATCCAATGAAGTGAGGACATTGTGTAAAACAAAAAAAAAAGATTATGATTTGTTAATCCTGTTCAACCTACGTACAATTTAATACACTAACAGGGCAAGATATTTAATGTGCAAACTGATAAACTTTGTTTGCAAATATTCACTCATTTTGATGCTTGAAACATATTCTAAAAAATCTGGGATAGGAACATGTTTACCACTGTGTTAGATCACCTTTCCTTTTTACCAACACTCAATAAGCGTTCTTCAGGAACCACCATCTCTGAGGACCTGAGATAGTCTTCACACATAGACACTGTTCGAAAGAAGGTCCAACAGAGACTGTACTTCCTGAGGCAACTCAAGAAGTTCAACCTTCCTCAGGAGCTGCTGGTCATCTTCTCCACTGCCATCATTCAACCTGTCCTGTCTTCATCCATCTCAGTGTGGTTTGGCTCATCCACAAAACAGGACAGGTCCAGACTGCAACGAATAATCAGGTCTGCAGAGAGAATAATCAGAGCTGACCTTCCCTCCATCCAGGACTTATACAGGTCTAGGGTCAGGAAAAGAGCTGCTAAAATCTCTGCAGACCCCACACACCCTGCACATAAACTGTTTAGAGTTTTACCTTCAGGTGGCGCTACAGAGCACTGTTCACTAAAACCAGCCGCCACAGAGACAGTTTCTTCCCCCAGACTGTTTCTCTGTTGAACATTTAATAGAGAACAGAACAACAGCATACAGATGTTGCAAATGCATCTTTTTATTATTATATATGTGTACATTGTAAATATGTATATTCTGTAATGCAAAAACAAAACCAAAGAGCAAAGTGTACCGGAGTCAAATTCCTTGTTTGTATGTAAGAACTTGGCAATAAAGCTGATTCTGATTCTGATATGAGAGGACAGTTTCCACCAGAGTCAGAATGTTACTCTTACAAAGATGGCACACATCTGTTATACTGCAGGACAAAGAAAGATGCAAAATATTTACCAGACAGTGTGAGAACCAACTTCTCAGTACATTTGTGTGAGAACAGAACTTTTGTATCTTTCTTCTCTGCAGCTGCAGAACCAACTCTTGTAGAAAACCCTCAGAGTGGAAACAGAGAAACCTATTCTACACAAAGTCCATAAGCATAATAAAAATAAAACTGCTACAGGAAGTACAGAATTGGGCACTTCTTCCGAACATTGTCTATGTGTGACTGAGCAAATTAGGATGTATGAAGGAACTGTGTGGTGACATGTATACGCATGGTTTTGTACATCTGAATTTTTTGTGCACTGCAATATTCAAAAACCGCCAACTTTTAGTATAAAGGTTGCACACCATTTTATGCATGACGCCCCAGAACTCAAATAAACAAGAACAGAGTATCATTGAATGTTTTCAGGTGAATGTTTACAATCTAGTTAATTCATACATGAGATCTGAACACCTGTGATGGATTGGCAACCTGTCCAAAATGTAGCCCTATCTCACCAGCACCTCCGTTCCCCCTCAGCGAGCTTGTAAGGATAAGCAGGTATAGACAATATATGGATGAGAGCATTTTCATGGCCATTTTTCTCCCTCATTCATGAAAATCCGTAAGTACAACCAAAAATACACCAATTTGCTCTGGTTTTAGCACAAGGGCATGACATGGTTTGTTCTCAGGTAACCAAAATAGAAGTGGAAAGAAGGAAATATTGTTACATAGATAAATCCCAATAGTTTTGGGTCACATTCCTTCTGTTTGTCAAACAACAAAAGTTTAAGTTTGTAGAATATCCTAAGGATTATTACTACACACATGTGTGGTCAGTTTATATCTGGCAGTGAATAAATTACCACACAGTTTACAAGAATATGGCTTTTCGCCTGTGTGAGTTCTCAGGTGACGGGCCAGTTGACTGTTGTCCATAAAAGACGTACCGCAAAGAGAACAGGAAAACGGCTTCTCTCCACTGTGACTTCTCCTGTGTCTAATCATGCTGCTACTGTCACCAAAAAATTTACCACATGCTTTACATGAATACGGCTTCTCACCTGTGTGAGTCCTCCTATGGCGGGCAATGGCACTCCTGTTAGTGAAAGCTTTACCACACAGTTCACAAGGATACGGCTTCTCACGCATATGAACTCTGGTGTGTGTTTTTAGACTGCCTCTGCTCATGTAGCTTTTTCCACAGGTCGGACATGAGAATGGCTTCTCACCTGTGTGGATTCTAATGTGACGCACCAGATCTCGACTGTTTGTAAAAGATTTATCGCACGATCCACACGGGAACGGCTTTTCTACCAAATGAACTCTCGTGTGTGTGCTTAAGCTACCTCTATCGATGAAACTTTTTCCACAGGTCGGGCAGGAGAACGGCTTCTCGCCTGTATGGATTCTATTGTGACGAGCCAAATCACTACGATAGCTGAAAGACTTACTGCAGACTTTACAGGTATACGGCTTCTCACCGGTGTGAGTTCTCATGTGAAAATTCATTGTAGTTTTTCTGGTGAAACATTTTCCACAAGTTCCACACTTAAAAGGTTTTGCACCCGTGTGAGTGCTCATATGAATAACCAAGTACCTAGGCTGAATGAAACATTTTCCACATATTTCACAAGAAGGTACATTTTTCTGTAGCCTTTTCAGTTTAAAATGGTCCAAACTGTCACTTTGATTTTGGATTTTGTGACGTCCCTTTTCAGAGTTCAGCTCTTCATCTCCAATTGATACCAGGACTTCCTCATTGCTTCCTTCCCGACGTTGGTTCTCAGCTTTAGGGGAGTTTGAAGACTGAAGTTGGTCCTGGTTTGGGTCTGATTCAATGTGGTCTTTTTCTTCATAAACAGGAGTCCCTCTGAAGGCCTCCAGCTTCACTACAAGCTGCTCTTCATCCTGATTACTGCAGAGTTCCTGTTCCTCTTTAATCTGTAAAGTTTCTGGTTCCTGTTTTGTCTCAATCACCTGCTGCAGTTCAGGTTTACAGTGGAATATTTCCTCATAAGCAGAAGTCACCAGAAAGGTGTCTGCCTGCTGTTTCACTACAGACCTCTCTTCATCATGACAGATGTCAAGCTCAAATTGTTCCTCCTTGATTGGTTGATATTGTGGATTGTCCTTCGTCTCTCTAATCTGTTCCAGTTCTGGTTCCTCGTGTTCCTCTATCGTCTCTGGATTGTTTGGTAAGTTGTGATCATGAATAGAGTTGCTTTCTTGTTGGATGAGAAACTGATCACCAACAACCTCCCAAGTAATAACAGACATGATGCTTTAGGAGACCTCAGGGAAGGAAGAACAAAAGAAACACTTTAATATTAAGATGTTTTAGTACATTTATGTGAAATCAAGCCAAAATGTGGAAGCGAACATTGTTTTAATTACAGTTTTAACGAAATATATTACAACACCTTTTTTAAATGAAGAATTTCAGGTTTTATGCTGTTCCAGCTGAGGTTTTCCAACATTTTCATGTTGCTACTTTCATACAGATTCTCTACTTGTCACACGATTAGCTGGAAGGACCCAAACGCAAGCAACAGATGGGCAGGTTGAGGATCCGGGCAAGGGCGTAACTTTGGGTCCAGCATTGGGGGAGTTAAGCTCTGTGTGTCGTTATTTATTTATTGAATCATTTAGTTTTGTAAAATGAGTCAGGCAAACTTGGCCTTCTTGTTTTAGAAATTCATTCAAATGCTTTAAATGTGATTTACTTAACTTTCCTTTTTTCTTTCTATTTACTCTCCACAGTTTTTCTGTTCCACATCAGTTCAGCAGTTAATAAAAAGCTTACTTTTACTTCATCTTTTTTCTAACGCAGAACCAAATATTTAACATTTTTAGAGCACCTTCATATTCATGAATGCTGCATTGTGGTATTTCGGGGGTCTGGAATGGATTAATTGTATTTCAATTCATTTTGATGATTTCACATATGAATTCCAGTAAAGAGCTCCATCGTGGAGAGGCACCACCAGGGGCGTTTTTAGGGTCTGAATCATTGGGGTCTTTAGCCCGGGCACTAAATAGTTACATTTTCATCAGACAGCGGCCCAGTTTCTAAGTAACTTAAAGTTAAAATAGCACAGGACATGTTGTAGCAGCTCTCTGTCTTGACTGGGTTTTCATTGAATTTAAATGATTGTGAATCAAATAAAAAAGCTTCACAATAATTTGACTTGGTTTTAATTTTTTGTTAGTAGTTTAAGTGAAGGATGAAGAGAAACAGTTTACAACTGATGAAGAAAACATTTGGCTGAACCAGATAATGACACATTTTGTGATATTTAGAAAAAACTTTCTGCTCAGTCTGTCTGAGTTCTTAAACTCAAAGAAACTATGTTTACGGTGGCTCAAATAAATGGGCTTCTTTTCTCATCTATGTTAATGACTTTTCTAAAATTTACTCTCGCTCCCACATCTGAGGCTCCATTGTCATAATTTCATACATTTCTAAAAAGAAAACAGGTATTAAATTGATTTTCTTAAATCTTATTTGAAATGGTAAGACCCTAAAAAACACATTTATTTATTTTAATTATGTTGTGAACTATCCCAACATTTCATTAAAATATGTTCCTTCTTTCATGAACTTGTTGTTTTACTGCCATCTTTCCAGCCCTTCATCCACTTAGTCTGTTGTTCTCCACTGAGCCATTAGTTCAGTCTTTACTATTAAACACTTTCTGTAGAAAAAAAAGGTGTTTAAAATAGAACAAAGAGCCTCATCCTGGACCTTTCTTGGACTCTCATCTTTTGTCCTGTTATCAGTACTAATATTACAGTTATTAATTAATGTATACATAAAGTAGTATGTATGTGTTACATTGAGTAAAACTGTATCCTTGTTTAATGAGTTTAGTTTATATATATATTACATGTTACATACTTATTCAGAAAAATAAAATAGTTAACTAATTAATGATCCACCTGTGATTAATTGCTTTGATTTATTTCTTATTCATTCTCCACCTTTAAACAACCCAGAGCTGAATGTTTAGGATCAGAAGATATGAAAGAGAAGAGGGAGGCTTACCTTTGCTCTTTCTTCTACGTCTTTCTGGCACCAGGAGATATTTTCCTGGTTTACTGAGCAACACCTGTTTCTGTCTACATGTAGAACTGGACTATAGGACCAGCTGCAGCCATCAGATCCAATGTGATGATCTGAAGGACCTTTTAATGTGTTTAGTAACTTTAGGATTAAATGCTTTGATTTTGACTGAAGATCAGATATTTTTCACATCATGATGCAGATCCAGCTAGAAGCTCACAGAGAGGGTTCTACTGTTTCAGGTCATTTAATTTCACCAGTAGCTCACGGGAAAGTCCCTCATCATGACCTGATGATGCTCATTAGTGAACCTCCACCTCATGTCTTGCTGGTGAATCAGCGATTAGTGCTAGCTTACAATTAGGCCATTCTGAGCCAGCTCTCAGGTTTAACACTAACTTCAGTCTGGGTTAAGCTGCTCTACTTCCACCTGTTCCTGGGCGAACACCCGCACCCTCTGGTTGGCTCCACCGTTGCTCTGAGATTGAATCAGCTGAAGGCTTTTAACTGCATTTTGTGGACATCCTGATAGTAAAGAATTACAATAGTCCAGCCTTGAAGTAACAAATGCATGGACTAGTTTTTCAGCGTCACTCCTGGACAGGATATTTCTAATTTTGGCAATGTTCTGGAGGTGAAAGAAGGAAATCCTAGAAACCTGTTTAATATGGGATTTAAATTACATGTCCTAGTCAAAAATAACACCAAGGTTTTTTACTTTATTACCGGAGGTCAATTTAATGCCATCCAGGTTAAGTGACTGACTAAGCAGTTTCTTTTTTAAAGACTCCGGTCCAAAGACGACAACTTCTGTCTTGTCTGAATTTAGAAGCTGAAAATTTAAAGTCATCAGTGTTTTCTATCTGGCTGGATTCATCAGGATGTATAGATAAATAAAGCTGAGTATCATCAGCATAACAGTTAAAAATATATCCCATTCTTCCTGATAATTTGACCTATTGGAAGCATATATATAGTAAAGAGAATTGGCCCAAGTACTGAACCCTGTGGTACTCCACAATTAACCCTGGAGTTTAAAGATGATTTATCATTTACATGAAGAAACTGGAATCTGTCAGACAAATAAGATTTAAACCAGCCTAGCGCTGTTCCCCTGATCCCTACAGCATATTCCAGCCTTTCTAAGAGAATATTATGATCGACTGGATCAAATGCAGCACTGAGATCTAACAGAACCAGAACAGACACAAGTCCATTATCTGAGGCCATAAGAATATAATTAGTGACTTTCAGCAGAGCTGTTTCAGTGCTATGATGAGCTCTGAAACCTGACTGAAACTCTTCAAACAGGTCATTGCTGTATAAATGTTCACACATTTGATTAGCAACTATTTTCTCAAGAATTTTAGATAAGAATGGAAGATTGGATATAGGTCTGTAATTTTTCAAGTCATCTCGATCAAGCGAAGGTTTCTTAAGTAAAGGTTTAATTACAGCTAACTTAAAAGCCTGTGGTTCTGATCCATTTACTAAAGATAGATTAATCATATCTAAAATGGGGCTGGTAATCAGAGGGAACACTTCCTTAAATAATTTGGTTGGGATTGGGTCTAACATACAAGTTGAAGGTCTAGATGAAGCTAATATTTCTGATAACTCAGGAAGCTTCACAGGATCAAAACAGTCCAAACACAAATCAGGTTCTACAGTTATTTCCAATGTTGTCTCACTTGCTGAGGATGAAGTAATCATCTTCGGGAGTATGCCAATTATTTTATTTTTGATAGAATTAATTTTACTTATAAAAAATCCTATAACGTCATTACTGCTGAGAGCTAAGGGAATAGATGGTTCAACAGAGCTATGACTCTGTGTAAGTTTAGCAACTGTACTAAAGAGAAACCTAGGATTATTCTTGTTCTCTTCTATTAATGAGGAGAAATAAGCTGTTCTAGCTTGATGAAGTGTCTTTTTATACAGCAGTAGGTTATTTTTCCAGATTAAGTAGGAATCCTCTAGATGTGTAGAACACCATTTGGGGGCTACATTGTCTAATGCACCATGAAGTGACACTATAAACAAAAAGATTAGTTTGTGAAATGGGAGAAATGAAATGATTGCACTTCACTGTGCTTTTCTGTAATAATGAGGACATTTAAATGGAACAGATTCTGTAAAAGGTTGTTGCAGCATTGCCTGATAATGATCTACTATAATGAAATTATCTTTCATGTGTGGAGTACTCAGTTAAATTAAACTCACAGGTTGTTAAAAAATGGTCAGACAGGACAGGGTTATGAGAAAATATTGTTATGTCTTTACACTCAATGCCATATGTCAGCACAAGGTCCAGAGAATGAAGACAAAGGTGGGTAGGTTTGTTAATGTTTTACAGCAAAGCCAATTGAGTCTAAGATAGCATTAAAGGCTATATTTAAGCTATCACTTTCAGTGTCAACATGAATGTTAAAATTCCTCACTATAATTACCTCTTTGGTATTCAACACTAGATCTAAAAATTGAGAATAAGGGCCTGGTGGATGGTACAAAACAACAAACAGAAGTGGTTTTACTGCTTTGCAATTTGGATGAGGAAAACTAAGGATTAAATATTCAAATGAGCTGTAGCTATTAATTGGTCTGGGACTAATCAATAAATTGGACTGAAAGATGGTTGCTACTCTTCCTCTTCTCCTAGTATTTCGAGGTATGTGAAAATTTAAATAACTAGAGGGAGTTACTCATTTTTAGTAACACAATCCTCTTGCTGCAGCCAAGTTTCTGAGACAAAATAAATCACTCATATTATCACAAATCAAGTCATCACAGATACTTAATTATAAAGTGCAATGCAAAAAGATAGAAATGTTAATTTGTCCCTGTTATTGTCATTAATTTGACCTGATAGGCTACTACAGTCTCTATTTGGACCTATGTTTGAGTCCTGGTTGTATTCATGCATGTTGTACCTAGTTTTTTATTTCTGTCAGTTGTATTTGTAATTTTCTTCGTTGGAAGCAAACCAAATTGCCCCTTAGGGATAATAAAGTCTAGATTGATCTCCTTCTTCTTATATCCCAACTCTAATAACAGCAAAAACACCCAAACATTGGTGTCCAATCACTATTGCACTCACATCTCTGTTGGCCCTTTCTGCTGCAGCAACTAATTCTGCAGTGTGACGGGTGTTACTATACATTTTGGACAGAGTGATGTTCAATTACCCACAGGATTTCTGACATACATGGTGTGTGCCAGGATTTACAGCAATGTTCACAGTGAAAGCAGCAAAACAAACATTGTATTGGCTGAAGCATGGCATCCCTGGTTAAGTTGTGGTTGGTAGCACTGGTGGTTCATAATACTCCTTTTATAAATACTTCATCCATCCTGTTTTGTTATGAACATACTTTAAGAGCTATAAAAAGAAATTAAGCAGAAACATCAAATTACTGTTTGGCTCTTCCACACACATAACAGTTCCTCTCAGAAGCACTTTTTGCCCTATTAAATATATGCAAACTTGCATTTTGTTCACTAATAACTAAATTGTATGTCTACACTAAAAGAGGATAAATTCAGTTCGGTTGTTAGGTGTATTAAACCACACACTCCTTCTGCTTATGTTAGTGCTGTGTGCTGCTTTTAGCTCATTGAGGACAGAACCTTACTGCATGTTATGAATAGTATTATTAAATAAACAGTTTTGCATTGTTTTTGCTGTTTTTGTCTCGTTTCTCCGCCGTTAGATAAAAAGGGCCGAACAGGTTAAATAGGAGCGCACCTTGACCTGTAGTGGGGCAGGCTGTGGAGTGCCTCATTTTCATTTAACGTAGACCCTCAAAACCTGTTGCTCTCAGGCGCACCTCAGAACAGGAATAAAAGAGGAGCCTGTGGAGCTACAACAACAAGGAATTCAGACAAATGCATTGCAGTTCCACTTTATATAGACCAAACTGAATGATTTAAGTGTAAAAAGGATGGATTTAAAAGCATTATACATTCCCTTTAACTCCAGACATAATCAAACACATTAAATAACAAACTACTAACAGACTGTGTATATGCAATCAGCCAGGAGCCAAATATGACTTAATAATCTCTACATTCAACACCTGCTGTTTCCTGTCATTAGTTTCTCCTGTTTTATAGAGCTTTAATTACTTCCTCAACTCGTAAAACTTACAAACTAAAAACCTGGATTTTACATAATTCAAATGACATAAATCTAGTCCAAAATATTGCCAAGGGTTTAACCAACCCTCAATCTGTTTCTTCTTGGCAGTATTGAACTTATATTTCCCAAACTATCAGTTTAAACTTCCTCCCTTTATCAAAATTTGACATTACAGGTCCTTCTCAAAATATTAGCATATTGTGATAAAGTTAATTATTTTCCATAATGTCATGATGAAAATTTAACATTCATATATTTTAGATTCATTGCACACTAACTGAAATATTTCAGGTCTTTTATTGTCTTAATACGGATGATTTTGGCATACAGCTCATGAAAACCCAAAATTCCTATCTCACAAAATTAGCATATTTCATCCGACCAATAAAAGAAAAGTGTTTTTAATACAAAAAACGTCAACCTTCAAATAATCATGTACAGTTATGCACTCAATACTTGGTCGGGAATCCTTTGGCAGAAATGACTGCTTCAATGCGGCGTGGCATGGAGGCAATCAGCCTGTGGCACTGCTGAGGTCTTATGGAGGCCCAGGATGCTTCGATAGCGGCCTTTAGCTCATCTAGAGTGTTGGGTCTTGAGTCTCTCAACGTTCTCTTCACAATATCCCACAGATTCTCTATGGGGTTCAGGTCAGGAGAGTTGGCAGGCCAATTGAGCACAGTGATACCATGGTCAGTAAACCATTTACCAGTGGTTTTGGCACTGTGAGCAGGTGCCAGGTCGTGCTGAAAAATGAAATCTTCATGTCCATAAAGCTTTTCAGCAGATGGAAGCATGAAGTGCTCCAAAATCTCCTGATAGCTTGCTGCATTGACCCTGCCCTTGATAAAACACAGTGGACCAACACCAGCAGCTGACACGGCACCCCAGACCATCACTGACTGTGGGTACTTGACACTGGACTTCTGGCATTTTGGCATTTCCTTCTCCCCAGTCTTCCTCCAGACTCTGGCACCTTGATTTCCGAATGACATGCAAAATTTGCTTTCATCCGAAAAAAGTACTTTGGACCACTGAGCAACAGTCCAGTGCTGCTTCTCTGTAGCCCAGGTCAGGCGCTTCTGCCGCTGTTTCTGGTTCAAAAGTGGCTTGACCTGGGGAATGCGGCACCTGTAGCCCATTTCCTGCACACTCCTGTGCACGGTGGCTCTGGATGTTTCTACTCCAGACTCAGTCCACTGCTTCCGCAGGTCCCCCAAGGTCTGGAATCGGCCCTTCTCCACAATCTTCCTCAGGGTCCGGTCACCTCTTCTCGTTGTGCAGCGTTTTCTGCCACACTTTTTCCTTCCCACAGACTTCCCACTGAGGTGCCTTGATACAGCACTCTGGGAACAGCCTATTCGTTCAGAAATGTCTTTCTGTGTCTTACCCTCTTGCTTGAGGGTGTCAATAGTGGCCTTCTGGACAGCAGTCAGGTCGGCAGTCTTACCCATGATTGGGGTTTTGAGTGATGAACCAGGCTGGGAGTTTTAAAGGCCTCAGGAATCTTTTGCAGGTGTTTAGAGTTAACTCGTTGATTCAGATGATTAGGTTCATAGCTCGTTTAGAGACCCTTTTAATGATATGCTAATTTTGTGAGATAGGAATTTTGGGTTTTCATGAGCTGTATGCCAAAATCATCCGTATTAAGACAATAAAAGACCTGAAATATTTCAGTTAGTGTGCAATGAATCTAAAATATATGAATGTTAAATTTTCATTATGACATTATGGAAAATAATGAACTTTATCACAATATGCTAATATTTTGAGAAGGACCTGTATATGCAGGACTGCTTGATTTCAACAATTACTCCTTTTGTTCTTCCCTAATCTCTTAAAACATATTGGACTGAAAACTAATTACTCAACACGTATGACCATTTAATGTCAAGTATGTTTCCTAATACAGTCTAACCATTCTAAGCATTTCAGATTGTAAGCTACAGCTAATCAAAGGTCCTAAAGACTCATCAAAAGTGAAATGGGCCATTATTGAACATACAAATCCAATGCTAACTTCAATGTCGTGAAGTCTTCTGGATGTTTTCTAGACCCCCGAGATTGTGTACCATCAACTAAATTTAAATTTGAAAGAAACAGGTGCTGTGTCCGCCTTTGTGAGCTTAACGCCTCTTTATGAATCATAGAACCGACTTAACTCATTCTAAATCGGTTTTTTGGGATATTAAAAAAGTAGGAAGCAATCTCTTCATCTGAGGTCTGCCCACCGTCTGTGAGGGTAAACTGACCATTTAAATGGCTCTCATCAGATTATTTAGGAATACCAATCATATGCCTGAAAAACACGATGGACAGCTTGTTGCCCTAAGTACAGAAATGCAAGATTGCATGGAAGAATTGATTTTATCCCTGCTGGGTAACATAAATATTTATTACTTTGGCTTAATAAAAGCACTAAAGAAAGGGGAACAAATTGAAGTATTTTTGGGGAAAGGACTGACTAAAGTGGGGTCGTCCAGGATACTATACAAAGCAACCCGGGCCATCCTTCAAGCCCACGGAAACACTGGAAAAAGTGTCTGTGTGTTTTAGGGAGGCTGTGTCTGCTTAATCTTTTTAATATATGGACCAGATTGACTCAAATAAAGTTGAATATATTCTTATAGAACAAGCTTTTATTATAACTGACCACAAAATCCAAATGGGTAAACTAGAAGAACATAGGATCAGAGGGCAGCACTTAACTGCTTAAGTAATTATGTCTGTAGAAGACAGACTGTTAAATAAAGACAACATTAGTGGTGTCACTATTGGGCCAAAAACTATGTCTACACAAATGTTTTGAAGATTTTCTTGTTTGCTGATGACACAAATCTTTCTGCAGACAATATTGATATTAAAAGTGCACCAGAGGATATGACAAAGCAAATGCCTATGCTGAAAACCTGAGAGGGTCTCTTAACTTTGCAAAGACCAAATTAGTGGTACTTACAATCATAAAACAAATATTCAATCACCTCCGGAAAAATATGGAATTAATATTAAGGAGTAAGTAACTGAACGCAAAAGTTTTGGAGATCATAATTTTGTATAAACTCAACCGGCATTCATCATGTACAATCTATTTTCTTAAACATATCAGTTTTAAATGAGGCCAACAAGTACTAGAATATGATTAATTCCATATTTTATATGGTTTACTAATTTTACTATATTTAATTTACTGGACGAGGTCTGAGGCAATAATTATAAAACATATTCTCCAAAATAGAGCAACACGTAATTCATACATCATATAAACCTAAGAAAAATAATTAAAACAAGGAGTAACACAGTGCCATCGGACATTTAAAATGTTATTCTGTAATAAGGAAAGGCCATACAGTCTGAGGAGAATAACGGATTATGAAATGCAAAGACAATTTCAGTGTTTTACTCCGTTTTGAGCAATGAAATCACAGAACTAAAAATGGTGTGACATGCCAGTCAGAGCAGAGAAATTGTGTCAGATTTTCAATGTTTTTTGGCAATATGTTTTTTTTTGTGCCTTTTTACAGCAATGAATACATTGTATTTTATCATTTACTTTGATCAACCTCGAGCTGGTAGATATTTATTGGAGTCATAAAACCCCGTTTCCTTGCAGAAGATTTTAGAGTCAAGAAAAGCCTAACTAGTACGACGTATCGTTTTTTTTAATATGAGCTGTAAATCGCTTTTAATCCGGCAAAAACTGAAGCCGATCCGCTCTCTTCAATGCTCTCCCTACTGCCGTTTCCCTTCCCAATATGGCGGACACGCTGACGCGTCTTAGCAACTGAACGACAACGCAGCAGCTAGCAAACATTTGTTGTCAGTTCGTCAACGACGGTCCTCTTACCGGTTGTTCTTGTTTTTGTTCCATAGAGGAAGAGCAGGTAGCAGTGTCGCGTTCACTGCATGTCAGATATGCACCGTGTGAAGCTCTTTTTGTCCTTTTCTCTAACAGGAAACTAGCTGCTTCTTCTCGGAGAGTTAGCTTCTCAGTTAGCTCGGAGGCTAACTGGTCTCTCAGGGTGCTGTTGCTGCTGTAACAGACAAACCTCGGTATTGAAAGAAGTCTGAATATACTGTCAGAACTCACAACGAGACACGATGTGAAGAACGGTTTAGAGGGCAGAATTGCACTGACTTTTACATTCCTTTCTTCTTCCTCTTTTGTTTTCAGCGGTTACCAACCGGATTGCAGGTGCAATACCGCCTCTTATTGAACAGGAGATAAACTGGAAAAAATACATTCTATCCTATAATTCTGTCTTTAGAAAGTTGAACTATGGGTAATTTTAAAGTCCTTACGTAACACATTATTTAAAGTAATGTATATTTTTCTTTCTTTAACAGTTTACAGTTGTCTACTCTTTTTGCTGCATCATTTACAATCCAATACATGTTTAAGCATTTTCAACTGTTTGCTGTGTGAACCCAGTTTGATGTTTCTTTAGGCCCGTTTCAACCCTTTCATATAGTTGATCTCCTGTTGTCCTAACGAGAACAGGTTGCAGGTGTCAAAATCTACCTGTGTGTAATTTAATCTCAGTATAAATCCAGCAGTACTGTGAAGGCATCAGAGGTTTGTTAGAGAGCTTTAGTGAATAAGCAGCATCCAGACCCCTGCACTTATTGGGCAAACAGATTGGCATAAGATGCAGTCAGCTTAGTACTACACTTCATCTTGCACTACCTTGACCATGTGACCTGAGGTACAATAATCGCTAACTACAATCATTCGTGGGAAACCCTCAGACTCTTGTAGTACAGAACCCATACAGGTAAATTTGTAGGAATCAACAGAGGCGTGGCTCACGGATCAATAACATTTTATTATGTTCAGAACATTGACATGCCCTTGATCTAAGGACTCAACAATAGAGATATTTTATTTAAAAATAACACAAAAAATAAAAAGTAACGGTTCTGCCGGCCCTGAGAACAACTTGGCTAATATTCTATTCAAGCCAGGTGAAATTGGACTACCCGGAGGAGAGGAATAAAAAAATAAAAAAATAAATAAAGACACCACACTACGTGTTCTCCAACCAACCTACTCACACAAGAAAAAGACACATTAATAACCCAAACAAATAAACACTCCTTCCGTATTAATATATCTTTGAGCTCAGGGACGGCCTAACGCCACCCTAAAATAATTTTAAAAAGGCTGTGTATCTACAATTTCTCTATTGTTAAAAAAACAGCCAGAAGAAATCTAAAGAGAAACTGAAAACAGTAGCAGGCCAACCTACAAAAAGAACAAGCTTTGTAAAACCAGCAACCTAAAAAAAAAAAGAAATGCACGGGATAATGATACGTTTTACCTACCGATAAATGCAGGTGGTGGGCCCCCCAGTGGGCCCACCACCTGCAGGGGGAACCGTGAGGGACCGGTGCAAAGAGGATTGGGTGGCGGACGAAGGTGGAGACCTCAGCGGCCCGATCCCCGGATGCTTAGGCTGGCTCTAGGGACGTGGAATGTCACCTCGCTGGGGGGGAAGGAGCCTGAGCTTGTGCGGGAGGTCGAGAGATATCGACTAGAAATAGTCGGGCTCGCCTCCACGCACAGCGTGGGCTCTGGAACCCATCTCCTTGAGAGGGGTTGGACTCTCTTCTACTCTGGAGTGGCCCACGGGGAGAGGCGGCGGGCTGGTGTGGGTTTGCTTGTTGCCCCCCAGCTCAGCCGTCTCGTGTTGGGGTTTACCCCAGTGGATGAGAGGGTCGTATCCCTGCGCCTTCGGGTTGGGGAGAGGTCTCTGACTATCATTTCAGCCTACGGGCCGAGTGGTAGTGCAGAGTACCCGGCCTTCTTGGCGTCCCTGTCGGGGGTGCTGGATAGTGCCCCTCCAGGGGACTCCATTATTCTGCTGGGGGACTTCAACGCCCACGTGAGGAACGACAGTGACACCTGGAGAGGCGTGATCGGGAGGAATGGCCTCCCCGATCTGAATCCGAGTGGTGTTTTGTTATTGGACTTCTGTGCTAGTCACGGATTGTCCATAACGAACACCATGTTCAAACATAAGGGTGTCCATCAGTGCACTTGGCACCAGGACACCCTAGGCAGGAGGTCGATGATCGACTTTGTTGTCGTATCATCAGACCTTCGGCCGCATGTTTTGGACACTTGGGTGAAGAGAGGGGCTGAGCTGTCCACTGATCATCACCTGGTGGTGAGTTGGATCCGCTGGAGGAGGAGAAAGCCAGACAGACTTGGCAGGGCCAAGCGCATAGAGAGGGTCTGCTGGGAACGCCTGGCGGAGCCCTCGGCCAGGGATGTATTCAACTCCCACCTCCGGGAGAGCTTCGACCAGATCCCGGGGGATGTTGGAGACATAGAGTCCGAGTGGACCATGTTCTCCGCATCTATTGTTTATGCTGCTGCCCATAGCTGCGGCCGTAAGGTCTGCGGTGCCTGTCGTGGCGGCAATCCCTGAACCCGGTGGTGGACACCGGCGGTAAGGGATGCTGTTAAGCTGAAGAAGGAGTCCTATCGGCTGTGGTTGGCTTGTGGGACTCCTGAGGCAGCTGACGGGTACCGTGAGGCCAAGCGTACTGCGGCCCGGGCTGTGGCAGAGGCAAAAACTCGGGCCTGGGAAGAGTTCGGTGAGGCCATGGAGAAGGACTACCGGTTGGCCTCGAAGCGGTTCTGGCAAACCGTCCGGCACCTCAGCAGGGGGAAGCAGTGCTTTGCTAACACTGTTTACAGTGGGGGTGGGGAGCTGCTGACCTCGACTGAGGACATTATCGGGCGGTGGAAGGAGTACTTCGAGGATCTCCTCAATCCTGCCATCACGCATTCCGTGGTGGAAATAGAGGCTGGGGACTCGGGGTTGGACTCTTTCATCACCCAGGCTGAAGTCACCGAGGTGGTTAAAAAGCTCCGCGGTGGCAAGGCTTCGGGGGTGGATGAGATCCGCCCTGAGTACCTCAAGTCTCTGGATGTTGTAGGGCTGTCATGGTTAACACGCCTCTTCAACATTGCGTGGTGGTCGGGGACAGTGCCTCTGGACTGGCAGACTGGGGTGGTGGTCCCCCTTTATAAGAAGGGGGGCCGGAGGGTGTGTTCCAACTACAGGGGGATCACACTCCTCAGCCTCCCTGGTAAGGCCTACGCCAGGGTATTGGAGAGGAGAGTCCGCCCGATAGTCGAACCTCGGCTTCAGGAGGAACAGTGTGGTTTTCGTCCCGGCCGTGGAACACTGGACCAGCTCTATACCCTCTACAGGGTGCTCGAGGGTTCATGGGAGTTTGCCCAACCGGTTCACATGTGTTTTGTGGACCTGGAGAAGGCATTCGACTGTGTCCCTCGTGATGCCCTGTGGGGGGTGCTCCAGGAGTATGGAATCGGGGGCCTTTATTAGGGGCCATCCGGTCCCTGTACGAGCGGAGCAGGAGTTTGGTCCGCATTGCCGGAACTAAGTCGGACCTGTTCCCAGTGCATGTTGGACTCCGGCAGGGCTGCCCTTTGTCGCCGGTCCTGTTCATAACTTTTATGGACAGGATTTCTAGACGCAGCCAAGGGCCGGAGGGGGTCTGGTTTGGGGACCAGTGGATTTCGTCTCTTCTTTTTGCGGATGATGTGGTCCTGCTGGCCCCCTCTAGCCAAGACCTACAGCATGCGCTGTGGCGGTTCACAGCCGACTGTGAAGTGGCTGGGATGAGGATCAGCTCCTCCAAGTCCGAGGCCATGGTACTCGACCGGAAAAGGGTGGCTTGTCCTCTTCAGGTTGGAGGGGAGTTCCTGCCTCAAGTGGAGGAGTTTAAGTATCTCGGGGTCTTGTTCACGAGTGAGGGAAGAATGGAGCGGGAGATCGACAGACGGATCGTTGCGGCTGCCACAGTAATGGGGGCGCTGAGCTGGTCCGTTGTGGTGAAGAGAGAGCTGAGCCGAAAAGCAAAGCTCTCAATTTACTGGTCAGTCTACGTTCCTACCCTCACCTATGGCCGGATACAAACGGCTGAAATGAGCTTCCTCCGTAGGGTGGCCGGGCACTCCCTTAGAGATATGGTGAGGAGCTCGGCCATCCAGGAGGAGCTCGGAGTAGAGCCGCTGCTCCTCCACATTGAGAGGAGCCAGTTGAGGTGGCTCGGGCATCTATACCGGATGCCTCCTGGACGCCTTCCTCGGGAGGTGTTCCAGGCACGTCCCACCGGGAGGAGGCCCAGGGGACGGCCCAGGACACGTTGGAGGGACTATGTCTCTCGGCTCGCCTGGGAACGCCTTGGGCTCCACCTGGAGGAGCTGGAGGAGGTGTCTGGAGAGAGGGACGTCTGGGCGTCTCTGCTGAGTCTGCTGCCCCCGCGACCCGGTCCTGGATAAGCGGAAGACGACGAACGAACGAACGGTCAATATACGCACATCGTGCGTTACTCCCTCTCAGAGGATATTTTTTTTATTGCCACAAGGCCTAGGGCAATAACAAAAATAAAGAGACTGGTAGAAAAAAACCCAGAAAACTCTGAATACCACACTGCACAGCATTAATCTATGTTTTTAGGCCAAACCCAGCAAGGAGGAGCCACAGCTGGAATCCCTGAGATGTAATGGAGCCACTAACAAAAACCTTTTCCCAGCTGCACCTCTTTCTCTATCCTGTTGACCTGCAGCATAAGGAGAGGCAGCATGCAAGAACCTCAATATCTTTGTAATGCGCTGGTGAGAAGGACTCTACTTGGAAAAATCCTTCGATACAAAGTTGACTATGATTTGGCATTCCTGTACCTGTCGATTGAAAGACAACCAAAAGCTAAGTAATGATCCGAGTGTTTCCAGTGATCATGCTAAGGGGGTAATTAAGACAAGCTTTCTTAAACCTTTTTTTCCAAACTTCTGCAAAAAAAGAATCTGAGCCAGAAATTTCCCCAGAAGAGATGTTGTCTCTAATCACAATGGATGGAGCAGTTTTCCCACTGCCTGAAGAAGACCGCATTGAAAACTTATTTTTGTTGATAAATTCATATATTTTGAAGATAAATTATCCCATATGTGTGCAGAGTTTACTGTTTAATAACGCCAGTACTCGAATCACTATTTCATCTGTTGTTCTAATGCCACCACCATATTTTGATGGTTTTCTCAGTATAATACTTGACAGACTGAAAGTTATTTAATGAAATATGAAATGACTTAAGCATATTATTGCACAACAACAACCTGCTGCTCATCTTTTACATGTCTAGCGTCAGGAAAAGGGAAGCCAAGACTCTGCAGACCAATGTATTGGGTCACACCACCAAATAATCTGCCAGCCATTAGGTTTGTTGTGTGTTTTTATTTCTGCTTGTCTGTTTTTGTATTAAATTGCAAAATCAAATTGAAATCTTATAGCACAACTAGATAGGTCATCTGAGACAAAGTACCTCGAATGCTGAGGAGGAAAAAAAACATTTATAAAATAGCATCAGTTAAAATACAAGAGATAAAATCTTTAGATCATTTTACCAAAACACTGCTCCAAATTTAACAAAAGGTAAAGTAAGAGACAAAAAGTCAGTAACAATGTGTTTCACATAAAATAAAAGCAACAAAGTGCTCAAGATAATCCAACAGCAACATAAATTAACAAACCAGGTAATGGGGTCTGATTTGCAATTTAAAAGTTAGTGACCCAAACATCTAAATGATGACTCTTCCACAATGTGTGATCCAGAACACAGAACATATCTTCACCAAATGTTTATAATCTGAAGAGCGAACAAAACCTTGGACAACTTTTGCTTCTTCATTTGCCCTGTAGATGGCACTGTGACTGCAGGTTTCACCATTAGCTTTCCAAACACTGAATTATATTATATTTTGTTAAATCTAGATTTTTGTCGGTTCAACCGATACCTGGCACTGAATAATTTACGTTTGACATGATTACGGCTTCTCGTCCATGTGGATCCCCCCGTGTTTAGTCAGAGTACTGCTCGTCCAAAAGGATATACAGCACACTTTGCACAAATATGGCTTCTCACCCTTGTGAGTTCACACGTGACGAGCCAATTCACTGCAGTCTCTGCCAAATGTATCACAAACTTTGCAATGATATGGGCCTCTTATCTGTCAGTCAGTAGATGATGATCCAAAACGCTGCAATTTATGAAAGATTTATCACACAACTTACAAAGATACGGTTTCTCCTCCAAATGAGTTATGTGAACAGTCAAGTAGGGGTTCTGGAAACAACCTTTTCCACAGATAGGACATGAGAAAGGCATCTTCCTCTTTCATCAACCCTGGTGTGTTTATTCAGAGTATTTCTATCAATGAAACTTTTCCCACATGTCAGACACGGGAATGGCTGCTGACCTGTGTGAACTCTTTTGTGACGAAACAAATAATTATGGTAAGTGAAAGATTTACCACCTGCTCTACAAGTATAAGGCTTCTCACCTATGTGAATTCTCATGTGAACATTCAAGGTACTTTGTTTGGTACAACCTTTTCCACAGCTGGAGCACAGGAATGGCATCTCACCCCTGTGAGTTGTCCTGTAGTGAAGCAAATGATTACGCCGTTCAAAGGACTTACTGCAAACTCTGCTGGTGAACGGCTTTTTAAATGTGTGAGTTTTCCTGAGAGCAGTCAGGTTTCTGCACTCAGTGTAACATTTACTGCATATTCATTTTCAGTTCTGGGTTGTCGACATTGCCACTGTGATTTCTGGTTTTCTGATGTTTCTCCACTTGCTGCAGATCTTTATTTCCATTTGATCCTGAATCTTTGTGATTGCTTCTTGGATTATTTTGGTTCTGAGCTTCAGGGGAGCTTGCAGAGATGAGTTTTTCCTTTGGTCCTGGTTCACTGTTGTCTTTTTTCTTAAAAGGAGTCACTATAAAAGCATTTGGCTCCTCCACCACCAGTGCTCTCCATTCTGACTGAAGCAGAGATCCTCTTGTTCATTTTTAATCTGCACAGGTTCTGGTTCCTCCTTTGCCTCTGTTCTTGGCTGTAGTTCCGGTTCACTGTAGGATATTTCCTTGCGAGCAGAAATCACCAGAATGGTCCAAGTCTCTTGCTTCACACAAGGTTGCTCTCCATTCTGATCACAGCAGAGATCCTCTTGTTCTTCAATCTTCACTGCCTCTGGTTTTTCTGTTGCTGCTCTATTTGGATGTGTGTACTAGTAAGCAAGAGTCACCATAAAAGTGTCAGTTTCCTGTTTTATTGAAAGCTGCTCTTCCTCCTGATAAATGCAGAGTTCAACCTGTTCTTCTTTGATTGGTTGAGAGTCTGGATCCTCGTTGGTGTTGTTGTGGATTTTCTTATCAAAGTGAGACAGAAGTCAACTCATTAACAAGAGAAAGAGCAGACCTTGTCTTTATAAGTTTATTCAAAGGCATATCAGCATTTGAAGACTCTGTCACTGAGTTTAGTCAGAGAAGCAGAGCAACGAACAGAAGTCCCAAACAGTATTTATACCAGAATGAGGCTGTTATCTCAACTTAAAAGAGTTTAGAAATATGGCCCCTAGACCCTCCCTGGGTCAGAGGTAACAACGTTATTTATGAGGGCACCCATCTACCCTCCCTTGAGATTTAACACTTCAGGGAGTGTTGACCATAAAACTCTCCAGCATTTGAATTTAGAGTCCATCTACTCTTAAGTATTAAAACACAGAGGTCAGAGGAGAGACACCTAAAGTCACCTCTGAGTAATAAAACAGAGGTCAGAAAAGAGAGGTGAAGGGAAGATCAGAGCACTTTAAAATAATTTTCCATTACAGTGTCCATAATCTGCTGAGGCTCCAGGTCCTCCTGTGCATTTGGTGACCTGGGGTCAGGAATAATGTCCCTCTTTTGGTTTATGAGAAAGTGGTCATCAACAACATCTGACGACCACTAAGTGTGATTTTGTGGAAAGCCTGTCAGAGTGAAGAAAAGTCCATGTCAAAGTTAAGTTTCACATTTAGATGTTTACAGTATATTGTTGATATGTTCAAAGGGATGGAGCCAATAAGAAGAAAATCCAGATATGTGGGAAATAAACAGCTTAAATGGTCTAAAAAAGAATGTCACCACAGAGCTCAGAGGGTTAATGCTCACTGTTGCCAGCATAGATATACACAACATAAAAGAATGGTCCACAGTAAGTAAATATTACATTACTTCGTTTAAAATACACAAACAACTCAAATTTCATAGAGTGCCAATGTCATCAGATGAGTTACACGTTTTCCAGGACTCTAGCGCCTCCGTATGGACAACTAAAATTACTGCAGAAAGGCGATGGTATGCATGGTTCTCTCAACTAAAAGCAACTAAAAACAAAACGATAATCCACAGTAGAAACCAAGGGAGTTTAATATAAACATATAAAGACAAACAGCATATTCACATCGCAATTAGAGATGCCACACGCTTATCTCTAATCAGATAAAAAGGTTCACTTATAAAACACAAACTGGGAGCAGAAATAGATGAGTTACTTTGTGACACTGATCCTGAAACTGTATCACAACGAGAGACGGAAACATGATGGCAACTTCTTTCGCCGGATAACGCGAAAGAAGCGAAAGAAGCCCCCTTCTAGACAAAAGCAGACACTTGTATTTGAAGAGAAGCCGGAGCAACTTATGATGGGTTCAGAACGCCAAAAAGGCGTCCAGCGCCTCAAGTTTGAAGTCAGACACTCTAGACGCATCTGAGCAAAGTACGGACATGTGCACGTGTGGAGGAGCTACCCGTGGTTATTTTCCTTTGCCGGTCTCTTGTGTTCAATGGCAGATGCAATGATAGAGTGGCTTGGCTTTATTTGCTGAATAATGGCAGGACGGGCAAAAACCGCGACAACAATGCCCCTTCCTCACTGGCTCGTTTTAGGCACTGTGGCTCCGATCCACTCAGGTGGGGGGTGGCAGGATAAGCAGCGAGGAGAGACGCTGCTGTCTGGACTGGTGAAGCTCCAGTTTGCCTGAAGAAGTTCCAATTTTATGAGGAGGTTTTTGTCTCAGCCATGGCAATAATAAAGACAGTTATAGGCACACGGACTTTAAAGCGCATAACTGCGTTTTTTTGACTGCGGTAAAGTTTGTTTTAGATTGAATATTCGTGCTCTGCGGATACAGCAGGACTTCCTCCAGATTGATCCCGGGCAGACAGTCTGCAAAACTGTTTTGTGGAACAATGTTGTAAAGTCTGGACTGGTGGCTTGAGTGGTCTCCTTGTCTCCATCCTGGAATGAAGGGGACCACCTCCTGGGTCCAGTTGCCCCACTAGGGTATCTGTACCTGGACCTGGGAGTTTAGAGTATGTATGTTGAGTGTACACCATCTATTGTTGTGTCTTTACGTTGGGTGTGAGTGTTTACATGTGTAAGCATGAGGATGGGGCTCAACTTGTGAAAGTAAATCTGTTGGGCTGCTTGTTGGCACTCAGACCACAATTCTGCCAGACAGGACAGGGAGGAAAAAAGCACAGAAAATAATGATGTAAAATTACAAAAATATTACTTTAAAGACTTGCAAACAATGTTTTTCATTAAGAATGTAATAAGTGAAGTCCATAAAAGATTTTTTTCTCACTATAAATATCCCAAAAGTAAAAACAGTTACATTAAACACAACAAGAATTCACGTGGAAAGTAAAAGATTTGCTTAGAGCACTTCCTAAAACTTTCGAAGTTACAATGTGTTTCACATAAAATCCAAGCAGCAAAAACATTACCAGGGTAAAATAAATTATTAAATACAATAAAATTATTTAGAACCCCTCCTTGAACCGTCACCTTAACGTGGTGGAGGGGTTTGAGTGCTCAAATGATCCTAGAGGCTATGTTGTCTGGGGCCTAAATGCCCCTGGTAGGGTCTCCCATGGCAAACAGGCTCTAGGTGACGGGTCAGACAAAGAGCGGTTCGAGAATCCCTCATGACGACCGCAAAATCGAGGCACGTGACGTCGCCCGGTACGGCGGAGCCAGGGTCCCACCCTGGAGCCAGGCCTGGGGTTGGGACTCGTCGGAGAGCGCCTGGTGGCCGGGTTGCTCCTCGTGGGACCCGACCGGGACAAGCCCGAACGAGAGACGCAAGACCATCCCCCAGTGGGTCCACCACCTGCAGGGGGAACCGTGAGGGACCGGTGCAAAGAGGATTGGGCAGCGGACCAAGGTGGAGACCTCGGCTGGATGTTTAGGCTGGCTCGAGGGACGTGGAATGTCACCTCGCTGGGGGGGAAGGAGCCTGAGCTTGTGCCGGAGGTTGAGAGATATCAACTAGAAATAGTCGGGCTCACCTCCACGCACAGCGTGGGCTCTGGAACCCATCTCCTTGAGAGGGGCTGGACTCTCTTCTACTCTGGAGTGGCCCACGGGGAGAGGCGGCGGGCTGGGGTGGGATTGCTTGTTGCCCCCCAGCTCAGCCGTCTCTAATAATTTCAGTAATAACTTTGCATTTTTCCATTGTGCTGCCAATTATACCTTTTATTTCTTTCCATACATAATATGGAAGTCCAAGATGTTAATAAGACCTGTATGGTGCCATGATAATGTTAAATAAAATGATATTTGATCTTTCCTACAAACGTTTCTGTTTTGCCCTGATAAAGCTGCTCTCTTTTAATCATCTGGTTCCATAACAATTTTTGTGGTTTTCATCAGTAAGATTATAACAGCTCTGAATGTTCTATTCTAATCTAGCTTTGTTTAGATGTATCTATTATTCTTATTATTCTTTTGTATCATATTTTATTTTATTTATTTTTTTATACAGTAAGTCCTTATTACATTTAAGTATGAGGTTACTATTTCTGGAAGTTGCTATTATTTGAATAATGCTTGGTTTAGGTCTTATAAAAAAAAACCTCACTCCTCATTGATGAACACAAGAAATGAAGAGCATATTATATCTTATCTTAGTTTGTCTTACCCAGTTTTATAAACACACTGTAGTTTCAGTCAGTTCTTCCCTTTTAATTACACTTTGTATTTATATTAAGTAACTAAAGTTTGTTTCAATTAACTCAAGTTTTCTCTATTTCAGTCCAGTCCAGTAATTCTGTTAAGGTTCATTTCATCTTGTGTTAAATTTGAGTCTGATTTGATCATTCTGAACCTGACTGGAAAAAGTCTAAACATCTGTTAAAATCTTTTTGTTTTACCATAAAGAACTGATCTAATATTATTATGGTATGTTGAGGATCAGACTTGCTCTTATAGTCTTTAATTATCATGGACATATACCCTAATTTTTACATAACATGAAACAGACATTTATTTCACAAAAACAGAAAGTCAAACACAGACATTTGGTCACATGAAAGTTTAAATAACCTGTTTGTAAAATAATTAGGAAAAATTGAAGATGGATCTATGAACTTTCTTATGGTTATCAGTATTTTCAATACAGGTAGAACCTTTGCCATCTTTATATGATTTTTGGAAAAGATTCTGGAAACCTTATTAAGATATAAGTTTGGCAAAGATCATCAGAACATCAGACCTTTATTAGCGCTTTTAATGTCCCTCAAAGATGCATTACAATGAAATCAGTCATTCCCATTCACACACATTCACACACTACTTACTTATTTCTCTGTCAGTCATTTTATTTACAAAAATTTGAACATAATTTGACTTCTATTATTCTTAAAATGCACATTGTTTCCTCATAATCCTTTTTGTTTCCACTAGGTCTGTTTTGAACGCTTCAATTCTTTTTTATTCACCATGTTGGGACCCACAGCCATGGTTACAAAAGGAAATGCGGTACGGACTTTTCTGGAACTTTCAAAATAAATTGCATTCACCTACTTTCGGTACAACTTAGGAATTGGGGGTAACAGCGAAGTTCCCATGATGCCACTGGCCGTATAAAACCCCACCTTTTCAAGGAATCAATCTCTTCTACACGGGTCACCCAGACCCAGAGAGACCCAGTGTGCTAATGTCTCTTAACAGACATAACTCTTCAACTGGATCCGTGGGTGTCATATGATTATCGATCATATGCACTAAGTTAAGTATGAATGAATTGCTGTTTGTGTATCAGGTATTCATTCATCAACGGGGTAATTAAGGTACAAGCGTTGCTTGACTTTCTCTCTGAGGTCTACAGAAGCAAACTGTGTTACAGAGAGTTCCCAGCAGAGACCCTGTCTCTATGACGCCGAGTGAAGCAGTTTTCCGGTCTGAAAGGAGGACAACAGGGACAGCATCACCGTGGTTACCATAGCAACTGTGCAGTTTGGTCAGCCCGACAGAGCGAGCCGCCGCTGCCCAGCCACGGAACGTTTTTCATTTTATGAAGTTTTGTTTGTGTTGAACTCAGCTATCTTAGTGCTAGCAGACTATCTGCTCAGCACCATGTGCTCAGTTTTGTGTTCTGTGTGTGTGTGTTTTTAAAGTTAAGACAAACTTTATTTAAAAGGTGATTTTATACACAGAAGATTGATCATAACGCACCGTCCGCACTTATGCATTTTAACCCTTTTATTAACGGTATTTTAAAGGTGTTTGATTCTGGTGCTAAGCTATCAGCTTCTTTGTTAGCTTCAACTGCTAACAAGCTAAGAACACGTGCTGCCAAATAATATTTACCCAGAAAGGTTTAGTTTTCAATCCAGTAAATAATGTGTCCCTGAACATCATTTTACTAAATCTGATAACTAAGAAAACACCATTAAGCCATATTTCTCCAGAAAGATTTGGCTCTTTTCCAGAATATTTCCTTAAATATTATTTTAATAACTAAAAGTATCTAATTAGACACTGTTGAGAAATGGTCATCCAGAAGGTTGGTTTTATTCAGCAGATCATTATTTAAAACATTATTTTATTAAAATAATATTTTATCTGATCTTACATTGTGAATGGTTGTCTAAATGTTTGCTGATTATTGTCTAAGTTGGTTCCAAGACTAACTTAACTTCATTTCCAGATTCTTCAAGATAATCCTTGGTTCTCAAACATAAACATTTCATGGTAATGTTGTATCACTCTTTTGGTCATAATTATCAATCATCTTTAATCAACTTGTTTATATTGTATATAGTCCATTAGTCTTCATTATTCTTTAATTCTGCTTGGTAGTTTAGTTGGATTGTTTTAGCAAAGTAAAGAGTTTGTTGATTGAAATATGTTTGACTATGAGTTGACTTATTTTTATTAATAAATTCTTGTATTTTAAGAAATTGTGTGAATTTATTCCATATATGTGCAGAGTTTATGCTGTTCAATAATGTCAGAGATCATCTCACACCTTTCTATTCTGTCCTAATACCATCGCCTTACTGGGCCGGTATTCACAGGACAACCCTTAACAGACCCAAATATTATTTGATAAAATATTAATATTATTATTAATATTAAATATATTCAAATTCATAGTCACAACAACCAAGAATCAATAAGGTGGTCTTAGTGGGTCCACCTTAAAGGTGTTATCTGTTGGGTGTCATGTTATCATTGTCAGGTCAGTGAGGTTCATAGGTCAGTCAGAACCTTGGTCATTTGTTCTGTGCTCATCATGTTTCATAGATCCAGCCTATGATTAGTCAGCAAAACTTCCACCTATAGGAGAAAAATTGATTGTTAATGAATGAGCTGCATTTCCTAGGAACACTGTCTTCCTCCTGGATGAGCATCACCTGTTGAAAAACTTTCATCATTGTTTGTTTCACATATTCAATCAGATCTTTATATTATACCAGTAGGTGAAGTTGTTAGTATCTCATGTAGACTGACATATACTGTTGCATTTGGAGAAGATCTCAGATTAAATAAATTTTGTTTCAATCCAGGTTCATTTTGTGTCTGCAGATTTAACCATTTTTTCTTTTTGTATTCATACAGAGCAAGATTCAAAACATTTTCAAAAGGCAGATTGTGGCAGAATGTAGACATGCAGGGTAGAGTTACAATCTTCATCAGACCTTTCAGCAGAGACAGGTTTCTGCTGTTTGCAGAAGTTTAATCTTTGTTTTCAGGCAGCTACATTTCCTGTCAAGGTCGTTTCACAGAGCTGAAATTTAACTTCTCTCAAAGAGAAAAAAAAAATCAAGAATGCAAACAATCTGAGCCAAATATGGAATTATTTCCCTGTAAAATGAATCTTTTGCATTTTATCATGATATTGTTGGTAGTATAACACCCTAGAATGATTTTTAAAGCACCTGTTTCTCACTAATGCTTGCCTACAAAATCTTTTACTCTCAGATCACTTCTTTAACAACATTTCCTTATCTAGTCATTGTTCACTGGATTGTCCTGTTGGACAGTTTTTTAGCCCAATGTCCATGTTGTCCACATTGTCACCTCCTCTTTTCACTTGTCCTTTACCACATCCTCTAAAACCACCTCTTCCTCTAAAACCACCTCTTCCTCTAAAACCACCTCTTCCTCTAAAACCACCTCTTCCTCTGAATAATTTGGGGCTACCTTGGTTTTCTGAACTGGGATGGGTGGCGGTCTGCCCCCCTTTTTGTTTTCAGTTTTCAGCTAAGCTTAAAGTTCTGGCCTGAGTATTATGGCTATGTTAGTTAAAGGCTGTTCTTGCAGTGTTTTAATTTATTTTTTTATTTTCATCTGTTTACCAACGGTGTGCACGCAGGGACTGTGAGGTCCCCTTTGAAACTATAATCTTTCTGCCATTTAGCAAGGCTTCTGAACGCAGCTTCCCATCTCATGGAGAAGGTGTATATACTTATTTTATATTTTAATTAATAGTTCCTAATCAATAACTTTTAACTATGTATTATTATTATTATCTCATTTATTTTCAGAACATAAAATATGTATGTACATCCACCAGCAAACAGAATTTATCACCAGACCCTAATGTCCTCCCGGAAAACAGGCTTCTAGATGAAAAACCTGGTTTTCATCCGGTTTTCCGCTTAGGGTTCTAATCCCGAAGGTAAAAGAGGTTTTAGACTGTTGCTAATAAAATGCCTAAAAATACAAACCAGAATTCCACAGGTTCAGTGGAGAGCAACTTTATGTTCACACTGCGAAGGTTTCGGGTTGTCTCAGTGAGAGGGCTGAATGATTCTGCAGACACACTCAGATGCACCAACAAACAGTCACTTTTAGGCCTCAATCACCTAGACTATTTGTGCAACACTTCTTTTTACCACGGACGCCAGGCCCATATGCCTGCGTTTTACCTAGGTTTAACTTTTTACCTCGTGAGTTCAATCACACCTTCTGTTCGGGATCACGTTGGTCCACAGTCCAGAGTCCCGCGGCCCACGGATCGGTTACCCACACAGAATTTACTGTGAAGGATTTTAGTTCCCCAGCCGTGCTGGAGGCTGCATGCAGACTTAACCCTCAGTCAGGCACCAGGCTCCTCCGAACAGAGACACCTGTGATCCGGCTCGAAGGACCAAAGAAATGTCAGAGTTAGACACACTGATAAACTCAGAGGCAATGAAGACACAAGTGAGTCAAAGTTATCAGTTCATCCTCTCAGAGGAGCTGCTCTGAGTCACAGCCTTTTATTAAAGAAACAAAAAACACTCATGTTTCAGCATCGTGGGTGTGGCTACACACAGTTTCACAAATACAAGTCCTACTGAATAAAACAGGTTCTGTCCAGGTACTGATACAGCCCACACGTCCACATCTGGCATCCAAGGACACGGAGATCAGCTGGGGTGAGAACAGACTGCTTCCCAAACTCCTCCACACACAAGTTCCTGCTCAGTCTGCATAGCAACCACCCAAATGTAACTCTAAGACAAGATGACAATTCTGTTAATAATTCATTAAAATACTTCAAAGATAAATGTGAAAAGTATTCAAACCACTTCTATCAAAGTTCCCCAAACTAAATAAATAAAAATGTATTTTAATGGTAAATCCTAAAGATAAAGAACCTTTTTAAACTAAGCAATGATAATTCATGTACAAATCTTCCAACAATAACCAAAACCTTTCACAACGAATAGATGTTAGGAGTACACTATGGGATTGTGATTATTGGGCTACTAGCATTTAATTATAATTAATTTATTGTCATTAATAATTGTTACTAACTCACCCAAAACCTTTATATATTCAAACTTGTTGGGGAATTGAGAGCGTTCGGCCACTAGTATTTGTTAATGTACCTATGATGAAAAATTACATGCTTTGCAAGTAGGAAAACATGCAAAATCAGCAGTGTATCAAATACTTCTTCTGACCACTGTATAAACTTTAATGATTATATCAAATGAACATCCAACTGTTTGTATGGTAACATCTTAATTGTGTCAAACATTTCTTCTCCCATGTTGCTGGCTGCAGATGATGAGTCGCTAACGGATGCAGGCGTGCTAACGGAGCCGAATGCAGGAGATGTAGCCGTATATACGAGGCTAATGATAGTTGTGCGTTCTTCAGCCTTGAGGAAAATCTTATGCTTAACCAGGAGCTTCCTCAAATTAGAAGTATTCCACTCCACATCACAAGCGTAATCTGCGTCGCATTTTGAAAAGTGGAGAGCGCTTTCTATCAGCCATGCTTGCTTTGTTGACGGTACCAGTGGCCACTGATGTCATTATGCCTCTTGTGCGTGCAATGCTGTGTTCATATCCAGCATGGAAAATCACCCACACAACTCTCTCATGATGCATTTAGGTACCGAAACATGGTACCATTTAAATTTGTATGAATAGGTACTCTGTAGTACTGACGGAATTCGGTCGGTATTTATAAAAGTACCGAATCCTGTACCCATCCCTAGTGCTATATAAATAAACTGAAATCCTGCGAGGTAAATGCCCTCGATTTAAGAACTCCTTCCTAACCGCCTCATCATCACTTCTTCTCTGGTGATCTGCTGTCTGACTGCTGAAGGAAGCATCCACTGAATGATTTAACATTTCTCAAGAAAATGGCTTCACTGCAGAGTGAGTTCCAAGGTGACGAGCCAAATGGCTGGTGGTTCTGAAAGATTTATCACATAATTCACAAGGAAAAGGTTTCTCACTTGTGTGCGTTCTTAAGTGACGGCTTAAATCACAATTTCTGCAGAAAGTTTTGCCACACAATTCACAAGAATACAGCTGCTCACCTGTATGAGTTCTCATGTGATAACTCAGGTTTGTTTTGTGGATGAAGCCTTTTCCACATGTCAGACATGAGAAAGGCTTCTCTCCTGTGTGAGTTCTTACATGACGAGTTAAATCACCATTTTTACTGAAAGACTTATCACAAAATTTACAAGAAAATGGCTTTTCACCTGTATGAGTTCTCACATGATAACTCAAGTTACTGTTTTGGGTAAAACGTTTTCCACAAACATGGCATGAGAAGGGCTTCACACCTGTGTGTGTCACCATGTGATAACTCAGGCTACTTTTCTGAATAAAACCTTTTCCACAATCAGGGCAGATGAAAGGCTTCTCACCTGTGTGGGTTTTTATGTGGGTAGCCAATTGACTACTGTCGCAAAAAGATTTGCCACACCCTTTACAAGAGTATGGCTTCTCACCTGTGTGCGTTCTCATGTGACGAGTCAAACAACTGGTGGTTCTGAAAGTTTTATCACACAGTTCACACGGATGTGGTTTCTCACCCGTGTGAGTTCTAATGTGGTAATTCAAGTTAGATTTGTTGTTAAAACCTTTCCCACAAACCATGCATGGGAAAGGCTTCTCACCGGTGTGAGTTCTTCCATGACTGGCCAAATGATTCCTGTCATTAAAGGTTTTCCCGCACACTTTACAGGAATATGGCCTCTTGCCTGTGTGAGCTCTCATGTGACGAACTAACATGTTATTTCGTCTAAAAGATTTTTCACACAGTTCACAAGAATATGGCTTCTCATCTGTGTGAGTCCTACGGTGTCGTGCCAAATCGGTACTTTGAATGAAAGATTTATCACACAGATGACATGGATATGTTTTTTTCCCCACATGGGTTCTAGTTGGAACATTTAAATCAGGTTTCTGGGCAACAACTTCCCCACAGGTCAAACTTAAAGGCTTCTCACCAACATGAACTCTGTGTGTTTCGAAACTTCCTGTTTCACTGAAACTATTCCTGCAGGTCGGAGAGAGGAATGGCTTCTCATCTTTGTGAGCACCTGTTTGAATATTTGAGTTATTTTGCTCGGCGACATCCTTTCCACAAGTCATGAGTGAAGATTGCTTCCCAGCTGTGTGAACTCTCATGTGACTGGCTAAATGGCTGGCTGTTCTAAAAGACTTACCACATATTTTACAAGGACATGGGTTCTCTCTCTCGTGAGTCATGATGTGAATATTTAACTTACTTTTCACAGTAAAGCCTTTTCCACAAGTCGGACAATGGAAAGGCTTCTGACTGCACACATGATCAGTCAATTGTCCAATCTGAATGAAAGACTTGCCACAGGTTTCACAAGAAGGCACAACATTTTTATGGCTGCCTAGTTTTGAATTGTCCGCATTGTTTCTCTTATTTCTGATGTCCTGATGTCTCTTCTCTGGCTTTAGCTCTTCCTCTCTACCTGATCCTGAGTCTTCCCGATTGCTTCCTGGCTGATGTTGCTCCTCAGTTTTAGAGGGGTTTGAAGAGAGGAGTTGGTCCTTGATTAGTTCTGATTTACCGATGTCCTCCTCACTGATAGGAGTCATCATACAAGTATTAGTCTCCTGCTTCACTGCAAGCTGTTCTTCATCATGATCACTGAAAAGCTTCTCCTTTTCTACAGGTTCCGGTTCTTCCTTTGCCTCAGTTAACTGCAGGGGTTCTGGTCCGCTGTGGGAGGAGTCCTTGTAAGCAGGAAACAACATAAAGTTGTCGGTTTCCTTCTTCACTCCAACATGGTAGAGTTCAACCTGCTCCACCTTAATCTGTTGAGACTCTGGTTCTTCTTTTATTTCTGTCATCCACTGCAGTTCTGTTTCAGTTCTGGTGTGTAACATGTCCGCATTAGAAGGAGGCAGCATAGAGGCATCAGTCTCCTGCTTTATAACAAGCTGCTTTACATCCTGAAAGATGCTGAGTTCAACATGTTCTCCTCTGATTGGTTGTGATTCTGGGTGTGGTTTTACCTCCACCGTCTGCTGCAGTTCGGCTTCCTCCTCTTTCATCTCTGTTAGTTGGTCTTGTGTGGTCTCTTGGTTAATAGGAAAGAGGGTAATGTGATGAGCATCAACCTCCAATGCATTAACAGACATGATGTGTGGAAAACCTGGAGAAACAGAACAAAAACTTTTTAAGAATATTTAAACAACTTGCAGTTGTGTGAGATTTGTTGGTTTGTTCTGGACAAAAAAATTGTAAATTGATCACATTCTTACGAAGAAGTCATACGAAGTTGATCCCAGAGTGAGCCACACAAACAGCATGAAATATTTCAAAAAACTATTTAAAGAAATACAGCGTGACCCAAACTGAGCCTTTAGTTCTGTCCGATAGCTAAGCGGGCCAGGCCACCGGTAAATGGCCCGGTGCTTCCGAGGGCCAGTGTGCCCTGGACAGTATACACAACTGGATACAGTAATCACAACTACGCAGCCGGCGGTCTTTGGAGCACAGTAGGTACACCTGTCAACAATATAATGCACGGTTCCCATGCTGCTTATAGATGTATGTTTAGGGAGAGTACATATTTATATGTACCATAACATCTGTGATTTTCTCAGCTTTAAATGATCCATACTTTAAGAATAATTACGTGAGAAATTAGGGCACTACAGTCATTTTTGTGACAGATGTTCATTCCGCATCAGAACAGCATGGCTTTGTTGACATGACCCGATCCATAGCAATGGCGCCTGCGTGCGCATGTCACCGCCTACAGCGGCTAATAAACTTGTTTGAGAGTTCCTGAGTGCTTCTCTTGAGTGCCTCAGTCTGAGAATCAGCTCATCGGTAACAGATTGCAGGTAATAACGTTGTCAGTCCACTGTACCAATCTTCAGGATCAGAAAGACATCAACTGGCCTCAAATGTCAGACAACAGACAAAACCCATCGGATCTCATGAAAATCCCCATCAGACTTCAGACTAAATAGCCTTAAACTACAGAGAACTAAACTTCCCCTAAATACACTGAAATATGACTCCATTCAGTTTAATTTAATTCATGGAGCATCAACCGCTATGTTTTTTAATGGGTTTGAGCTTTTAAGGTTTAAACCCGAGGAATGAAACTTAATCACATTTAGGATCATACAATAAAGTAGCAAACCTCAGAAATTGATGGAAACAACCTCAGTCGGATGGAAACTGTGAAACTTCCTCTGTTTTTGTCACCTCTAGATGGAAATACTCATCGGTCTGAGCGCTGAGGAGCATAAAATACATGTGAATCATCTAAGGGATACTCTTATTCTCACTAAAAAATAAAACTGTGTCTGAATAGCAGATTAATTCCTAACAAGTCAGGTCTGATGACTCCTAAGGTGGACAAGCTGGAGACAACCACACGTCCATAAATAGCTGCGTAAAATTGTGGGTAATTATGGAACGATGGCAGCTTTGGCTCAGCTGGAGGACATCACCAATGGAAGAAGTTGTTGGTTGCTGTAAGTCACTACAAACATCCCTCATGGTGGGAACAGTGTTGTGACTGCAGCACAGCACTGTTGCCATGGTTATTTGGACACATGGTGGGTGCCCCCTGGGTACTTATACTAATTTGCATATTTATTGATAGGCGGGGACAGGCAGTCAAAAAGGCAAGTGCAGCTGCGTTCAATTCCACCCAAATTTTGATGTAATGAATGAAAGGTGTGTGGTAACTTGTGTATCCAGTTTTATACATCAGAATGTTTTTTTGCGGCGTGAGTTTCAAGATTTCTCCAAAACGCCCACTTTTAGCATGAAAGCTGCACACTCTTATGCATGAGGCACCTGGCCATCTAGTGACTGTCCTTATAATCACAACATCAGCTGACCTGGATGATCGCTATGCAGAAACATTTGCTTTTTTCCCACAAACCATTTTTGTAACATTTATTTTGCTGAGATTCTGCACTGGAATTTCATAGTTTTAAATCCTATTGTTTTTTTTTAAATAAATGTACAATTAATGAGAAGGGAATGTATTTCTGACTATTTCAAAAAACAAGAGGAACTGGTGTGAATTTAGAAATAATTAGGGCTGCTGTAAGCTCAGTATGAGCAACAGTTTACATCATCACCTGGAAGGATAAACAGGATAAACGTTTTTAAAGGTCAAGGTTCTGTCAAGTGTCAGACTACTTTAACTTAGGTGGTGATAAATGGAAGTTTGAATGGTTTTTAAATGGTTTTTTGTTGTGAACGACAGCAGCACTTAGACCATGCATAAACATGTGAAGAGACGACACCCAACCTACAGTATCCTTTAGCTGAACAGACAGAAAGGACAAAAGCACCATTAGTTTTATTTAATCAGTCAGGCTGTCTGCAACATTTTCAACTAAAAATGTGTTTAAAGAAACGTTTAGACCCATGTTGGACTGATTAATGCTGTGCCTTCACGTGTTAATGTGCAAACATCATACAACCAGACATATTCACATTTACTTCTTTCTGTTACAAACACATTTGAGTTGATGATGTGGATCTCTAAATTATTCTAAATTATACCCCACAAACTCCTGAATGATACAGTAAATATAAATGATGCATATGGATTTCACATGGGAATGTCTCCTACATTTTTCTAATTAAATTTTAAATAAAGGGTTCAATAGTAAGAGTTTTTTTTATTTTTTAGAGTTAAATCTAAGACTGAAATTAATTCTATTGTTTATTTCCATTTCAATTCCATCACAGTTTTGAATGAATGACTCTGGAGCGGCCAGCCTACCAAAATTACTCCAAGAACGCAGAGATCATCCAGGAGTCCACAGAAGGACTCAGAACAACATCTAAAACTCTGCATGCCTCACTAGCCTCAGTTAGAGTCAGAGTTCATGATTCAACAATAAGAAAGGAAGATTGGACCTCCTAGGGAGATTTCTAAGATGAAAACCACTGCTGACCAAAAGTAACACAAAGGACTGTCTCATATTTACAATAAACACCTTGATGATCAACAAGACAAGAGAGAAAATAAGAGACGATGTTCCCAAGGGGCGTCCTGATCGAACAAGATTAATAAAAATTAGTTGTTTTGATGAGTAGCAGAAGTCTGACACTAAAACTCTCTGTAATTTGAATATTTCTTAAAATGTAGAATCTTCCAACATCGTAGATAATAAAGACCACAAATATCAGAAACAATCTGACAGTGAAGTATGAAGCCTAAGCTACAATCCGGGGAGACTCTGCTCACGTTACTGTCCGCCGTTTCCCTTCCCAATATGGCGGACGCATTGTGGTACCCAAGACAATCAATGCAGCAGCTAGCTGATATTTCTCGTCACGGTTCATGAAACGTGGTTTCCTTACCGGGAAATCTAGTTTGTTTTCTCCATTTCCCCATGAAAAAGGTTGTGAACAGTGCAGTATTCTCCATGTAAAGTCATTTCTGTGCTTTTATCTAAATGTCCTCCGAGAGAGTTAGCTTCTCAGTTAGCTCACAGGCTAACTGGCCTCTACCAGCCTGTTGCTGTTGCTAAAACAGAGAAAAGTTGGTATTAATTGAAACACTATCTGCAAATACTGTCCGAGTCTTGAATGAGAAATAATCTAATAAAGTGTTTTAATAAATGTTAGAACAGCACAAACCTTGTAATCTGCTATTTTCCAGTTATGTATCCAGTATGTCTACTTCGAAGCTTGTGTCCATTAGTCCAGTCCAGGCAGATGTTTGCTGAAGTATCAAGGCTTGTGTTGAAGACGCAAGTGCTGACGTAAAAGGTGTTGTGCGAAATCCAGTTCCCCTCTTCTATGGAAGCAAATCGTTACCATATTTCAAATGAAAAAGCATGTCCAGAAATGCTTTTTCATTTTAAGAATGTGGCTGCATTATTTGACCCATAAATAAAATTAGTAATCAATCATCCTATTTGCATTTTCTTCTTCATGACTGCACATTTTATGCCATAATCAAAAAGAAAACAAAGCAGACATTGCTTTTTCGTTTTCGTGGTCTGCCCGTAAAGTACTGCCCAGAACTAGAAAATGAAAAAACATTCCGAGCAGCGGGCGCAGCAGAGTGACGTCAGCAGCCGCTCTTCCTCAGCTCCCTGCTGACCAAGCTACCCATCTTGTTCGGTAGGGGGCGCTGTGGACTTCTGCATTGCATTACATTGCAAACGTGCCGAGAAATTGATTGAATTGCAGCAGAGTCGAGCTCAATTTGTGGAAGTGGCAGGAAGAACTGGTAGTTCTGGTGGCAGGAAGAACTGGTAGTTCTGGTGGCAGGAAGAACTGGTAGTTCTGGTGGCAGGAAGAACTGGTAGTTCTGGTGGCAGGAAGAACTGGTAGTTCTGGTGGCAGGAAGAACTGGTAGTTCTGGTGGCAGGAAGAACTGGTAGTTCTGGTGGCAGGCTCATGGGCTGAGACATCCAGCGTGTTTTTAAGCATTTATTTATAATTTTCTGTGAGTGACATTTCAGAATAGCCACTCTTGATCTATAATAAACCGGCTGTTTGTGCAATAAATCTTCATCATCCTTTCAACACGTCACACATAAACATAGTGCTATTTATTTTCCATGTCAAGTAACTACAATCACCTTATGTTATGGGTCTAAAGCTGTTTATTAAATAATAATCAATAATGAAATCATTATTTAAAGGTAACAGGCTATAACAATAATCCCATTTGCCGATAATCAGCATCAGCTTCCACAAAAACAGCGGCAACCGCATTGGCAAGTTTTTACGGCCGGTCTGGCAATGTAATGCAATGCAGACGTGCACAGCGCCCCCTACCGAACAAGATGGGTAGCTCGGTCAGCAGGGAGCTGAGGAAGAGCAGCTGCTGACGTCACTCTTCTGCGCCCGCAGCTCGGAATGTTTTTTCGTTTTCGAGTTCTGGGCAGGACTTTGCGGGCAGATCGCGAAAACGAAAAAGCAATGTCTGCTTTGTTTTCTCTTTGATTATGGCATAAAATGTGCAGTCATGAAGAAGAAAATGCAAATGCAAATAGGATGATTGATTACTAATTTTATTTATGAGTCAAACAATGCAGCCACATTCTTAAAATGAAAAAGCATTTCTGGAAATGCTTTTTCATTTGAAATATGGTAACGATTTGCTTCCATACTCTGCTAGCATCTGTTCCCCCTGTGTAGGCAGTGCTCACTCCAGCCAGAGAGGCTTCTTCTTCTTCTTCTGTAGTTTATTGACAGTTGGCAAACAACTTGTAAGTGCATTACCGCCACCTTCCGGTATGGAGTGTGGGCCGGGAAGGCTTATGAAAACTATCAAATTCTCCCAACTAAATTCTCGAAAACAGTCCTGTATTTTTTAAGAACCTCAAAAATGCCTTACAAGTAACTGCTTGACAACACCCCTGCATTATTTCACAGCTTTGCTGATCGATTTGTCGGTAAAAACGAATGGTATGGAAACAATCATCTCATTTTGAACGTGAATAAAACAAAGGAGATGATTGTAGATTTTAAGAGAAACAAGAACAGATCAGACACTATTTTTATCATGGGAGAGAAAGTGCATTGTGGTGGAGGAGTATAAATACCTCGGTGTTCACCTGGACAACAGACTAGAGTGGAGATGTAACTATGAAACTGTCTACAAGAAGGGACAGAGCAGACTGTACTTCTTGAGGAAGCTTAGGTCTTTCAGTGTTTGCAGCAAGATGCTGCAGATCTTCTATAAGTCTGTTGTGGAGAGTTTGATCTCTTCTGCCATCATCTCCTGGGGAAGCAGCATCAGAACCAGGGACTTAAAAAAGGTCAACAAGCTATGAAGACAGATGGTTCTCCTCTGGAACCTCTGGAGATCATTGTGTAAAGAAGGATTCTTCATAAAATGAAGAACATTATGGAGAACCCTGAGCATCCTCTTCATCAGACTGTCCTACAACAACAGAGTGTCTTCAGTCAGAGGCTTCTTCAGATCTGCTGTAAGACGGAGCGCTACAGGAGATCCTTCCTGCCCACAGCCATCAGCATCTACAACGACTCTTTGAGGAAACCTTCATAATATGAGCTACAACAACATTTAATTTCCCTTTGGGATTAATAAAGTATTTTTGAATTGAATTGAAAAGACGAAACGTAATCATGTCTGATAAACAAATAAATAAAAAACAAACCTGGTCTTGCGAGTTTTTTTGTACACAGCTTTGTGTTGTTTTTTTAATTGCCGAGAGAATGAAAGTATTTTCCAACTTGTGTCATGTTCACTTTAACCTGGAAGACTTCAGTCAGCCTCCAAACACTGTTTTCCAACACGTCGAAATTATTTATAATTTTTCTATTAGTGATATAAAACAATGTTAAGTAAGGTAAGTTTATTTAAATAGCGCTTTTCAGCAACGAGACACTCAAAGAGCTGTACATACAATTACAAAGAAAATGAACACAGATACAGACACAGAAAAACAAATCAAATGATAAAATCTAACAACAGAGGTAATTAAAAAAATAAAAATAAAATAAAGAGAATAGAATGATGGACAAGAAAATGAAAGGAAAATTGGACTGAAAACACAACTAATAATGCTTAAATGGCCCAGTCAAAGGCCACTCTAAACAAATAAGTTTTTAATCTTGATTTAAAGCAACTTAGGGTTTTAACACCTTTACAGTTTTCTGGGAGTTTTTTCCAGATTAGTGGAGCATAAGAACTAAAAGCTGCTTCTCCATGTTTGGTTCTGGTTCTGGTTCTGCAGAGTAGATTTGAGCCAGAAGACCTGAGAGGTCTGGGTGGTTGATACACTGACAACAAGTCTGTAATGTATTTTGGTGCTAAGCCATTCAGTGATTTATAGACTAACAGAAGTATTTTAAACTCTATTCTCTGAGCTACAGGGAACCAGTGTAGGGACTTTAGAACCGGGCCGATGTGCTCCACTTTCTTAGTTCTAGTGAGGACGCGGGCAGCAGCGTTCTGGATCAACTGCAGCTGTCTGATCGACTTTTTAGGCAGACCTGTGAAGACACCGTTGCAGTAATCAATTCTACTAAAGATGAACGCATGAATTAGTTTTTCAAGGTCCTGCTGAGACATTAGTCCTTTAATCCTGGAGATGTTCTTTAGGTGATAGAAGGCCGACCTTGTTACTGTCTTTATGTTCCTCTGAAGGTTCAGGTCTGAGTCCATCACTACACCCAGGTTTCCAGCCTGACTGGTAGTTTCTAGCTGTATTAACTGAAGCTGTGTGCTAACTTTTAAACGCTCTTCCTTTGGTCCAAAAATTATTACTTCAGTTTTGTTTTGATTCAGCTGAAGAAAATTTAGGCCCATCCATGCATTGATTTCTTCTAAGCATTTACCCAGCGGTTGAATGGGTTCATGGTCACCTGGTGACATCGTAACGTATAGCTGTGTGTCGTCTGCATAGTTATGATAACTTACGTTGTTGTTTATTAAAATCTGAGTTAGGGGGAGCATGTAGATATTGAATAGGAGGGGCCCTAAGATGGACCCTTGGGGAACGCCACATGTGATTTTTGTGTCTCTGATGTAAAGTTACCTACTGACACAAAAAAGTCCCTGTCCTTCAAGTAGGATTTAAACCAGTTGAGTGCTGGACCAGAAAGGCTGACCCAGTTTTCCAGGTGCTCTAATAAAATGATCAACAGTGTCGAATGCTGCACTAAGGTCCAATAATACCAGCACTGTGGTTCTTCCACAGTCTGCATTTATACGGATGTCACTGAACACCTTGACAAGAGCAGTCTCTGTACTGTGGTGAGCAGGAAGCCTGACTGGAAGACATTGAAGCGGTTGGTCGTTGTTAGGAAGTTGTTTAACTGTTGAAACACAGATTTTTCAATAATCTTACTGATGAAGGGGAGGTTTGATATAGGCCTGTAGTTCTGTAGTAGCAGCTTGTCCAAGTTGTTATTTTTCAATAAAGGTTTGATAATTGCTGTTTTCTGAGCCTGGGGGAAAACACCTGACAAAAGGGACATGTTTATTAATTGTGTTAAATCAGATGTTATTACAGGCAAAGCTTTCTTAAGGAAAGCTGTGGGTAAAACATCAAGACAGCAGGAAGAAGAACTTAGTTGCTGTACGATTTCTTCTAAGATTTTGTAGTTTATTTGGTGAAATTGGGACATTTTGTCAAGTTCTAGTTGGAGACAACATTGGTCCTGGAGTTGATGTGGATGTTCTGACTGCCTCTCTGATCTTTTGGGTTTTTTCAGTGAAGAAGTTAACAAATTAATTGCAGGTCCTGGTAGAGTGGAGTTCTGATGCTATAGTAATAGGAGGGTTTGTTAACCTGTCGACCGTGGCAAATAATGGACCAGCATTGGTAATGTTTTTACTGATGATCTCAGAAAATAAAGATTCTCTTGCATTTTTCAGTTGTAGGTTATATCTGTATAGTCTCTCTTTATAGATAATATAGTGAACCTGGAGTCCAGTCTTTCTCCACCTGCGTTCAGCTTTTCAACACACCTTTTATTCACTTCTGACTGGTGGAGCACTTCTCCATGGAGACATTTTCTTCCCAGAAACGACTTTCACTTTAATTGGAGCAATTGAATCAATGATGTCTGAGATTTTAGAATGAAAGTTATCTACCAGCTCATCTACAGTGTTACAGGGCAAAGTGGAGGTAGAAGAGTAAATCTGGTTAAAGGTTTCAGCAGCACCGTCCTTAAAGATGTGTTTTCTTATCATGTCTCTTTGGCAAACTGAGTCATTGCAGATGATGCTTTCAAAAATAACAGAAAAGTGGTCAGATAGAACAACATCAGTTACAGACACCTTGGAAATGTTTAGACCCTTAGTGATGATCAAGTCCAAAATATGTCCCTGTTTGTGCGTTTGCTGTTTAACATGTTGAGTCAAACCAACATTTCTAAGAGTGTCACATAGATCTATTGGACTTCTGTCTTCAGGATTGTCCATGTGAATGTTGAAGTCTCCCACAATAATTAAACAGTCATAATCAACACATATCACAGATAAAAGCTCATTAAAATCACTGATAAAGTTTGTTTTGGACTTAGGAGGCCTGTAAATATTCAAGAACATGGTTCGGACCGGGCTCTTTACCTGGAGAGCCACATATTCAAAAGAGTCAAATTTTCCCAGAAATACTTTTTTACACTCTAATAAATCTTTAAACAAGGTGGCCCCTCCATCTTTTCTTTGCTGTCTGCTCTCACAAAGAAAATAGTAGTTTGGAGGCGTCGCCTCTATCAGAATGGGAGCTTCATTAAATTCATGTAACCATGTTTCTGTTAAAAACAGAACATCAAGATCGTGGTCAGTAATGAAGTCATTGATTAAAAATGATTTTCCTGACAGAGATCTAATGTTCAGTAAAGCCAGTTTATATGACTTAGTTGCTGATATTAACTCTGTGTCTGGTTGTACCTGACAGTTTATGGCTTTCATTGATTGTTTATTACTGTCTCTTATCCTTTTAGCTTTGTTCTTTCTGTCACATATAAGCACAGAGATTTTATAACTATCTCCTATTAGGGGCCCAAGTTTTTCCTGGACATGATCATTTCTGATAGAGTTACCACTGGGGCTCAGACTGTATCACAGAGAAGTGATTTGAAGGTCCTGATTAGGAGGAGATAGATTAGGAGGTGGTGGAGGTCTGCAGCATTTGGAAGATGTTGGTTTAGTAGCAGGGCCTCGGCCACGGGGGGTGTTGAATGGAGAAGATGTCAGAACCATTTGGGTCCTTATTTTAAGAGCTCCTTTCATGTTATCAGAATCCAGTAAAGCAAAAAGCGGGCTCAGTGTGGAGATGGGAGAGTTCTGGGTCGGGGTCTGGGGTGAGGGGGGTATAACGGGGGGGTTCACCTCTCCTGTGGATTTTGACAGGGAGACCTTTTGTGATGACCTCTCTTTCTCAGCCAACTGGCTGATTGTTTCTGCTGGAGCTGTTGGAGGCAGCGTTATCATTGTTGTTGATACTCCATGTTCTCTGCTGAAGGTTGAAGCTGTTGGCGGATTATTTACTGAATAGAAGAGATTAAATGTGAGACGTCTGACTCCTGACTTGTTCAAACAGAAACCATCTTGCTTGAAGAGTTGTCTTTTTTCCCAAAAAATATTAAAGTTGTCGATGAAGTTCACAGGTATAGTGGCACATGTTTTTTTCAACCACTTATTAATCATCAGAAGTCTTGAAAAAACCTCATCTCCACAGAAAATCGTGCAAAGGGTCCGCTGAGGAACACCTCCAACAATATTCAGAAGACGAGTGAAATCCTCCTTCAGTCCTTCTGATGTTTTCATAGCCACGTCATCCATGGCTCCACAGTGTATAATAAGGTTTTCTAGAGACAGGCGCTTTTCTGTGATTGCAAGAATATTCTGTGAGATATCGGACACCACGTTACTGGTACCAATCAGAACTTCTGTGTTTTTCTTGTTGCAGAAGTTTTTAATCCCATCCACAGCTGTGTTGCCCACTATTAGGGTTCTTGGTCTGGTGAGGCGCTTTTTCTCTGGCAGCTTAGGAGAAGACTGTTTAGAATGAAGGTTGTTCTCAAACCTTTTATTGTTCTCAGAAGATGGATCATTTTCCTGGTTTTCATTCTGTAGTGAAGCAAATCTGTTTTGGAGGGAACTCCATTATTTCCAGCTGTCTCAATCCAATCAGTTGTTGTGACAGCAGCTCGCTGTCGAAGTCTCCTTTTCCCAGGGGAAACGGGGGCATTTCTCTGTAATTCTGGCCATTCTAATTTATTTAATTGCTGAGATCTTCCAGTGAGTCGTCCACCTTTATTTTTTGGGCATGCCCCTAAAACATGCCAGGGGGGTCTGCTGGTAGGTTTATTCTTAGTGTTCTGATTGCCGGCTGAGTTGTTGAGCTGGCTGTCACTGTTTGGGATCACAGGCAGAGTTGAATCATCGTTGTACCCCATATTCACCTCCACATTCACTGGTAGTTGGTGGATTTTCATCTCCAAAACAGACAATTTCGGTAAAAGTTTGTCAAAGTCCTCTGTGGTGAAGGGAGGCATTTTGTCCTGCTTTCGAGTTCGATTATAAAAACATCAAAATCCTTTAAAAAAAATAATAAAAATAATAATAATAATAATAATCCTTGGGAGTCTGAGCAGGAAGAGAGGTGGAAGCAAACTCACTCTGCTGGACACAAACATTCAGGCTTCCTGAACAGATGAGAGTGAAGCTAATTATTCTGGTAAGTTGGGTTTTATTGTAAAATATGAGAAAATACTGGATTAATGAAAGACATTTCTAATAGCTAATTTTTGATCCGTAATGTCTCATATTGTTTTGACTAAATATTTCGACTGTCTGAAATATTTATTACCCCCTCAAAACGTTGTAACAAAATAACTTAATAAGCAAATCTTTCACAGTGTTTATTCCCAATTAAAAACATAGAAATATGTTATTTCAGAAAATATTAGTTAATGTTGTTTTGTTGTATAAGAGGTCAATGCCACACAGAGTTCTAGCAGCAGACACATCTCTAGAACAACTGTTAAGAGGAGACTGTGTGAATCAGGCCTTCATGGTAAAATAGCTGCTAGGAAACCACTGCTGAGGACAGGCAACAAGCAGAAGAGACTTGTTTGGACTAAAGAACACAAGGAATGGACATTAGACCAGTGGAAATCTGTGCTTTGGTCTAATGAGTCCAAGTTTGAGATCTTTGGTTCCAACCACCGTGTCTTTGTGCGGCGCAGAAGAGGTGAACGGATGGACTCTACATGCCTGGTTCCCACCGTGAAGCATGGAGGAGGAGGTGTGATGGTGTGGGGGTGCTTTGCTGGTGACACTGTTGGGGATTTATTCAAAATTAAAGGCATACTGAACCAGCATGGCTACCACAGCATCTTGCAGCGGCATGCTATTCCATCCGGTTTGCATTTAGTTGGACCATCATTTATTTTTCAACAGGACAATGACCCCAAACACACCTCCAGGCTGTGTAAGGGCTATTTGACCAAGAAGGAGAGTGATGGGGTGCTGCGCCAGATGACCTGGCCTCCACAGTCACCGGACCTGGACCCAATCCAGATGGTTTGGGGTGAGCTGGACCGCAGAGTGAAGGCAAAAGGGCCAACAAGTGCTAAGCATCTCTGGGAACTCCTTCAATACTGTTTCAGGTGACTACCTCTTGAAGCTCATCAACAGAATACCAAGAGTGTGGAGCAGTAATCAAAGCAAAAGGTGGCTACTTTGAAGAACCTAGAATATAAGACATATTTTCATTAAATCAAATTAAATCAGGAATGTGAATAACCTACAGTACAAGTTCGGCATGTTATGTTTTCCTGTGTCGTGACAGACCCACACATGAACATCTTACTGTGAAACACTTTCTAATGGTCCTCAATAAACTGATTAAAAAATGCTTTTTACCACAGGTTAAGATGCCTGACATGTAGTTGGTTATGTAAGGCCTTCATCTGATTGAGACTTAATTACTTTGATAAAGCTCCGGGCACAGAATGAACACAGTAAAAAACTTGCTGGCAAATTATTTTGTTCCCACGTTATGAGGAGAGAACATAACATTTCAGACAGTCGAAATATTATATTTTAGACAAAATAACCTTAGACATTACCAATCAAACATTTGCTACTAGCTACTATCAGTCAGTCATTTTCTACCACTTCTTCCATAGTGGGTAACGGGGAAGCTGGTGCCTATCTCCAGCAGTCTATGGCAGGAGGCGGGGTTCACCCTGGACAGGTCGCCAGTCCATCGCAGGGCAACAGAGACACACACAGGACAAACAACCATGTACACACTCATTCACACCTAAAAAAAAAAAATGTGGAGACCAATTAACCTAACAGTCATGTTTTTAGACTGTGGGAGGAAGCAGAGTATCTAGAGAGAACCCATCCATGCATGCAAACTCCATGCAGAAAGGCCCCCGGCCAGGAGTCAAACCCAGAACCTTCTTGCTGCAAGGCATCAGTGCTACCTACTGTGCCACCATGCAGCTCTTGCTTCATATCAACATATCAGTAAACTAATACTTATTTTATATCAGTGATGAAACATTATAAAAAATGCAACATGTTGGACATCAGTGCTGGTGGCTGACTGATTCCTTCAGGTTAAAGTGGACATTAAAACATTTTTTTTTTTTTAAACAGCACAAAGCTGTGTACAAGAATCTCACAAGATCAGGTTTAATTTTTATTTATTAGTTGTTATTCTTTCCCTGTGATCGACTGGCTTCCTGCCCATAGACTGCTGGAGCACCAGCTTTGACCCACTATGGAAGACGAGGTATAGAAAATGACTGACATGCAGAAAAGCTGCGAAGATTTGATTTGCGTCTCTGCCTGAAGGGGGAACAGATCTTCGCACAAGAGAGGAACTGGGTTGCCGGTGTGCGTGTGATTCAAAGTAAAACGCTGCTGATTCCCATGACAGTGTTGTCTTGGTTTGTTGCTTTTTTCACTCTCCAGCTTCATTTGTGTCCTGTAAATGGAGGTTTTCTGAGGCAGGTGAAATTATTCTGCACCAGTGTTTCCTGGTGGTCTGATGCTTAAGATTCGGCACCCTCAACTCTGGTGCAGTGGTCCAGTTCCCAGTTAGGGAATATAGCTTCATGACTATCTTGAAAAAGAAAATTATAATCTCAATGAGGATTTACCTGGTAAAATAAAGATTGTTATAAGCAGTTTCACATCACAACCCTCCCGCATATTTGTTTCCACTATTCCTTTTAATCCCACTGTTGTATCATAGAGACATACTGATATCATATGGAGACCATATCCAGAATGTATTGGCATCACAAACATCATTAATTTATTAATTCATATTAAAGCTTTACACAAGCAATTCATGTCGTTATAATCACTGTCTGCTTTACATGTATTGTCCACTTGATGGCGCAGTAGAGCAGATGAAGCATCTTGATAAGCCGAAAAGTTGGATGGAAAGTCTCAGTGCTTCAAGAGGATTTATTCATAATCTGAATCATGATATGACTCCCTACTGTCTCTCTTGCTTCAGTTTAAATGAATGCAGTAGTGGTTTATTAATCCCAGATGGAGAAATTATTTAATGTCAGAAGTCTAAGTTTCTTTAACGAGTTATTTTACATGTCTGTAGCTGTGGACAGGAACACTCTCCTGAAGCATTCTGTGGTGCAGATCATCTGGAGAAGCCGCTGTATGAAGATTCTAGGTTGTTTAGGTCCTGTGTTGCCAAACATTTGCTCTGGGTTTGCATTTTTTATATATATTTTAAACTTCTTTGCCCCTGGAGCTCATTCAGTGTTTCAAGTCACTGTTTCTGATGCTTCTACCTCAATAGATGTTTGCAGGATGAGATCACCCTCTCCACAGTACACTAAACATCTGGCTGCAAACACTAAGCTATGTAGGCTTTTAATTTTATTTCTGTAAAGGAAAACATATGGCTATACAAAATAACACTTGTATGGCCTTTGTGGTTGGAATGCTAATGATAAAAAGGTCACCAATGAAAGATACCTGTAATGCTGAAGTATATCCTTTAAGGTATTAAAGTATGATTACTTAAAACAAGAAACATTTCTTATTCCATATGGATAATTTATTAAACCATATTAAAAGAAAGCAAACATAACAATGCTATCTCCCATAACATCCATTAGGAGCTGGTAAGCCCAGTATTTTTTGTTTCTAGTTAAATGTCTGATTTAATGTCACCATAAAGCCTTCGTTCCTTTATTTGGCCTCCAAATGGAAATGTAACGCCACATACAAACAGCAGTTAGACTAAAACAAGTCAAGTCTAGATGGATTTATGCACATTTCACACAAACTGCTACCTGATGAGCTTTCCATGAAGGTAATTTAAATACTATTAGAAAATGATTAAAGTGCAAATAAAAAAATACCCAATGTTGTTCTTCACACAAAACAAGGTGATAAAAATATACATGTGCAAGATCCACACATACATACATCATAAGAGGGAATTAATAAAAGCACAAATACTAAATTCTAGATATACATACAATTTCTGTCTGAATCATAGGCTTGAAGAAAAATAACTATGCACTTAAATGGTCTTTCAAGTGCAAAGTCAAAATGTCTCCTATATACTAAAGGAACAAAGCCATTAAATCAGTTGAACAGAAACAACAGGACTTCTTTACTTGTGACACGTGCATCGGTTCGTTTTTTAAAAGCTGTGCTTTGCTCTAAAGCTTGAGACTCTTCAACATAATTGAAGGCTGATTCAGTAATATGTCGTATCTCACTTAAAATCTAGATCAATAATGCAGTCCTTTTGCATTCCAAGGGGAACTAAGAGATAAATCTCCACTTTATGATGTCGTCCATCTTTATATTGATATTAATGACAGTGAATAAGAGTGCATTATATTTGAGACAGGATAAAATGTAAAAAATTTATGACATTTTCCGTAGTATTTCTGAGTGCAATCTGCAAGTATAAAAACTGAGCAGTAATGGATCTAGACTCGACTCTTGAGGTACTCCAATCAAAATTGCCAGGAGACACAAAGAACGGACTTTCTCTTCAAATACTTTAGAAAATATGACCTATATTAGATAAAACTGCCCATGGCAATAAACTCTACAGGTCTGCAGTGAGAGAGGAGGTAACGAGATTCAAAAGCACAAGAAAATCAATTTTTTAGAATCAGCGTTTATGTGCAAGTCATTTACACTGAAAACGCAAAGATTAACATGCGTCTAGCGAGACATTTCTGTGTTCTCTGCTTCCTTGCATTGTGTGGGATTTACAGTCAGTTGGTCAGTTTTGGGATTTTTTTTTTGCCTTATTGCCTTATCAACTTAAGCAACGTTCCTCTGGGAGCGAATGATTCCTCACACATTTAAAAGGAAAAGGTTTCTCACCTGGGTGAGTTCCCATTGGGCATTCCAGTTAGTTTGCTCAGGAAAACATTTTAAACAAGTCAGATAAAAGTTAGGAACTTGCCCCTGTGAGATCTAATGTCATCAACCAAATGTTTCTTAAAGTCTTAACAGATTTAGCAGCTTCTCAGTTGTGTCACTTGTCCTGTCGAGTTACACCCCTGCCACTAAACGATTTACAATAAGTCATAGTTAAGTCCTAGTGAGCTTAATAATGTTGAGGTTTACTTCTAAAATGTCTTACGATTCTTAAATTACTTCAACCAGGCCCTTGTCCCAATACCCAACATTTCCACCCTTGTGTCCTTGAATTGTTCCCGTTGATGGTTCGAGTCCGTAGTGTTTCCCAATTCTCCAGAGTGGTCCTTTGCCCCGCCCCCTTTGTGCCCCACATCCGCCCTTCGGCGAAGCCCGCATCGAAGCGGACTTCGCCGAAATATATTACCCACAATTCACTGCTGCAGATGACGTTCTGAGCTAAAACCAATCACAACCGTCAACGTAACCAGCCATCAAATCAGAATAATAAGAACTGCGTAAACTTTAGACAGCAAGCAGACAAATATATTTTTTTACTGGTTTTCCAGCCTCAACATTGTAAGAAACCAGTGGGTTCAGAGTGAGTCTGGGCCAGTAGATCATAACACTGAAGTTACCTTTCAAACAAACACTGGTGCAGCGAGAGTCTGGTGTATAAACCTCCGTCACTTCCTGCCCTTTCTTCTCCTCAAAACAATTACTTGTTGCAGTTTTAATAGTTTTTTAGCAGCAAGACTGAAAACAGCGCTGGTTCCCGCCCTTTTTGATGTTGCAATTATGTTGCAGAGGTGCAAGTTGATGACGTCACCCCTACTGTCCCAATTCTCCAATTTTGCAGCTTGTAACCTGCCCACTTCAACCCTTACATGCACTTGTACAAAGTAAACCCTTCATAGAGGGGTGTAGGGTGTAGTGTGGGTATTGGGACAGGGCCCATGAGTTAGGCTTTTCTGCCCCATGATTGCAAACAAAAATGGTCCCTTAATTACAAAATGTATCTGTGGTAGAAAATAATTTACTTCTCACCTGCGTAAGTCTATCTTTAAAATGGGGCTGTCATGGTGCAATCTGTAGCACTATTGCCTTGAAGCAAAAAGGTCCTGGGGTCAAATCCTGGCCTGGGGTCTTTCTACATGCAGTTTGCATGGTCTCCCTGCTTCCTCCCTCAGTCCACAAACATGACTGTTAGATTAATTGGTCTCTCTAAATTTCATTGAGGTGTGTGTGCATGGTTGTTTGTCCTGTGATGCTGACCTCTCCAGGTACCCCGCCTCTCACTCTGTGACCCCTGGAGATAGGCACCAGATCTTATGTGATAAGGAAAAAATCCCTGGAAGATTCCCAACAGACTTATGAAGTGTACAGTTTCCCACTTGTGTGGGTTCTCATATGTTTAGCCATGCTGCTACTGTCACTAGAAGCTTTACCACACACATTACAGTAATAAGGCTTCTCACCTGTGTGGGTTCTCATATGTTTAGCTAGATTACTACAGTCACTGAAGGTTTTACCACAGGTTTTGCAGTGATACGGCTTCTCGCCTGTGTGGGTTCTCATGTGGTTAGTTAAAGGACTCCGGTTACTGAATAATTTGCCACACACTTTACAAGAATAAGGCTTCTCGCCTGTGTGACTTCTTATGTGATCATTTAAATAGGTTTTGTCACTGTAAGCTTTGCCACAAACATCACAAGAATATGGTTTTTCTCCTGAATGAGTTCTCATGTGAACAGTGAGGTTACTTTGCTGAGTGAACCCCTTTCCACAGACCAGGCATGAGTATGGTTTCTCACCTGTATGAGTTCTCATGTGACTAGCCAAATGACCACTGGCTCTGAAAGACTTCCCGCATAACTGACAGGAATGGGGCTTTTCACCCGTATGTGTTCTCATGTGTACGATCAAGTTAGTTTTCTGTGTGAATCCTTTTCCACAAGTTAGACATGAGAAAGGTTTTTCACCCGAGTGAATTCTCATGTGATCAGTCAGGTAATTACATTTAGTGAAGCATTTACCACAGACTTCACAAGAAAAGTTTCTGTCTTGCACATTCTCGCCGTTTAGTTCAGGCACATTATTTCTTCCTTCACAAGCAGGACTCACTACAAAGCTGTCAGTTTCTTGCTTCATTACACACTGGTCTTCTCCCTGAAAGGCACCAACTTCAACTGGTCTGTTGTCAATGTGTACTGGTTCTGGTTCCTCCTTTCTCACCAACATCTGCTGATGTTCTGGTTCATCGTGAAATGTTTCCTCACAAATGGGAGTCACCATATACGTGTCAGTCTCCTGCTTCACAACAACTTCCTCTTCATCTTGAATGATGCAGACTTCAATCTCTTCTTGTTTAATTAGTCGAGCTTCTGGTTCATCCTGTTCCTCTTTCCTCTCCTCAGCATTGCCTTCATTATGATCAGGATTGGAGTTCCTCGCTTGGTTGATGAGAAAGTGATCACCAACAACCTCCCAAGTGATGACAGACATGATGATGTGGAAGGCCTGTAATAATGAAGAACAGAAGAAGTAATTAATAATAGGATAAAAGGCATTTATGTAAGATGTGAGGAAAAAGTTGGAAAAAACTGGATTTCCCCTGTATCTGGTTGTTCTCATTCAGTCTTTAAATAAGTTGTTGTGTGCCGTCCTCAACATGTTATCTCTGTCAGTGACTAGAAGAATCTGTCACCACGTCACACTCATTCTGCATCCTTATGGTATGTTCCATCAACCTCGGAAGTCTGAACCTGGAAGTCAGACTTTGTCATCTAAGAGTTGTAGCGTTCCAGTTTCCTGCTTGTTTTTGTTCGTATTGCTAGCAAATGTAACGGCAGTCTTACAACAATAACACTGCTCTACGTGGTATTTCTGGCACACAAACCATTGAAACATCTCGTCGTATAAACACTAATAAGTAGTATGTGTCCAACTGACTACATTTTATATAAATAATACAGAACTGCTAAAAACAGTCACAACAAGAAAGTTTTACACAGTTGATGCGAGTAGCAGCCATCTTGAATGCTGCTACTCACATCATTCAAGGTATGGTCCTATTGCTTCGACATTCCAACTCGTAATTCCCACTTTGGGGGTGTTCCAGTTTAAATTTCCTACTCGAAAGTCGGAATGTCAGACTTCCGAGTACAAATGGAAGGCACCATCACAGCTCATAGTCAAGTGTTTGTGACTACCTCCTGAGTTGGGTCAGGGGCATATTATATATGGCTCAACCTAGATCCCTCCATGTCAAGAGATTAAAACATGACAGCTAAGAAACCAAAAACTGTGGCCCAACATTGTAGTTTAACATCCCAGAGCGGTGATGTCAAGCTCCAGTCCCCGGGGGCCGGTGTCCTGCAACCTTTAGATGTGTCCCTGAGTCCAACACACCTAAATCAAATGACTGACTGACCTTCACATGCACACGGGTTCTACTGAGTCCTGCTAATGACCTAATTGTGTTATTCAGGTGTGTTTGACATTGGCCACACCTAAAGGTTGCAGGACACCGGCCCTCGAAGACTGGAGTTTGTGTCCCAACTGATCCAGAAATCCAAAAATAAATAAATAAACATTTCAACAAGCTGATGCCATCTTTATTATCTTGTAAAGTCTTCTTTATCAATAAAAATACTTTTTGTCCTTGGCTGAGGCAGCCAGTGAATTATATAACCAAAGAAGCCAAAAAAGGACGTTGCTAAATATTAATTCTGCATATTGGTCAACAGGCATGCTCCGCCTAGTGGTAGCTCGTGTACAACAAGGTAATTTCATCTAGAATTAAACGCTGTTTGTTCAAACAGATTTCCCTGAACATTTGGACAACACTTTTTCATTCCTTGTTTCCATGCCAGGAAAACTCCCCAAGCAAAGCCTGGATGGATCTGAACCGAACACTGGGATGGGTTGGGAAATGTACCAGCAACTTTCAGGTTATTAAAACTTAAGAGAACCTTTTGGTTGTAGCCGAACAGGTTCATACAAACTGACTGAGCATGGATGAAACATATATACAACACTGAAGGAATTTACAGAGCATTGTTCTGTCTAGTAAACCTTACTTGGTGGCCTACAAGCAGTCCCTCTCATCATCCCTGTTCCAAAGACTTCTAATTCTCATCACCTCCACTAAATTATTATTTTCACCCTTGGCAGCCTTCCTTTCTGTTTGTTTCAAGTTCCAAGCCTTCCTCTCCAATGAAAATATCTGATTTAATCTAGAGAACAAAGCCAGACAAACTTCCTTTCCACTGCTTTGGTGCCGGTCTGCCTATCCTCTCTGCCACCACTCAATCATCCTTACCTCAGGAACTGTTCCTTTAGTGTTCAAAGCAGTTATTATATAAGCTATAATAAAACAACCTGGTGCAGACCACACAGACATCTATAACCCTGATCATATCCTTAGCTTACCCCTATTAACAGAAACTACAAGGAATAAATCGTTAAATCTTTTGGTTACACCTACTTCTCTACCAGAATTCAATGGTCCGATTTCCATCCAAATTATTTCACAGAAACAGTCCTACTTAGGATCTTTAACAACCCTCTAATGGAAGCTGATTTTGGACAGTTAACCATTCTCATCCTTCTTGATTCGACTGCTGCCTTTGACATTGTCTCCCAGAAGATGCCACTGGACAAATGATCTTCTACTGGCATCGCTGGCACATCCCTCAAATGGTTTAAATCTATCTGGTCACACTCAGCACATTCAGAACAAGTTTAAACTGAAACCATCTCAAGTCCCTACTATTGTTTCTCAATACTTTGTTCTCTTTCTTTTCACCTCTTGGCAATACCTTCAGTAATTACAACATCAGTTCTTACTGCGATTCCTGTATGCCCACCTCTTCCTTCCCTCCTAGCTTCCTTCCTTAAATGTCAGTTCACTTCAAACGTCCCCTGGACAGAAATAAAACATACATTCTTCTTATGGCAGAAAAATCAACCTTTTCCAAAGCCTGGTGCTGCTCTTGTTATCTGACACCCATATAAATACCTGAACTCCATGTATCAATCATATCAACTCTGTTCCTGAAGAACTGCATTGTATAATTTTCTCCATGCACTTCACTTGCTGTTCCATAACTTTGCCTCTACCTTCCTGTCTGAACCTTTCAGCATGAACACTCCTAGATCTTTCTCCAGCCACCTGCCTGACCACAAGGAGTTGGAGCAGAAGTGGGAAACACATACATTTTTGCAAGATTGAGTCACAGTGAAGGTCAAGGTAATGCTGGAGTGCAGCTTATCCCTCTTGCCAGTCGATGAGAGCCAGGATACACTTGAGCATGAGTTCAGTATTACTGTGTCATCATGAAGCACAAAGCTAAAAGAAAATATGAACAGCATAGAATATTTCTATCTGAATGGGAGGAATTGTATTTTTTTGCTGAAAGAAATGGTAAACCTTTCTACTTGCTATTCCAGACATCACTGTCACATTTTAAAGCTTCAAACCTAGAGCACCATTTTTTATAAGTTATAGGATATGTTTATATAAAGTTAAAAGGCATTTGACATAAAATGTGTGGACATATTGTTGTGCTGCTGGATATTATTCTTGTTCTTGATGCTGAACTGGTTGGCCAGCTCTGAGATAGAGCATTCAGCCTTTCTGCAACCTATCTTTAAAACCTTCCAGATATGCAGAATGTGATAGACACCTGAAGTCAAGTTTGAAAACCCACCAGACCCATCAAAAAACATCGCTAAACACTAAACCGCGTTTCATCTCGTTTATACAGCAGCTCCTCCGCTTACTATAATGGTTCACTGACCGATCTTTCCCCTCCCAATATGGCGGAGGCGCTGACGTGTCGCAGCAGCTCAGACAGTTTATCAAGCAGCTATCTAGAATTAATGTAACCATTCGTCAAAGATTGCTGACAAATCGACTCTCAACGTGGTAAAAGTCAGAATAAGACTGAAAACTGTCCAGACGCCAGTTAGTGTCCAGTATTGTCTATGTAGAGTCACTTCTGTTCTTTTTCTCTTACATAAAACTGGTTGATTCGTGTCCACTGAGAGTTAGCATCTAAGCTAGCTCGAAGGCTAAATGGTCTTTCTCGGCTGCTTGTTGCTGGTAAACCACCAGAAAATCGGCGTTAAAGACAAGCTAAAAACATTATTATTGCTTAGTGTGAAACATGAGGTGAATAAAGATGAAAATAATTAACAAAAGAAAATTATTTTTTAAAATTTCACTTACTATTCCTTTTCGTTCTCTTCTTGTTTTCGTGCTTCTTCCTGTGTTTATATTGCAAACAACACAATGGTGCGCCATCTACTGGTAAGCAGTGTGGATCAGAACTGCAAGCTAAAAAGCAAAACGAAGACACCATCAACTGTGAAAAGTATTCATACGTCTCAAGCTGATATTTGTCATGTTGCAGCTGCATAAATTTTAGCCCCCCTGTTTTGAGAAAACCCAAATAAAAACACGTGCAACCAAATGTCATCAGAATTCATCTAATCAGAAAATAAAGTGCTCCTGAGTAATTTTATCCCAGTACACATTCAGCAGTTCTGTCACAGAGCTTCTGTGAAGGCCTCTGAAGTTTGTTTGAGAACATAAGAGAACAAACAGCATCATGTAGACCAAGGAACCCAGCAGACAGGTCAGGGAGAGAGTCGTGGAGTTTAAAGTTTAAAGCAGGGTTTGGTTTTAAAACAACATCCTATCTCACCAAGCACTATTCAACAAATCATCTGAAAATTAAAAGAATATGGCACAACTGAACACCTACCAAGGCATGCCTATAGTAACTCTGAAGGAGCTACAGAATTTGAAATAAGTATACCCGTCAGTATATGTTCCTACCCTCACCTATAGTCAGGAACTCCTGACCGTCAGAACGAGATCCTGAATACAAGCAGCTGAAACAAGATTCATCCACAGGGTGGCAGGATACTACCTTAGAGATAGGGTGAGGAGCTCGGCCATCTGGGAGGAATTTGGAGTAGAGCTGCTACTCTTCCACATTGAGAGGAGATGGCTGAGGTGGCTTGGACATTTGTTTTGAGTGCCCTATGGATGCCTCCCTTGGGAGGTGTTTCAGGTACGTCCCACCAGGAGGAGGCCCAGGGGATGGCCCAGGACACTCTGGAGGGACTATGTCTTCCGGCTGTCCTGGGACCTCGGGCTTCCTCCAGAGGAGCTGGAGGAAGTGTCTGGGGAGAGAGAAGTCTGGGTGTCTCTACTGAGACCGCTGCACCTGTGACCACGTCCTGAATAAGCGGAAAACGACGAGTACTAGTACAAGTTTTCTAATGCCCCTTCTCCACTGGCTCTTTTTAGGCCACGTGGCTCCACTCCGCTCGGCCTCGCTGTTGTGTTTCCATTGACTCACCGACGGCTGGAGTTATGACTTGAAGCTCCGCCTCCAGCCGTCAGTGTAGTGCACTGTGCCAGTAATTAGTCATATTAAAGTAATCTGCGTGAAACAATAAAAATAAATAAATACAAATAAAAACATAAATAAACAAACTACTAATGTTTGTATTTTTGTATATACAAGAATGTTTAGTGTTTTTTTTTTTCATCCATAAACCTAGGACTTCTGACTGCGGAGGAGTTCGTTTTTGGTTGGATATTGGACATTCGTGCTACTCGGATTCAGCGGGGTCTTTCTCCTTTTTGATCCGATGCAAACAGTCTGATTACGAACAGCTGTTCTCTGCCTGCTCCCTTCTCCTGCAGATGATGTTCGCTTAAGGACCGTCAATAAATTTCCGATCCAAACACGTTGTTTCATGGTGGTATTGTTTTGTGTGTTTTGAGGGAAATGGTTTTGCGACTAAACAGCTTATTTTATGTGTGATCAGCTGATTTAGGATGTTATTAAATACAGCGCTCCCTACCTGCGTGTAATTCAGAGAGCTGAGGTGTCCTTTTTCTTTTCTGTTGGACAGATTTTATCTCCCAGAACAACTTATTTCAGTATTAGCAAACTTCTGGAAGGAGTACACACAGAAATCTTTGTATTTGTGCCACATTTAACATCTATGAGATAAAACAGATTGAGAGAATTACCTTGTGTATCTAGCCAAACAAGCACAGCTACACAACCAACCCCCACCCCTACAAACAGACTAACTCACAGACACCCCCTCGGACCATAACCAACCCAAACTTCACTTTGCCTTAATAATGTTTACAGCTGCTTTAAATTGTAACATTGAAATTTCAATGTATTTCAATTGCAGCTGTAATTTATTCACTTTAAAACTGTTATTTATTATTACATTCTCTGATAGCCATGTAGCATATGTACATATTTATATACATATACCTCCTTGCAAAAAAATCAGTGCTTACAGCATATTATTTAGTTTATATTTTGAGTTGTACATATCATGCCTTAAGCAGTGCTACTGAACATTTAGTTTCTAGGCATTTTATTATTTTCAGCTCAAATTAAACAGAAACATAAACTCATCCTGATTTTATTGTTGCCGTGAAAGTGAATAAGTAATCTATATAAATACAAAATCAACATAAATAATAAATCTGCTTTTGTTATAACAAAAACTGGATATTTTTTGAACATGTCCCAAGATTGCTTGTCCTTGATAAGCTTGGATAGATCTGGAGTAGAAACAGCTTTTACTTTTCTCTCTCTCTCTTTGTAGCATAGCGTCGTGCAGGTGAACAGTGATGACAACCTTGCTCTAATCTTTCCCACATGTAGTTGTTCCTGCTCTTTGGTTGAGAAAAGCTTGGTGTATTTTGCTCCTCGGTCATAATAAAGCATCACACATGCAAGAATTATCTCCGCTAACTGATGATATTTACCTGTCATCTTTTGAATAAAATATGAAATGTTTCCACGTACCACTGCAGGTACGAGTGCCCCCGGTTGGGAATCACTGTACTATATAATCTTCTAGCAAGATTTGTATTTGCCTACGTGAACCTGCGGTAGAAACCAGAACCCAGTTTATCCAGGAAGATTCCCTTTGTATGGTCACAATTCGGTTCTGAATTTCAGAGGGACCGCCTAACATCCAACAGCCTCCCAGCCTCAGAGTAACCTCCCTGGGCAGACAGAGCAGCTCTGAAGCCAGGTTCCACCATCCCTCCAGCCAACAGAGATTGGGGACCAAGAGCTGATGAGACCCGGTGCAGAAGCCTGAGTTGATTCCGAGAATGTAAACAACTGTCAGACCCAACTCTAGGTACACTTGTCCTGTCTTATGATTGAGACTGTTTTATGACATTAGAACCCATCTAGACCTCAAAGACTTTCCTAAAAATTTTGCCTTTGTGGACCAAGACTAGTATGTATGATGGATCAATAGAAAGATAGATGAAAATATTGTGTTCATTGCCTCATTGATCGTGTGTGTTTTTCCCAACACAGATTCAAACCTGTGGTACCCAGGCCTCCTTTGTGTCAAGACAACCCAACCATTCGTACTGACTGGAGTCCCGTTCAGTACTTTCACAGTACATTGACAACAAAATATTTGAAGACCACGGCTGAAGAAATCAGGACTTTTTTTGGCATCTCAGTCATCATGACTTGCCTTGGCGTTCCCAGAATCAGTGGCAAATCATAAAGTGGCAACCATAAGCCATAAAACAACAAGGAACAGGTTCTTCAAGTTGAGAAATTCATTAAAGATTGTCAATGACCGGGATGTGACAGAAGAAACAAAGAAGAAAGGAGTTTATTGTTTACATGTTTTTCAAACTCTTAAGTCAGGCAAAGTATTTCACATTGTTGTTCCAAATATTTTGTCACTTTAAAAAATTAAACACAGCTGAAATACATTCTTTGGAAAGTCAGGCCACTTCTGGACAGAGTAAGGCAAGGCTACCTTAGCCTCCCAAAACCAGGCAAAGTGTGCATTGATGAGCAAATGATCCCTTTTACAGGCCACTGTCCCATCAGACAATTTGTTCCAAGCAAGCCATACCCTACAGGTCTAAAGGTATTTGTACTTGTTTCTCCAGACAGTATGATGCTGGACTTTCAAGCATATCAAGGGAAGGATACATTTGCTTGTCAAGAGATGGGAGTTGGGACAGCGGCAGTCCAGCGCATGGTTGAAACAGTTCCTACAGGAAGTAACTTGTGACTCAACCATTACTTCTCATCAGTTCACCTCATGGATACATTGCTGGCCAAGGGCTTTCCAGCAACATAACAGAGGAACATGTCCTGAAGTTGTCCCGTTTACCTGATGACAAGCAACTGAAAAGAGAAGGGAGAGGAGCATCAGTGATGGTGTCAGAAGATGTCCAGAGTTAGCGATCAAAAATGATGTGAAAACAAGCTGGTGCTGATGGCTTCTACTGCTCATGGAAAAGATCCGCAAGATGCCTGCACCAGGTGATCAAACAAAGACCAAGTCTCAGTGCAGGTGAAAAGATCCGCAGTCATTCAGGAGTACAATAAAAACATGGGTGGGTTGACATCTGTGACAGCATCCTGAACTTGTATCGCATGACAAGCAGAACCAAAAAATGGACCATGTGTGTCTTTGCTCATTTCTTTGATGTTGCCATCACAGATTCCTGGATCCAGTACAAGTCTGACTGCATAGTGCTGTACCACTTATCAAAAAGAGGATTCCACAACCAGAAGCATCGTTAAAGAGATATGGAGCCAGGAACATCCCAGAGATGGTAGACTGGAACCATGCAGAGAGATGCCGAAACCGAGGTTACAAGGGCAAAACATACATGCAATGCATCAGTTGCAAGATGTTCCTCTGCATATTAAAGAAGAGAAACTGCTTCCTCGAGAACCATAGGTAAAAACTGACTGAATGAGGAAGAGGAAGAGAAGGACAGCAATGAAGAAAACAGGACCTGGTGAAAAACAAAGCTTTTCCCAGTAAAATGATGACAGTCTTTAAATAAAACCAAAAGACAGCCTTGTGTATGATATGATCATACACATCAAGTGTGTGTTTCAACAGATGTTACAGGCCACATGTTCAGTTTTTCTTTTGCTTGTTTTTAGAGCAAAATCATTGTGACATGGAACCAAGCTGGCTGTCTAGCTGTGGAAAACCAGACTGGTTCTTTAATAGAACCAGTAAAGAACTGCATCTGTTCTGGTGTGGAAAAAGTTTCAACACAAATGTCTTCTTTCATGGACTGAAAGCTTCCTCCTGCTGACTTTTTATGCAGCTTGGTTCCTGTTTTCAGGTATTTAAAGTAACCAAGTCATTAGTCTTGTATAACTGTCTTCACCTTCCAGAAGATGCTCCAATAATTAGGCACGACTTCCATAGATGTGATGATAAGATTTGACACATTTCTACTTGCAAATATGTTTCAGAATAAGCAAATTGACAATTAAATAAGTAAGAAAATGTAATAGTTTATTTATAGAGATTTCATATCTGTATATAAACAAAACAACACAACAAAACTGTGCAAGAATGTTGATGAAGTACCTTATCTTCATTCAGATGTCAGAGATAAAATAGCACCTGGGAGGTGTTTGTTTTTATATTTAATATTTTATTGTATATTTATTTTATACTTTTTGTCATACTCTGCTTCAGTTTATATGTAATTTACAAATAAAGCCACATAATAAAAAAACATTTCATATAATGCATGTTTTTTATATTAGTACTTCTTTAGACACACTATTTGATATTATTTTTGGTCATGAATTCATGTAATAAACAAAAAATCTGAGGAGCCACCTGGGAGCCGAAAGAACCAGCACTTTTTAGTGAGCAGAGCCAAAAGAACCGGCTCTCAGAAAAGAGCCGGAATGCCCATCACTAGTTTTTAAAGCTCTCAGAGGTTTCATATCTGGAAAAGAACGGTTAAATTACAACAAATATTTGAGTTACTCTACCAACTAAATAGTAAAACTTTCCTATTTATTTTCTCTAGATTCTTGACCTTGTAGGTATCATAACCAATGTGTCCCAGTCCAGTAGTAGGGCTGCTCCTACTGCATTTTGTGCTGGCCGTGGTCCATCGCCATGCTGATGTTTTGTCAGGGCCATTTGATATCATTATTATTTTTATAGTATTTTAAAGAGCCAATAGTAACTTACTGGAGCTTTGGTCAGATTTGGTCATTTATTCACACCAGTAAAACAATATGAAAATGATCAAGGATGCTGCTTAAGAAGTGTTGAATATGAATGTGGTGACATTTTGTGCTAAATTTTATTTCAGTGTAAATAATTTGATTTCCATATAAGGTGTACTTGAATGCAGTAGCGGTGGTTATCGCTCGTGGTCATAGCACAATGAGGCAGAACTGTTTGAAAAAAAACATCCTCACGGAGGAGCTCGTCTCGATACAACAGTGATGATGTACCTCGATGCGTGATTTAAAAAAAGTCTATGCTCTTCGTTTAAAGACAATCTAAAATCATCGTTCATTCCAAACTCCGATAGTATTTGCAGCTTGCCTTTAACCGATTTTTTCCCCCTGTTTTGTCAACAACCTGAGGGAGACTAGTTAGCCTCTGAGCTAACCGAGAAGCTAACTCCTCGAAGACAAGAAGCAACCAGTTTCGTTTAACGAAAAGCACAAAAACGACTTCAAAGAGAAAATAGTGGACATTAACTGGATCTTGGACTGTTTTATTCTTTTTCTCAGAGGAGAGAAAAACGGGTTTGAACGGTAAGAGAACCTTGTCTTTCAAAGTATGGCAAAAAATGCTAGCAAGCTTGACTGCTACATTGACTGCCTGAGCTGCAACGACGTGTCAGTACGTCCGCCATATTGGCAGGGGCAACAGCAGCCAAGGAAGCTTTGAAGTGAGCGGAGGAGCTGCGGTGTTAATGGGATTAAAGGCGTTTATTGTTTCCTTTCTTTTTTTTTTTTTTTTTTTTTAGCAAACTTTTAAGTCAGGCAAAGTATTTCACATTGTTGTTTCAAATATTTTGTCACTTCGAAAAATAAATACAGCTGAAATACACAACATTAATTGTAATAACGCTTAACAAAATATACAAAACATGGCAAAATTTCACATGTAAAATATACGTTAAAATATAATCATTATTAAGAAAACACAGAGCTGATCTTAGTACATATCACAGTTATAGGCAGTAACAGAAAAACAGGACTATTACTGGTTGCTATGGTAACCCGCAATTGTCAAGAGTATCATATAACATTTATAAATAATATAACAAATAAGACCCAGTCCTGAAACAACTTGCTGAATAAATAAAATGCATTTGAAGAAGGAATAAACTTATTTAGACAAACCTCACATTCCTGTTACAAGGACTCATATTTTTCAGAACAAAGTCAATCTATGGAGAAAGCAAAGAGCAATATGTTGGCTATGAGGCACCAAGATTTCCAACGTGTGTATCCAGATGCTGTGGTAAACACGATGACTGAGAGGTGTACGGAACAGGTGTGGTTCATTGATGGGAAGTAGGATCTGACAGTGGTTAAACATCTACTCAGAGTTCTCAACAGTAATTTGTGATGTTAAATTTAGGCTCTTGTCCTTTCCAAGTACGAGTGTTTGCTGAATGTTGCTCAAAACTTTGGCAAACATGAATACCCTCCCCCATTGATAGTGAACATAAGTTTGTTCCCCTAATTTAAAAAAAAAGGGAATTAGTTGCTCCTTTATTTAGGTGCCTATGCCATTCTGTGCCATGTCCCTGACCATATCATTAATAAAACTAACTGCTGTGAAGTTAATAGGATTTATCTTTGACTTTTTATTTCAGGTTCAAATGGTCAGATTAACAAAGTAATCATAACTATTTTGCAATGATCTGCGTTGAAACTCTTCTTTATTAACGTTGACCTAGTGATGCCATGATGCTGTGAAAAGTCAGAGGTATGTGGCAGAAAAAGGAGAACTGGTGCAGACATCCATTATTACTTCCGTAAACAGTGAGTGGCTATGGACGTCTGCTTTCCCCTTCTGTGCTTTGAGTTTGTGAACCGCTCAGACTGAAGTCTGATGTTGGTCGCAATTTAAGTAGTAGCAAAACCAGAAAAATCAGGTTTCAGCAAAAAAATTCATTTGAGCATCAAGACCTGTGGTGTGAATGTAGCCTAAAAATGTTTAAAAAACAGCAATTTGCTATTTTGTGGCGGCGACCTGTCAACTCTGTGGAACCACCTGAAATTTGAACTTGGAGTGATCCGGTCTGCCCCAGAGCAGCTGTGGCTACAACATGGTTAAACACAGTCAGTGTGTGAATGGGTGGATGACTGATTGTAGTGTAAACACTATACCAGTGCAGACCATTTACCATTTCAATGTAATTATTGTTACTAGCTGCATTAAATTGGGAGCAAATTTGTTTGGTCAAAATAATTTGGTCTTATTTATTATATGTAGCAAATACTCAACTTCTTTTTTTATTATGTTTAGTTAGTTTTCTAATATGTAATAATAATTTATTTTCTGTTTAGATTTTGTTTTCCAGATTGTTGAAGGACAAAACATTGCTGATTTCATTTGTTTAATGTTTTATGTTTAGTTTAAGCTTGGTGGGTAAGTTGGGAAAAACATTTTTCTGTCCATTCTCTACTTATTCTTACTGGTTCCATGGCAAAAAAAAGACCCTAAGATAGATTGGTCACGCAGACACAATAAAATCCCAAGACAACAAAATGTGACGGGGAATCAGCAGCGTTTTGCTACTTCGAACCATAAGCAAACCCAGTCCCGTGGTACGACCAGCTCTCGAGGCCGAACATCGCCACATGCTTCATCAACTCAAGCCTCCATGCGCACTTTCTAAAAATCTGCCTGGATGCTCGACACAGAAGAACACATCACTAGTTCTGACATCAGCGATTTGGTTTTAACTACTTTAAACGAAGATCATTTCATTAAGCAAACATGAGACAAAACTGAGCTATTGCTGGTGACATCTTTCATAAGCTTTTAAATAATTTCATTAAAACAGTAATTATGCTCCATCTTTACATTTGCTGTGTTGTTATAAATATCGATGCCTTTAATTTTTTGTATATTATTTGTAATTTTGAGGCCGAACAAAAAGTATTTAATGTTTTATGATTGATTGTGATAATAAATTATATACATTTTGGTAAAAATATTATCTTAATTTTTAGGTTAACATCTTCTATGTCTCACAAATGTGTTTTTGTAAAAACGTAACATTAACAATCTTCTGTTTTCTTTCCTTCAGGTCTTCTTATTGATCACTTTCTCATTACTGCGGGGATCTCCGATCTTGACCATAAAGAACCAAATGTCAGGCAATGAAGGAGGAGCAGAAGGAACCAGAACACCAGCCAACAGTAATGATGAGCGCGGACCAAGAATCTCCATCGATCAAAGAAGAACAGGAAGAGTTTTGCCTCTTTCAGGATGAAGGGCAGCTTTTAATTAAGCAGGAGATAGAAACCGTTATGGTGACTTCTGCCCATGAGGAAGATGTCTGCGATGAACCAGATCTTCAGCAGATGAGGGAGATCAGTGCAAAACCAGAACCTTTGCAGGTTAAAGATGATCTAGAACCTGTACAGATTAAAGAAGAACACGAGGAGTCAGAAGCTGTACAGATTAAAGAGGAAGAGGATGATCTCTGCAGTAATCAGGATGAAGAGCAGCTTCTAGTGAAGCAAGAGACTGAAACCCTGATGGGGACTCCTTCAGATGAGGACAGTAAACCAGAACCAAACAAAGACCAACTTTTTTCTGCAAACTCGCCTATAGCTGAAAATCATCATCAGCAAGGAAGCAATGAGAAAGACTCCGGATCAACTGAAGACAAAGATCTGAAGCCAGGAAAGAGACGGCGTAAGAAAAAGTTGCCCTCCTGTGAAATATGTGGTAAAAGTTTCACTCAGCTTAGGTACCTGACTGCTCACCTAAGAACTCACAAAGATGGGAAACCTTTCCAGTGTGAGACCTGTGGAAAAGGTTTCACCAAGCAGAACAATCTGACTGTCCACATGAGCATTCACACGGGAGAGAAGCCTTATCCTTGTGAACTGTGCGATAAATCTTTCAGAACCACTAGTCAGTGGGCCAGCCACACAAAAATTCACATAGCTGGGAAGCCTTTCCGGTGTGTGACCTGTGGAAAAACCTTTACCAAACAAAATAACTTGACTAAACATGTAAGAGTTCATACGGGTGAGAAGCCCTACCCCTGTGAATTGTGTGATAAATCCTTCAGAACCACAAGTCAATGGGCCAGCCACACCAGAACCCACACAGGTGAGAAGCCTTGTTCATGTCCGACATGTGGAAAAGGTTTCTCCAGACGATACGACCTGAATGTCCACATGAGAACTCACACAGGCGAGAAGCCCTTTTCATGTCACATTTGTGGAGAGCGTTTCATCAGGAAGATCACCTTCAATTTTCACGTGAGAGCTCACACAGAAGGGAAACCGTATACGTGTGAGGTCTGCGATTCGTCTTTCAATTACAGCTATGATTTGGCTCGTCACACGAGAATTCACACAGGCGAGAAGCCGTTTTCATGCCTGACCTGTGGAAAAACGTTCAGGGAACGAGGTAGTCTAAATGGACACATCCGAGTTCACACAGGTGAGAAGCCTCATCTCTGTTTGGCTTGTGGAAAAAGTTTTGCTCGGAAGCATAACTTAACTATTCACATGAGAACTCACACAGGTGAGAAGCCGTATTCTTGTGATATATGTGGAAGGTCTTTTACTGACAATACTATATTGATCAATCATGTCAGAACCCACTCAGGTGAGAAATCTTTTTCATGTCCTTATTGTGGCAAAAGTTTCACCAAAAAATACACGTTGACTGTTCACACGAGAACTCACACAGGTGAGAAGCCGTTTTCCTGCGAGTCGTGTGGCGAGGGCTTCATTTCCAGAGGTAAACTGACTAAACACGTGTGTTAAATGAATCTCTAGGACGTTTTACACACACTGGCAAAACAAATCAAGCTTCGTTTGACTAACAAAGGGCAAAATTTCATCCATTCTATGAGTGCACGTCTGTACCTGGAGTCACAGCGCCATCTACTGGACAAATAAACATGGTTCTTATGCCTTTAAAAGTATATTTTTTACGATCGTTTTTCCAAATATGGATTAGAATAGAAAAAGTTAAACTGATTATAAAGAAATATTCAATTTTTTTCCAGACTTTGTCTATAATTTTCCAAAAAACAAAAATCTGTTGATGTTCAGTAGATATTTTACATTGTTTTATTATCACATGACTTTATGTATCTTTGATTTGCCACAAAGTTCAATGCTTTTTTTCAGTTTTTGTTGTTTCATCATTTGTGGATCTTTCAAGTAAAACTACTATTTTAGCAGTTCAAGGTACTTTTTAATGTCTGGAATGTAATAAATTATCCATATTTAGGTCAGTTTAAATATTAACTGTGGTAACCTCTGTGAGCTTGTCTTTGTCTCCAATAAAAATATATGCTGGAAAACTTCAACATGGAAGAAGCTGCTGGCATGAGATGGTATTTTATCTGCTTATGTACAGATGCTGTTGGAAAAGGTAATAGAATCCATTTTTATCATTGGTTGCCACATGTTGATCTTAGTCTGCTTCTGATTGGCTGATCAGCTCCCTAAGAGAGTGGATCCTCAGAATGCACAGGTCCGGTGATGGAGAGAAACAGAACCAGCTCAATCCGGCCGACTCACCCACTTGACATTCGGTTCTAATAAATGTTTTTGCTTTCATCGTGCGCTTTATTACTCCCATCTAATTTTTTGGGTAAAGCTGGAAGCTGACTATCCTGAGGAGGGTAAAGTCAAACCACAAGGCAGGAGTGCAGCAGTTTTGGGACATTAGTAACGACAATCTTATGTTCCTGAGTTCTGGTTCAGTTCCTCTGATGCCCATGCGGTTGTGAAACTTTTTTCCTCTCCCATCTCTTCCCCTTTCAAAGTACAATTTGGTATAATTACTCAAAAATAGGCCATGAAGCCTTTCTTTTAAAGCCTGAGCAGTAAACCTTTGATTGAACATTTCACGAGCTTGGAAAAAAATGTTAGGTTCTTATTTAGAAGATGTACCCATTTTTTCCAGGAAAGCATATTGTGGCATTCATGGTAAAATCTTTTTTTTTGTTCTAAATAAATAAATCATAAGGAAACAGCCATTAGTGTAATTAATTATAAACATAATCTGTTATTAATTTTATTGGTAAGTAAATCTTTAGCTGAGAAACATACAGGTCCTTCTCAAAATATTAGCATATTGTGATAAAGTTCATTATTTTCCATAATGTCATGATGAAAATGTAACATTCATATATTTTAGATTCATTGCACACTAACTGAAATATTTCAGGTCTTTTATTGTCTTAATACGGATGATTTTGGCATACAGCTCATGAAAACCCAAAATTCCTATCTCACAAAATTAGCATATCATTAAAAGGGTCTCTAAACGAGCTATGAACCTAATCATCTGAATCAACGAGTTAACTCTAAACACCTGCAAAAGATTCCTGAGGCCTTTAAAACTCCCAGCCTGGTTCATCACTCAAAACCCCAATCATGGGTAAGACTGCCGACCTGACTGCTGTCCAGAAGGCCACTATTGACACCCTCAAGCAAGAGGGTAAGACACAGAAAGACATTTCTGAACGAATAGGCTGTTCCCAGAGTGCTGTATCAAGGCACCTCAGTGGGAAGTCTGTGGGAAGGAAAAAGTGTGGCAGAAAACGCTGCACAACGAGAAGAGGTGACCGGACCCTGAGGAAGATTGTGGAGAAGGGCCGATTCCAGACCTTGGGGGACCTGCGGAAGCAGTGGACTGAGTCTGGAGTAGAAACATCCAGAGCCACCGTGCACAGGCGTGTGCAGGAAATGGGCTACAAGTGCCGCATTCCCCAGGTCAAGCCACTTTTGAACCAGAAACAGCGGCAGAAGCGCCTGACCTGGGCTACAGAGAAGCAGCACTGGACTGTTGCTCCGTGGTCCAAATAACTTTTTTCAGATGAAAGCAAATTCTGCATGTCATTCAGAAATCAAGGTGCCAGAGTCTGGAGGAAGACTGGGGAGAAGGAAATGCCAAAATGCCAGAAGTCCAGTGTCAAGTACCCACAGTCAGTGATGGTCTGGGGTGCCGTGTCAGCTGCTGGTGTTGGTCCACTGTGTTTTATCAAGGGCAGGGTCAATGCAGCTAGCTATCAGGAGATTTTGGAGCACTTCATGCTTCCATCTGCTGAAAAGCTTTATGGAGATGAAGATTTCATTTTTCAGCACGACCTGGCACCTGCTCACAGTGCCAAAACCACTGGTAAATGGTTTACTGACCATGGTATCACTGTGCTCAATTGGCCTGCCAACTCTCCTGACCTGAACCCCATAGAGAATCTGTGGGATATTGTGAAGAGAACGTTGAGAGACTCAAGACCCAACACTCTGGATGAGCTAAAGGCCGCTATCGAAGCATCCTGGGCCTCCATAAGACCTCAGCAGTGCCACAGGCTGATTGCCTCCATGCCACGCCGCATTGAAGCAGTCATTTCTGCAAAAGGATTCCCGACCAAGTATTGAGTGCATAACTGTACATGATTATTTGAAGGTTGACGTTTTTTGTATTAAAAACACTTTTCTTTTATTGGTCGGATGAAATATGCTAATTTTGTGAGATAGGAATTTTGGGTTTTCATGAGCTGTATGCCAAAATCATCCGTATTAAGACAATAAAAGACCTGAAATATTTCAGTTAGTGTGCAATGAATCTAAAATATATGAATGTTAAATTTTCATCATGACATTATGGAAAATAATGAACTTTATCACAATATGCTAATTTTTTGAGAAGGACCTGTAGAAATTACCTTACATTAAATGTGTGATGGACTTATTTTGCTGATAGATTATGAGAATAATTCAGACTTAATTATGTACATTAAGAATGTACCATACCAACCAATATAACATCCTTTGATTTTAGCATGGTATGTTCTCTGTGGTAGTTTCTAAATTTAAACTTAATTTTGTGTGCTCTGTGTCTTTTTTACTATCTAAGTGCTGATTTGTAACGTTCATGTTTTTGGTGCTAAAAACAACTACTCTCTTTTTTGGGGGTTTGGATTTAAATCTGAGAGAAATATGGTGGGTGACTTTAAACCGGCTATTAATGCTCGAATATCCTTCAAAGTGGCTGAATTATAACAACTCTGCAAATAAGAGTGGGTTACAAAACCTCCACCGAGATTTAAGTGACTAACACTTATCACAGGGAATTGATTTGCAGATGTTGCCACACAGGGTGTCACTTTTTACCCACGACCAGGTTGGTTTGGATAGCTTTCTCCCCTTATTAAATAAAATCATTTGAAAACTGCATTTTGTACTTACTCAGTTTAACTTTTTCTGGAAAAAAGAGAAAATCAAAGCATCTGTAAGGAGGTAAATACATGTTTTACTTTTTCTCTACTTTTTAGAAGGACTGTTTGGGAATAGAAATGTCTTCCACTAACAAGAGCATCAGCCTAAGGGTGACCACCATTATGGAAGTCAGTTCTAGTACGTTGATAATTGGTAATTGAGTAGTGGATTTGGAAAGGATACATGTCAGATTAAAGATGGAGAAAGATTTGAAATAAATTGTGTTCTCAGGTTTTTATGACATAAATCAGAAATTTTAACAAGCCGTCTTTGCTTCTTATCTGCTCTGTTTTTAAAATGACCAACTTGTTTGAGAGGTTTCATGAATACTGTTCATTTCTTTTAAATCCCAAATTATATGGTACGAGTATAACGTAGAACAACTGTTTATAATGATGTTGGCACTACACTGGGTAGAAAATATGTAATACAATCTTTTTTTAACTAATGGAGAAATACTTTGTTGTTGTCAATCCAGCAGTAGTCCAGTAGTTGGCGACAATGCTACGTTTCCCTCAGTTTATCAACCATAGTTAGAAGAAGCTGAAAGGTGAAAGGAATGAAAGGTTGATGCTCCTCTGCTCATCATGAGTAAATACTTAACACCATCTCTCCTTCTAAGTGTAGATATTATTTGTAGTCTGACTTTATTGCAGATTATTCAGTTTTAGCAGCAGCAGCCCGGTAGGGACCAGTTAGCTTCCAAGCTAACTGGGAAGCTAACTCTCCGAGGCGAAGAAGCGACCAGTTTCCTTTTAAAAGCACAAAACGCGCTATACGTTGATAATAAGGGATATTTGTTGAACACTGGGTTTCTTCAAGCTTTTTCTGAGGATCAGAGACGAGTTTGGCCGGTAAGAAAACCATCAGGTACGAGCTGTGACAGTCAATACTAGCTAACTGCTGCATTGACTGTTTGAGAGGCAGCGGTACGTCAGCCCGTCCGCCATATTGGGAGGGGAAACGAGAGCTAGTAAACCATGTAATTAGCGGAAGAACTGAGGGTGTAAACAGATTGCTTTCTTTGGTGTTTTATTATATGAGAAGTGTAATGTGATTTTATTTTTTAAACAATTTATATTGTTAACTGAAACAAAAAATAACAGTGGAAGGACAAGCTAGACAGCAAAACCCAGTTAAAAAATATTTTAAAAATGTCAGGGAGAAGTTTGACACTGAAACCAAACTGAAAGTTCTTATTATGTTTGACAATGAATAAATGTCATGTTGAAACTATCAATTTAATCAGCCATATACATTTGTTTTAGTTGCATTTTAGGTTATTAAACGTTGAAACAGCATTACTGTAGTATTTATGGATTCAGCTACCATCTTGGTGGAATTTCAAACATATTTTTACAAATCCAAATGAAATCAAATTATCTTCTGTTCATATAAATAGTTTCTATGTAATAACAATATTTCCCCAGTGACAGTTATCGCTGATATGTCTTGGTTAAGGTGCTGGAAACCAAAAACACATAAGTGTAGAAATCCTCAGTTTGCCCAGTGATAGTTATGAAACCTCTAGCTTGCCAATCAGGATTCAACACCATTGCTGACATCATTTATCATGTATTTACCATGATAAATACTAACAAAATACTCGATAGTAGAAAGGAAACCTTTTGTAGTTATTAGTCATAATAAAAGTTAGGGCTGCATTATCGATCATTATGTTGTTTCCAACAGTCTGTGACCTTGTACATCTCGGGTAGTAGCATCTGTGTAAGGTGTGGGTATCTAATGTAATGATAATAGTTATATTCCAAGTATGAATACTTGCTCCTACACAAATAATGCATTCTAGTTTCCTTTCAGATACTAACTTTGCGCATGCTGACATTGCGACAACATTTTTATGATATATTGTGGCCATAATATTAATTCCTTTGTTTACCATGAGAGTAGAGCTTTTTAGAAGGTGCACAAACCCACTGTCAGACATGGAGATGTTAGTGTGATGGTCTGGCCCTGCATTTCTTCTTCTGTGCCTCGAAGACTTGTTGGATTCCCCCCCCCCCCCCCCAAAAAAAAAACTTTTTGATTTTATAATTCAAAGAGTGACAAGGAGAAAAACGAAGACAAATACTTTTTACATCACTGTATGCTTTGAGGAATAAATTGGACGCTCTTGTCTTTTGTTCATTTTCAGAAAGCAATTATTGGGCTTTTATTCTCTATGTTGTGTCACATTAAACTTCGTGTTCTTCTTTTCTTTCTCAGGCAGTCCACCACATCATGTCTGCTTGGGAGGTTCCTACTGATCGACATCTGTTTAACGGAGAGGAACTCCAGTCTTGACCACAAAGAACCAAATGGAGATGAAAGAGCAACAGCAGGAACCAGAATCCCGGCTGATGATAAGAGAAGAGATCAAAGAAGAAACAGAACCTCGACCAATTAAAGAGGAACATGTTGAATTGTGCATCTTTAAGTGTCATGGACCACTTTTGGTAAAACCGGACACCAACAGCTTCATGGTGACTCCTGTGTATAAGGACGTACGGTGCCAGGAATCGGAAGTGCAGCAGATGATGGAAATTAAAGAGGAACAGGAGGAACCAGAACCTGCACAGATTAAAGAGGAACAGGAGGAACCAGAACCTGCACAGATTAAAGAGGAACAGGAGGAACCAGAACCTGCACAGATGAAAGAGGAACAAGAGGAACCAGAACCTGCACAGATTAAAGAGGAACAGGAGGAACCAGAACCTGCACAGATTAAAGAGGAACAGGAGGAACCAGAACCTGCACAGATTAAAGAGGAACAGGAGGAACCAGAACCTGCACAGATGAAAGAGGAACAGGAGGAACCAGAACCTGCACAGATTAAAGAGGAACAGGAGGAACCAGAACCTGCACAGATTAAAGAGGAACAGGAGGAACCAGAACCTGCACAGATTAAAGAGGAACAGGAGGAACCAGAACCTGCACAGATTAAAGAGGAACAGGAGGAAATCTGCTGTGATCAGCATGAAGATCAGCTTGTATTGAAGCAGGAGACTGAAGCCTGTATAGTGACTCCTATTTATGAAGAAAAGGATAACAGTGAACCAGAACCAAACAAGAACCAAGTCATTTTTGCAAATTTCCCTGAAGTTGAGAACCAACATCAGCAAGGAAGCAACCAGAAAGACCCAGGATCAGGTAGCGATAAAGACCTGGAGCCAGAGAAGAGACATCAGGACACCAGAAATTATGGGGACAATGAGAACAATCCAAAACCAAAGCGGCGTAAAAAGATTTTGCCCACCTGTGAAGCGTGTGGGAAAAGTTTTACTCAGCTTAGGTACTTAACTGCTCACCTAAGAACTCACACAGGTGGGAAGCCTTTTAAATGTGAGACCTGTGGAAAAGGTTTTATTAAGCAGAATAACTTGACTAAACATGTGAGGATTCATACGGGTGAGAAGCCCTACCCCTGTGAATTTTGTGATAAAAAATTCAGAACTAGCAGTCAGTGGGATAGTCACACTAGAACCCACACAGGCGAGAAGCCATTTTCATGTCTGAATTGTGGAAAATGTTTCTATCGACGATATGACTTGACTATCCACACTAGAACTCACACAGGCGAGAAGCCCTTCTCTTGTCAGATTTGTGGAGAGCGTTTCATCAGAAAGACCACCTTTAAGATTCACGTGAGAGCTCACACGGAAGAGAAACCGTATACCTGTGAGGTCTGTGGCTCATCTTTCAGGCTTGGCTACGATTTGGCTCGTCACATGAGAATTCACACAGGTGAGAAGCCGTTCTCATGCCTGACCTGTGGAAAAAGTTTCAGGGTGAGAAGTAGTTTAAATGAACACCTGAGAGTTCACACAGGTGAAAAGCCTCACCTGTGTCTGACTTGTGGAAAAAGTTTTACTCGGAAGCGTAACTTGACTATTCACATGAGAATTCACACAGGCGAGAAGCCGTATTCTTGTGATGTTTGTGGTAAATCCTTCTCTGACAACACTGTACTGATCAGTCACACAAGAACCCACACAGGTGAGAAGCCTTTTTCATGTCAGGTATGTGGAAAACGTTTTGCCAAGAAATACACACTGACTGTGCACATGAAGACTCACACACGCGAGAGGCCGTATTCCTGCCAGTCGTGTGGCGAGGCCTTCACTTCAAGACGTAAACTGACTAAACACGTCTGCAGAGGTAATCCCTAGAATGTCCTGCAAACATTAGCGATGGATGGTTTTATGAATGAATAAAGATCTCCATCCCTGCTACACCTGGAGTCCCAGCGCCATCTGCTGGACATATAAAAGCCACAGGAAGGTTTACTGTAGATTCTCTAAAATGGCTTCATTCTTCTGGTCTTCTCGGATGCTGGCGATGTCCTCATTATATTTTCTATGTTGTTAGAATAATTAACGGTTTTGTGTAATCACAGGTGGACTAAAGTCATGCTTCGGTGTCCTGCTTACATCAGCTGGACTTAAGGTTTCTTGAGGCTAGGATAGAAGACCAACCCCTACAAATGATGATTTTGTGCATTGTTTTGCTGTTGGATCATCTTATTGTCCCTATAAACATGATGTTAGCCATCAGTCATAATATCAACTTTCAATGTGGTTGAATCTGTTTGAAATGATGTGCCTGACTCCTTCCTGCGACGCTGATGGTCCGAATCATTGTTCAGTTGGTCGGCATTCTAAAGAATTCACAAAATTCTGGTTTAACTAACTATAACTGATTGCAAAATATTCATTTAAAGTATTTCTCACTTGTGTAATAAGGGTGGTGGTGCTTTTTGATTCGATTTTTGACTTAATTGTGTCACATCAAAGAATAAAAGTTTTTTTAATTTCATTTTAAATTCAACAAATAAAATGCAACAAGGTTTTTCTAACAATATTCTATATTGGCTGATGGAGATAGTTTGATGTCATTTTACTGACAGGATATCTAACAACTACTACAGGCAAAAGAGTTCAAATGTTCAGTGCTGTAAGCATCTGAGTTATGTTCATGTTGCAAACAGAAAGAAATACAATATTCATCATTAATGGAAGGTGACTGAAAATACATTTAAATTAAGTTAAATCCATACTAAAAATATGATGTTAAAATATACAGATAAGATTATGTTGAAAAAATATTTACAGACTTGAGCTACATGAGTGAGTGAATGAATAAATGAATGCATGAATCATATCCGTTTGAATTTTTCTGTCGTTTCTTGGTTCTTTAATCAAAATCTTGTCCTGCATGTTTTCTTCTAAGTACTTTGAAACAATATGTTTGGGTAGCAAGAGCATAAAAACTGCTCTGTAAGATGAATAAAAATATGTTGTTGATGTTTTTCTCTCCTTTGCTGTAACACACTGCCCAGATAGCTGTATAGAAAATACATAAATGGGTGTTGTTGAATCTTCCCAGAATCAGCTGTATTCACAAAGGTTTTGACAGGTTTTATGGTTGGTGAAAGGTGGTTGAGCTCCAGGTGGTTCTGACCACTCCTGTGGACCACCTCCTGTCCATATGTAGTAGACCTTTTGTCCTGGATCAGACCAATAACAGTGGTGTCATCTGCAACCTTCAGGAGTTTACAGGCGGGTCGGCTGAGTTGCAGTAATTTGTGTACTTTTATAAAGAGAATCCACAATCCTATTGGTGCTAGTAGCAGCTACACATGTGTCATGATGAAAGTTTCTTCTTTTTTCAGCTGCTCCTCTCAGGGGTCGCAACAGCGAATCACCTACCTCCATCCTACCCTGTCCTTTGCCTTTTTAACTGTTACACCAGCCATCTCCAGGTCCTCCTTCATCACGAATCTTCTCTGGGGTCTTTTCCTCCTGCTCTGCAGCTGCCTATCCAACATCCTCCGATGTATCTATAATCTCTTCTCAGAACATCACTAACATTGAACATAGGAAAAAGTCGATTCTTAACTTCCAGGTGAATTCATCCAGTTTCTAATTGTGACATTCTTAGTATTTATCATTAAGTTGAGGTAAATGGCAAGAAGAAAAACCAGAACTGAAGAGAATTTGGAGCAGAGAAAAACTTTCTTTAGATTTTTCAGCCCGTCTGCTTGTATAACTTAAGGATGGGACAATCTACCCAACCAGAACTCTCCAAACCCATTTATCCATCCATTCATTGTTCGCACCTGCTTATCCTTGCAGTGGTGGGGGGGCTGGGGTCTACCTCCAATAGGTATTGGGTAAGAAGTGGGGTACACCCTGGACAGGTCGCCACAGAGACACACGGGCCAAACAACCAGGCGTTTTAGATGAACGCTTTTCACTTAACGTAGGTTTAGAGTTAGATATCTTATGAGAACTCAAACAGGTGAGAAGCTATTCTCACATCTGGACAGTGGAAAACTGTTCAACCAAATTAACTGTTTTGATCACATCAGAATTTACACAGCTAAGATGTCTTGTCCCTAAAAAACATAATAAATCAGTCACTGCCAGTAATAAATTGGCCAAACACATGTATAACAAAAAGAGTATATTGCTACCTCCATTTATCCCTGGAATAATGAAGCCATCTACTGGTCAAATAAAGATAAGACTTTATTACTAGACGTGAGATGTTCACAGATTCTGACAAAGACAATTGTTGAATTTGTGCTTCTTTTGCTGACTTATGGGGATATGCTTTTAGTGAATCTGAAATATTAAAGCCTTCTTCAGGTTTCCAGCCAATGCCTGAAGGTTTTCAGTTAAAACAGACTTGTAACGTTTTGTATAAAGAACATTAAACTCATAAAATGATGTGGCCACCACCATGTTTCACTGTAGTATGGTTTTATTTTTCGGCCAAATGATAATGGGTAATTATGGTATTGTTTATCATTGCCAAGAAAAAAATGTCATTCTGCTGAAAATTCTTATTTATCATCATAACATTAAATTCTTATAGTTGATGTTTGCAAACATAAAACTAACAGCATAATGGTTTGGATTGTTAGTTTTGTTGTTAGAACTCGATTTGGGTTCAATGAGAGCAACAAAAAAATGTAATACAGCAGTTTGGTCAACGGCAGTGTTTTTAAAGTGATTTATAAATAAAGTTGCTTTATATAAAAATATGCATATTGCTGTTTAAAGGTACAAATGCCAGTGGTGTTTGAATGAACCATATTTGATATTTTTTAGAGCATTTGTGGGGTTCCAACTGTATGTAATTATAGATTTATAGCCAAAAAGATTAATGCAGTGTTAAATACTTCTTACTGCCACGTTATTATAACAATAAATACCACAAAGTATCATGTTTTAATCCCATATGACCTATTCCTAGTGCCAAGCTGGCCTTTCAGGGTTCTTGTTGTTGTGTCTTTTTTGTTTTCTTTGAAAGCAAATGCTTCTGTCTTTCAACCATACTCCAGAAACTTAGGACACATACATGGTTTAAGGTAGAGTTTACCCACAATTCATTGGTGGACAGAGTCTGCCCCAGTCTGCACTAGAGGAGATACTTGGAATAGCTACTTAGAACAAATAGATCTGCAAGTGTTAGGTGGACAGACCTAACCCAACCTCAGTTGCTGTTAGTCAAACATGTTTACATTTTTTTTTTATTGAATCCAGAACCTTTTGGGTAGAGTGAACTGATCACCAACCAAAAGATGTTACAACTGAAAATCAGAGGGTGGGGCCCGGGGCCCTCTATGTGATACATTTCCGCTCTTCCCATCTGGTTAATTATTTCAGGTTCTATAATAGGTAGATTCACTATAAAATAAATGCCCATGCACCCTTTCGGGGGACAGTAAGCACTGAAAATTGAAAGGGAGTCAGCGCAACTTGTGGGTTTTTTTGGTGCAATCAAAGCATAAAATAAGAAAACTGATACAATTTGTAAATGGTAAATGGCACTTTATCAAGTCCCCAGAGACCCCAAAGCGCTTTACAACACAGTCAGTCATCCACCCATTCATTCACACACTGTGGTAAGCTACATTGTAGCCACAGCTACATGCCATACACAGGTGCCACCGAGCCCTCTGACCACCATCAACAGGCATGGTTTTCAGCTTGGGTTAGTTTTTTTTTTTTTTTTTTTACTCGAGTTTTTTTGCTGTTGTCGTTTTGTTTAATGCCAGCTTAAAGTCTTTTTTCTGTTCCTTTCTCTTTTGTCTCCATTTTGGTGTATAACAAAACGTTTGGCAAAGTGTGGATGCCATAAATATCCTGATATTAAATAAAATAGAATGGTCTTTATTGGGATTTGTGGAGATATATTATGTGTGTGCATTAATTAGGCCCGAGCAGGAAAACTGCAAGGGCCTATTGTAATCGCTCGAATTCTTATTATTATTCTGTTGCGTCTTTGCGGGGCAATATGGGGACTTTGCCAAGCCCCTAGATGCACACGCTTTTACCCAAAATTGTCCCCCGCGTAAAATTCTTGTTCCATAATGTCGTTGTCAGTGGGCGTGGCCAAACCACTTAGCCACACCCCCAAACGTGAGATAGGCCCAACCGTAAGTCGTGGAGATCTGAAATTTGGCACACTGCTAGAGCTCCTCAAACCAAGAAAAAAAGTCTCTTGGGGGTATGCTCTAAAACGTACAGGAAGTCGGCCATTTTGGATTAAAGGCCGATTTTTGCCCGTTTTTCACTTTTACTCACCTCGAACTTTAACGAACTCCTCCTAGGGATTTTTAGCTATCGGGTTCATATTTGGTCAACGTGCAGTTAAGGGATGGGGGATTAAAAGTTATCAAAATCGTGAATTTTTGAGCATGTTTAGGGGGCGTGGCCGGGGCACAAACTTGGCGTTCGCGCCAAAAGTGAAAAATTGCAATAACTTTCCCATAAAAAATACAAATCACACCAAAGTTGGCAGCAAGGAGGGCCTTCGGCTTCCCGACGATCCTATGGGGTCATATGCTGACATCATCAAAGCCACGCCCCCTCAGAACCGGAAGTCACTTTTTTCACTTGGAAAGGTGCCTCTCTGACCCTCTTGACCCAATCAACTTGAATCTGCGTCAGAACACAGATAACTAGTGGGTCTAACTTCGTTTGAAGCACAGTAACTTTTCATAAAAGGGCGTGGCCGTGGCGGCGCACCGAAGTCAGACGTCACGCCATGGCCATACGTTTGGCTTTAATTTCCACATACATCATCTGATCTGCACCAAATTCAATGTGATTGATCCTTGTCCAGTCCCCAACAGAGATCTGATGACATATTTGGTGGGCGTGGCCTAAATCGTCAACAGCGCCCCCTACAAAATTAGAAAAAATCAGCCCCAAGCCATGCTTTGACCGAGGAATCTGAAATTTGGTACACATATGTATCTTCTCAGGACCTACAAAAAACTCTATTGGAGCATTGGTCCAAACCCAACAGGAAGTCGGCCATTTTGGATTGAAGTTGCCATTTTGACCCTGTTTTGGCCGTTTCTAACCCGCATATCTGAGCAAACTCCTCCTACAGCTTTTGATTTAGAGACTTGAAAATCACTCAGTTTACTCTTAAGGCACCGGGGATTAAAAGTTATCAAAACCTTTTTGATACATGAAAGTATGTGGGCGTGGCTAAGCCTCAAAATATGACTTATCGCCATTAAACACTAAATTGATATAGCTCCTACAAGGAAAGTCACAGACAAATGAAACCTTCTGAGGTTGATCTGCCTCTAGGCCTCAACAATATTCACTGATCAGATGCTGACATCATCGAAGCCCCGCCCCCTGAGAACAGGAAGTGTCCCGTTTTCCTTTACAAACTCAATGTTTGATGTTCTTCACCTAATCAATGTGAAAATGTCCCAAGTAACAGATAACATGATGGTCTTAGACAGTCGCCAGTACTGACTGCTTTAGCTGGAGAGTGTGGCTATGATGGCGTGGCGAATTCTGATGTCACGCCACGGCCATACGTTTGCCTCTAAATTACACATGCATGGTCCGATTCACTCCAAACTGATAATTCTTCATCTTTGTCAGCCCCTAAGCAGCTCTATTACATTACATTGGAATTTGGATCAATAGCGCCCCCTAGGTCAGTTCAAGTGCTCTCTCCCTCATACATCCTCGGATCCATTTGAAATGTAGTATACATGATTGTGAGTTAATGATGGACATGTTCACACAGTCAACTTATGACAGCATTTTAGCCCCGCCCACAAACAAACAAGTCAGTGCAGATTCCTTTACGAATGTCCCATTTACTCCAAACTGATTATGGTTGATCTTTGTCAGCCCCCAAACAGCTCTATTATATTACATTGACATTTGGATCAATAGCACCCCCTAGGACACTTCAAGAGCTATATCTCCCTCATACATCATCAGATCCACTTGAAATGTAGTATACATGATCATGAGTTAATGATGGACATGTTGACACAGTCAATTGATGATGTTGTTTTAGCCCCTCCCACAAACAAACAAGCAACTGCAGCGTCCTTCTGGAAGGTCCGATTTATTCGAAAGTTTGAATGCTTTTTGCCAGACCGAAACTCTGCATGACCGAAGATCATATGACATGTTGCTCACAGTACCACTTAGTGACGACGTGTTGAAGTGAAGCGGTGTCATCGTCGGTGGCGTGTATGAGGCGATGCCAGGCTCCTGCGGTCACTCAACAGCCCGAGTTGCGCTGAGGGGTGCGAGGGCCTTCAAAGCTGCTTGCAGGTTTCTAGTTATTATTATGTTCATAACCAGTGTGGGAAATAAAATGTATAACCTGTGTGAGTATAAGACATTGTGGCCTGCAGAAGTGTTGTTGCACAAACTTGGCCTTGAGTGTGGTGAAGTAGAGAAAACTGAAGAACTGTAATGGTGGGAAAAGAATGTGAGAAGATTAACGGGCCAAATACTTCCTTCTCATATCAGCAGAAAAGCAGAGTCCAGGTGCAGGACAATAGCTGTCCAAATATGGTAAGCCGGAAAAGTCTGTATGTAACTATATGTGTGAAAAAACTGTAAACAGGGGCTGTTCATTTTCATGTGTGTTTCAATAAAAGCAATGGCCCCAGTGAGAAGCTCTGAAGTCGTCTCGGTGTGTGGTCAGATCACATGACAGAGAGCTTCCCCTGGCCAGGTAATTGAATAACATACAGCTGTCTCCGTGTGATTTATTCTAATGTCTTGTGAATTCTTTCAGCTTACGGTGAATAAACGAACACGCAGAACACCCCTTGGGGGGGTGCTTCGACAGATTGTACTGGGGGGTTCAAAGAAACGGTAGCTAGATAACAAGCTATTAAATGAGGATGTTGTTTTTACATTTTCTTTTTACCGATAAAAGCATCATACTCCAATCCAGCTGGTGTCTGTAATGCACCGAAATGTTGTTTGGCAACCATCATTATAGAAGAAGGGGTAAAACTCGCAGTAGTTCTGTTTATTTGTAGTTTTGGACTCATGTTCAGATGAATCTGAATTTATTGATTCACTTTATGGCTGGAATAATTTATAAACTTTAAGATTTGTTGTTTATTGACATCGATGAGTCATTTTAAGCTTCTGATGGTCCTGACAGCATTTAAAAAATAAAAACTTTATTCTACCAGGTAAATGTTTGAGACACAGTTCTCAGTTACAAACATATCATAGCCAGGAGGCTCCTAGAAGAAAAGAACTGATAAATTCTTCTGTTCTTCATTCCTTCAGAGCTTCAGCAGCAGTATGTCTGTTATCACTTGGGAGGTTCCTGCTGGTCATTCTCTCAGTGGCCAAGAGAGGAACTTCATTCTGGACCAGAATGATTTAAACACTAGGGAGATAAAGGAAGAACCAGAACCACAAGGAATCAAAGAAGAACAGATTGGACTCTACATCGTTCAGAATGAAAAGCAGCTTGTAGTTAAGCAGAAGGTTGAAACCTTAATGGTGCGTTCACACCAAACGCGATTTCTGCAAATTTTTCGCCTCATTTGTGCGCTTTTGCCCGCTTCACATTCCGCGTGAACTCCGCGTTGCCATTCGGCAACAAGCGGCAACGCTTCGCCGCGTCATCAAATAGGAGGAGTTTCCATCTGCTGCTTGCTAGTTTCAACTGAACATGACGGACATGGATTTCACGTATAATTACGGTGTTTTACTTGTGGAGAGCCGAAAAATGCCGCCGACATCAATGTCCCTGGGTTCACCAGATTCTTCAGGAACGGGAACAGTTCGGAGAGTACCACCACTTACTCCAGGAGCTGCGTCTGGATGACGGTCGATTTCAGCGGTACTTTCGTCTATCCAGGACCCAGTTCGAAGATCTGCTGCCCCGTGTTGGGACACGAATCGGCCTCCAGGACACCAACTACCGGCGACCGCAGTGAAGCCAGCCCGAAGCCGGACACTCAAGCTCCGCGGAGCCAGCGGCATCCAGCCCATGGCCGATCCGAGTCAGGCACCCAGATTTCGGCTAGCTGCTCTCTGTTGCTCCCTCTTCTGACGCGCGGTGGTTCACTAGGGACCGTCAATAAGTTTCTGAACCAAACAATCGTGGAAAATCTGAGTGCCTGAATCGGATCAACCGTGAGCCAGATGCTGCTAACTCCGCGGAGCTTGAACATCCAACTTCAAACTAACTTCACCGCGGTTTACCGGCGCTGTATCCCCGCTGCTGAACACCTGTCCATCTGTCTTCGGTGAGTAAAAAAAAACAGCCGATTTTTAATGTCCACATCTCCTAAATATAAGATATTGGTGCCTAAACATAACCAGGCCAGGTCCTTTCTGTACTTGTCTTGGTAAAAGTAATTAGTTGAGTCATACAACTCTGGTTTGCTGCACACCGCCACCATGATCTGGTCCTCCATCTTCACTGACAACCGCTTCTTCTCCGCTGTGGTCCTTCACCCTACGTCACAGCCACATCCAGTCCCTGATTGGTTGACGCGACGCGAATTTAGGAAAAAGTTCAGATTTTTCAACTCGTCTATCGGTCCGCTCCCGCTTCGCTTGCCGCGCCGCGCCCTCCGCGTCCTTCGCACCGCGTCGCGCCGCTCCGCTCCTGAACGCGCCTCTACATAGGGATAACATGTAAATTGGCCGCTCCTTTCGCAGAAATCGTGTTTGGTGTGAACGCACCTTTAGAGTCATTCATGTCTATTTAGAGAAAGACATCAGTGAACCAGAAAAGAAAATGGACCAACTTCTCTTTCTAACATCCCATAAAGTTGGGAACCAACATCAGCAAGCCATATTTGCTATGTTGAGTTTCAATAATGATGCAGGGTCTCAGAGTGCTAATTAATATCATAACTGTACTTAATTTCTTACGATGGAACGCTAGGTGTTTCATCGTAAATGGACAAGAATTCAAAAAGTATGTAATAGAGTCTGAAGTCAAACATGATATCTGCATTTAAGAAACGTGGCTACAGCCTCACCTTGAGTTTATCTTACCTGGATATGAATCTGTTAGGTTTAATAGAGATAACAATCAGGGTGGAGGATGTGCAAAATTTGTAAGGGATAGAAAACCATTTCGAAAAGTAGCAACTGCAACAGAAGTAGAATGTGTAATTATTGAAATCTATAAATTAGATGGAAAATAATTAGTAATCGACAATCATCTATCAATTATAAATAATCCTTGTAAATCATTAAGTGTAGAAACAGTAGAGGGATTAATTAGACCAGGAAATGAAAAAGAAATATGGTGCGGAGATTTCAATGCACACAATAGTTTGTGGGGAAGTAAACATACTGACAATAATGGAAAAGCAGTGGAAGAACTAATGGATGTTAGACAACAAGTATGTATAAATAATGGAAATGGCACAAGAATTGACATACGGTCTAACACATTATCTTGTATTGATCTTACTGTTGTTTCTAATAATCTGTCAAATTCATGTGAATGGAATGTAAAGAAAGCACAAGTATCAGCACCGATCATTCTCCAATAATCTACTACATAAATGTCGAAATGGATTTACAAGAAAGACCTATTCATTCAAGAAATGGAAGTTTGAAAAAAACTGACTGGGAAAAAGTTTAGGAAATTTGTCGTATTTTAGCAGAAAAAATCTCAATGGAGGGAGATATTGAGGAATGTGCAGCTGAAGTTTCAGATTAAATTCTAAATGCAGCATTGAACAGCATACCGCACAAGTCAGTAAGGGGAAAAGGAAAACAGTACCTGTGCAGAATGATGAATCTACAGAAGCTATTAAAGAACAGAATATGGCAATGAGAATGTTAAGGAATAATCCGAACCAAGAGAATCAAATTAAATATCAGAGGAAGAAGGCTCAGACTCGAAGAGTAACTAAAAATAGTAAACCGAATGCTTACAGGAATTAATATTCTACTGTAGGAAGTAAAGTTAAAATAGGAGAGATGTGGTCAATGTTAAAGAAAATGGGTGAGATAAAAGTATATGTTAAAATATCAGTATTACAGGATGATGGGACATTAGCACAGAGGGTTAATTTTAAATGAAAATAGGGATGTATTTATTTCCAAAGAAAGTGAGGACAGCGTCATGGATGCAGAAATCAATATGAATGAACTAGTAATAGTGTTAAATAATATTAGAAATACTGCTGCAGGAGGAGATCAACTGAGTTCTCATGCTCCAGAAATGACCTGAAATAATGCTAGAGATACTATTACAGTTATTTAATAACATATGGAAAGAAGGCAAAATACTTAAAAGCTGGAAGAGTTCATTAATACTGCCATTCAATAAACCTGAAAAGATTCTAATTATTCTGGTAATTTTAGACCTATTGCCCTAACATACATCTATGCAAATGGATGGAGAAGATAATTGTCACAGTGTTACGTATTGCTCTGACCCACATGCAGAATCACGCTCAAGGGAAACGGGTACAAGTTTGAAAAAAGGTTTATTTAAGGAGAATGAATCGGTATGGTGTGCAGGAACAACTGTAAGGAAAAACGACAAGTAAGTAGCACAGTAAATGAAACCGGAACTTAAATGTGAAATGTCTTTTACTAGGAGGGAGTAGGCAATCCGCCAGGAGGAGAGGGATTCGGACTGGAGAATTAGTGAATATGTAGACAATGGTAAGTCCGATGATTTCTTAGTTACTTGGGTTAGAGCTTGGAGTGCAGGTGAAGCGTCAGCGGAGAGGTGGAGGGTGGACAGGTTAGGTTAAATGGTCTCTAGAGAATCCGGGTCCAGAAGCAGCCAGCCGGGGAAGTTCCAGAGTTCGGCGTCGGGTAGGTGTGTGTGGAAGATCCTTCCTGGGGAGATCCTAGGAGCGAGGCTAGTGCGAAACGAAGCCACCGGGGCCAGTCTGGGTAACCTCCAGGTAGTCGCCGGTTGAGTTCACTAAGAAGAACAAAGAACAAGTTAAACGTTGTCGAAGGCAAAGTACACATAAATTTAATTAATACGAGGCTGGTTGAGTAGCTACCACAGAGGCTAATACTCGAGCGACGAGATGCTGGCTAAACTCCAGCCCCGATAATAATAGCCAGAAGACTTAATTACACCCTAGAGTAAAAAGGATTATTTGCACCATATCAAAGTGGGCTCATCTCATTAAATTATTTTTCCTTTATTCTTTTCAACTCCATCTACACTCATATACAGGGGTTGGACAATGAAACTGAAACACCTGGTTTTAGACCACAATAATTTATTAGTATGGTGTAGGGCCTCCTTTTGCGGCCAATACAGCGTCAATTCGTCTTGAGAATGACATATACAAGTCCTGCACAGTGGTCAGAGGGATTTTAAGCCATTCTTCTTGCAGGATAGTGGTCAGGTCACTACAAGATACTGGTGGAGGAAAACGTTTCCTGACTCACTCCTCCAAAACACCCCAAAGTGGCTCAATAATATTTAGATCTGGTGACTGTGCAGGCCATGGGAGATGTTCAACTTCACTTTCATGTTCATCAAACCAATCTTTCACCAGTCTTGCTGTGTGTATTGGTGCATTGTCATCCTGATACACGGCACCGCCTTCAGGATACAATGTTTGAACCATTGGATGCACATGGTCCTCAATAATGGTTCGGTAGTCCTTGGCAGTGACGCGCCCATCTAGCACAAGTATTGTGCCAAGGGAATGCCATGATATGGCAGCCCAAACCATCACTGATCCACCCCCATGCTTCACTCTGGGCATGCAACAGTCTGGGTGGTACGCTTCTTTGGGGCTTCTCCACACCGTAACTCTCCCGGATGTGGGGAAAACAGTAAAGGTGGACTCATCAGAGAACAATACATGTTTCACATTGTCCACAGCCCAAGATTTGCGCTCCTTGCACCATTAAAACCGACGTTTGGCATTGGCATGAGTGACCAAAGGTTTGGCTATAGCAGCCCGGCCGTGTATATTGACCCTGTGGAGCTCCTGACGGACAGTTCTGGTGGAAACAGGAGAGTTGAGGTGCACATTTAATTCTGCTGTGATTTGGGCAGCCTTGGTTTTATGTTTTTTGGATACAATCCGGGTTAGCACCCGAACATCCCTTTCAGACAGCTTCCTCTTGCGTCCACAGTTAATCCTGTTGGATGTGGTTCGTCCTTCTTGGTGGTATGCTGACATTACCATGGATACCGTGGCTCTTGATACATCACAAAGACTTGCTGTCTTGGTCACAGATGCGCCAGCAAGACGTGCACCAACAATTTGTCCTCTTTTGAACTCTGGTATGTCACCCATAATGTTGTGTGCATTTCAATATTTTGAGCAAAACTGTGCTCTTACCCTGCTAATTGAACCTTCACACTCTGCTCTTACTGGTGTAATGTGCAATCAATGAAGACTGGCTACCAGGCTGGTCCAATTTAGCCATAAAACCTCCCACACTAAAATGACAGGTGTTTCAGTTTCATTGTCCAACCCCTGTATATATAGGGGGCAGCATTGCGCTACACTAGCGTAAATGATTAGACAAAGAAGGAGGAAGAAGAGAAAACATTTAATAAAATTCATAGTTCAAGTAACATTAGAAATGAAGGAAGGAAAGGGAGGGAAGCCACAAAACTGAAATACAAATATTTACTACAGAACACTGAAGAAACAAATAACTTAATGAATGAACCATTTACAAAAGCAGAACTGAATTCTGCTTAGAAAATTAAGAATAAGGGCACCTGGTAAAGATCAGATTTGTTACACAATGATACAACATCTCAGTGAAACACCCAAAGACGTCATATTAGAGCTTTATAATAAAGTCTGGGTGGAGGAGGAGCTGCCTCAGAGCTGGAAGGAATCAATCATCGTACCAATAACTAAACCAGGAAAAAACAACACAAAACCAGAAAATTATAGACCTATTGCTTTAACATCAAATGTATGCAAAATAATGGAAAAAATTATTAATAATAGATTAACATATTATTTGAATAGCAACGGGTACATTACTAAAGTGCAAAGTGGTTTTAGAAAAGGGAGAAATATTAATGATCCAACATTGTGTTTAGAACATGAAATCAGAAGAGTGCAAGTTAATAAAGAAAGTGTAGTAGCTGTATTTTTTTTACATAGAGAAAGTTTATGACATGATGTGGGTTGAAGGATTACTGATTAAATTAAATTAAATGAAAATCAATGGGAAAGTGTTTAACTGGATTTAAAAATTTTTTAACAAATTGAACTCTTCAAGTTAAAATAGATCAAGAAATATCAACAAAATATACTGTAGAAAATGGAACACCTCAAGGTAGTATTACAAGTCCAATATTGTTCACTATAATGATAAACGACGTATTTACAGAAATTGGAAAAGAAATAGGATGTTCACTTTTTGCAGATGATGGAGCCATATGGAAAAGGGGGAAAATGTAAAGATAACTGGAAAGAAAATACAGGCGAAGAAAAGAAGGATAGAGGAGTGGGCTTTTCAGTGGGGATTCAAGTTCTCAGTCGAGAAAACAAAAGTTATTGTATTTACACGGAAAAAAACAAGAGAGGAAATACAATTAAAATTATATAATCAAGAATCAGAAAAAGTTAAATGTATAAAATGTTTAGGAGTACGGTTTGATGAGAAAATCCTATGGAATATACATATTCAGAAAATGATAGATAAATGTAAGAAAGTATTAAATATTATGAGATGTTTGGCTGGCAGTGACTGGGGAGCAGACAGGGAAGCGTTAAAACAAATTTACACAGGATTGATCCGATCAAATATAGATTATGGAAGTATTATATATGGTTCAGCAGCAAAGACTGGAAAAATTAGATATTATACAACATCAAGCATTAAGACTTTTACAGGAGCTTTCAAAACAACACCAACAACAGCACTTGAAGTAGAAATGGGAGAAATGCCGTTAGATTTAAAGAGAACACAATTAACAATAAATTATTGGATAAATTTACAAGGCAATAACCTGGGTCACCCAACACGAGAAATCTTGAAGCCATGCTGGGAAAAAATTAAAAAAGAGACAAGAAGTTTTGGATGGATAATTAAAAAAATAACAGAAGAGTTTCATATACAAAATACACTAATAAGTCCAATACTGCCAGTAGCTGTTGTTCCACCCTGGATCTTACCAGAAGTACAGGTAGATATGTCATTAATGGAAAAAAAGAAAAGAACATGTATATTAGATTTAAATATAGTACAGGAATATGTTAATAATTATTACCAATACCTTCAGATTTATACAGATGCATCAAAAATAAATGACAAAATAGGAATAGCATTCATAGTACCGGAATTTCAAATAAGAGTAGGAAAACAAATCACAAATGGTTTATCAGTATACAGAGGAGAAATGTTAGCAATACTTTTAGCAGTACAGTGGGTGGAAGACATAAAACCTTTAAAAACAATAATTTATTCAGATTCAAGCTCAGTATTATTGAGTTTAAAACGTAACCATTCAGACAGCAGGTCAGATATTCTACTAGAAATATAGCATACTTTATTCAGACTACAAATGATGGGTTTATCAATAGTATTTTTATGGGTTCCAGCACATATTGGAGTTAAAGGAAATGAGATGGCAGATAAGATGGCTAAGAACGCAAAGCAAAATAATATAAATTTTACAGTACATTTAAGTAAATCAGAAGCAAAAAGCATCATCAAACAAAAATTTAAGGAAGAATGGCAGAAAAGGTGGAATGGAGAAAGAAAAGGAAGATGGTTTTATAGGATCAAAAAGGCAGTCGGTGAAAAAAGAACTGGAAGAAGGAATAGAAAGGAGGAAAGGGTAATAACAAGACTAAGATTATGATATACAGGACTCAGTTATACACTTTTTAAAATGCATAAACATAATACAGGACAATGTGACCACTGTGGGATGGATGAAACAATTGAACATGTTTTTATAGTGTCAGAAATATGAGCTGGAAAGAAGAGGTATGAAGAGAGAATTTGAAAGGATTAAAGAAAAGTTTAGTATAATAGATTCATTACAAAAGACAATAGGGAGCAAACATATACAAATTATTTTAAGATTTCTAAAAAGAACAAAATTATTTAATAGAATTTAAGTATATAAGAAGATATTAATCCATGATGAACCACACTCCATACCAGTGGTGGCGGTAATGCACACCTACATTTTCTTGCCAACCGCCATTAAACACCAGAAGAAGAAGAAGAGGAAGAAGAGGTTGATGCTCTTCTGCTCTTAATTTAAATATGTTCTAACACCACCGATCACTCTAAGTGCTAGTACCATTTGCAGCATCTCTTTAACAACAAATGTTTTTCTAGTTTAGGCAGCAAATGCAGCCTGAGAGAGACCAGTTAGCCTCCGTGCTAACTCAGAAGCTAACTCTCCTTGGATAAACAGCAAAGAGTTTCCTTTTTAGAAAAAAGTGCGAATAGGACCTGACACACAAAATAATGGACATTTATTGGACCCTGAACTGTTTCGAGTCTTTAAATAGAAAAGCGAGTTTGGCCGGTAAGAGAATCGTTTTGAAGAGGGGAACAGTAGCTAGCCAGCAGTTGCGCTGACTGGCTGCAGCAACACGTCAGCGTATCCGCCATATTGGAAGAGGACACAGCGGCCAGTAACCTGGCTGAAATGTACCAGCTGCTGTTTTTACCGGAATAAAAACGTTTTGGGCTTTTAAAATTTTCAAGAACATGTGTTTTTGCATTCCGGTTTAGTATGTCTATGTGATGTAAGTCATTTTTAGTAGACGCAACCAGTTTCCTTTCAGAGGACAACATAGAAGGGGCTCCACACAGAGAATATTGGATGTTTGTTGAACCATGTATGACTAACTAGCTAACATAAATATAGAAGAAGGTATGTTGGCAACATTTTCTAAAGACTTATGTCAAAACAGTAGGTTTAATCTGATAGAGCAATAAGGGTACTTGAAAGGATACCAAGATCATGTGTAAATGTTAACAAATAAAACGGCTACATATTTTTAAAGCTGAAAGTCTGAAATTAGTGTCGCTTAATCTGCGTTAAAGCTAATTGATTGGTTGGTCCGTGGTTGGGAATGGCTTGTTTGGGGGAAACATGGTAGCATGTTTTAGTGTAACTATGGTAATTATATTGGATTGGACATTCAAAGCTTTTTATTGAGAAAATCTTTTTTTCTGGGGTTTCAGGTAGTTTCTTTTCTAGTTGCTAGCTGCTCCAGCTTTAAAGCACTTTTTTTTTTTGAATGAGTCACCTGAATTATTCTGAACCAAGGTCGTTGGTGCTTTAGAAAGCAAAGTATTAACTGGAAAATTAACTTAAAAATGAGGTCAGAGACAGCCTGTCAGAGCCCAGATTCAGTCCCCTGTCTGTTTCTGTGGCAGAGGCAGTTTTGAAGCAGAAGTTGAAGAATGAAATGCAGGTTTGAGTTTAAAGCTGTTAACAGAGCATTAGTTTCAGACACCCATAATAAATGGCAGCTGCAGACTCCCTGACACCAACATGCGTAGTAGAAAAATAGATGCTGTGTTGGCTTTGTAGCCCCTTAAACACAATATGTCAGTGCAATTCCATGTTGTGATCAAGAGCACCTGGCTGCTGACACTGTGTCTGTGCACCATTTGTCACCGGGTGAGGACATCATTGCACCAATTTGTTTTACACAACATTTTCCAACGACTGGACCATGCACCACATGCCCTGTTCAGACCTAGTAGAGAAACCATGTGACTGTTCTGAATATATCAGAGTTGTTTGGGTGCAGAGGAAAATGTCTGCAATACTGAATGCACTCAATACATCAACAGAATACAGTTAAATACAGACTGTGTGTTCAGTAGTAGTTTATTCTTTATCATTTTACATTGTCAACTGTTAAAGATGTAATAAACCCAGATGCCTCTGAAGGGCCATGTCTGACCTCATTCTCCAGTTAATACTTTGCTCTCTAATGTCTCCCACAACCTACCACCATCACTTCTATCAGTGTGATCGGATGAATATCTGTTAAAGAATGCACAAAGTGTAGCTGGTGGAGATGTTTTCCAGATCTCTATGAATGCATTTTACAAAAAAAGTTGTCATTAATGTTTTTCTTCTGTTCTTTATTCCCTCAGGTCTTCTGCAGCATCATGTCTGTTACTACTTGGGAAGTTCTGGCTGATAATTTTCTCGTAACTAAGGAGAGGTCCTCCATTCTTGATCAAAAGACATCAACCGAATTGGAAATAAAGAAAGAACTGGAGAAACCAGAACCACTGACTGAGAAAAAACAAGAACCAGAATCTCAACCAATTAAAGAAGAACAGGTTGAACTGTGGATTTTTCAAAATGAAAGGCAGCTTGTAGTGAAGCAGGAGACCAACACCTTTATGGGTACTTCGGCTTATGTGGAAATATTCAACAATGGACCAGAACTGCAGCAAATGACAGGTATAAAGGAGGAACCAGAGCCTGTACAGATTAAAGAAGAACAGGAGGAATTAGAACCTGGTCAGATGAAAGAGGAACTCTGCAGTAATCAGGATGAAGAACATCTTGTTGCGAAGCAGGAGATGAACGGCTTTGTGATGATTCCTACTTGTGAGCAAAAAGACAACAGTGAACCAGAATCAAACAAGACCCAGTTCCTCTCTGCAAACAGCCTTGAAGCTGACAACCAACATCAGCATGGAAGCAATCAGAAAGACTCAGGATTAAGTAGAGAAAAAGATCTGAGGCCAAAAAAAGAGGTCTCAAAGAAACTCATCAGAGGTCATAAACATCGTGTAAATGATTCAAAACTAGAAAAGCAGGAAAAAATGTTGCCCTCTTGTGAAGTATGCGGTAAATGTTTTACTCAGCGCCGGTACTTGACTGCTCACAGGAGAATTCATACAGGTGAGAAACCGTATGCTTGTGAGTTATGTGATAAATCTTTCAGGCAGGGCAGTGATTTGACTCGTCACATCAGAACTCACACAGGTGAGAAGCCATTTTCTTGTAAAATTTGTTGTACATCTTTTAATGACAGTAGTCATTTAACTGTACACATGAGAACCCACACAGGTGAAAGGCCGTATCCTTGTAAGGTGTGTTGTAAATCTTTCAGTAAAAACTGTCAGTTGACTATTCACATGAGAACTCACACAGGTGAGAAGCCTTATTCTTGTAAAATCTGCAGTAAATCTTTCAGTAATGGTAGTCATTTGACTAATCACACAAAAACCCACACAGGTGAGAAGCCGTTCTTGTGTCTAACTTGTGAAAAAGCTTTTGCCAGACAGTCTGACTTAACTGTGCACATTAGAACCCACACAGGAGATAAGCCGTTCCTTTGCCTGGTTTGTGGTAAAGGTTTTGTCCAGAAAACTACCCTGAGTTATCACATGAGAACTCACACAGGTGAGAAACCCTTTCCATGTGACCTGTGTGATAAATCTTTCATACAAAGCAGTGATCTGTCTCGTCACCTTAGAACCCACACAGGTGAGAAGCCGTTCTCTTGTGAGTTATGTGATAAATCTTTTAAACAGAGTAGTGATCTGGCGAATCATGTAATAACTCACACGGATGACAAGCCGTTCTCATGTGTAACTTGTGGAAGAAGTTTTAACAAACAATACAACCTGACTGTCCACACGAGAACTCACACGGGTGAAAAGCCGTATCCTTGCGAATCATGTGATAAATCTTTCAGGAGGAGTAGTGATTTGGCCCGTCACATCAGTACCCACACAGGTCAGACACTGCATCCATGTAAATTTTGTCTTAAATCTTTTAGTGACATTAGCCATTTGACCATTCACCTAAGAACCCACACAGGTGAGACGCCCTATTCTTGTAAAGTGTGCAGTAAATCTTGTAGTGACAGTAGTCATTTGGCTAAACACATTAGATCTCACACCATAAAAAGGCCCTTTTCTTGTCTTACTTGTGGAAAAGGTTTTCCCAGGCAGGCTGACTTGACTGTGCACATGAGAACTCACACAGGTGAGAAGCCTTTCCAATGCCTGGCCTGTGGTAAAGGTTTCATCCAGAAAACTACTTTGACCTATCACATGAGAACTCACACAGGTGAGAAGCCTTTTCCTTGCAAGTTGTGTGATAAAACGTTCATGCAGAGTAGTGATTTGGCTCGTCATCTCAGAATCCACTCAGGTGAGAAACCGTATCCGTGTACATTGTGTAATAAATCTTTTCGGCAGAGTAACGATTTGGCTCGCCACATAAAGACTCACACTGGTCAGAAGCCGTATTCCTGTGAGGTGTGTGCTAAATCTTTTAGTGTTAGATGTCATTTGACTTACCACATGAGGTCACACTCCGGTGAGAAGCCGTATCCCTGTGAATTATGTAATAAATCTTGTAATGATTTGGCTCGTCACACAATGACCCACAATGAAAAGAGGATTTCTCATGTGTGACCTGTGGAAAAGGTTACAGCAACCAATCTAACTTGACTGTTCACATGAGAACTCACACTGCTGGGAAAGTGAATTGTTTGGGCAGTTATTCACTGTCAGAAAAAATGTACAATTAATCCCTTTTGTCCAGTTATGGGTAAAAAGAAGGGGGTAGGAACCAGTGCTGCACCAAAATTATGCCACAAATTCCAGATGGCGCAAGAATTGCAACAACTGACAGAGAAAATAATATAAATCAGTTACAAATTCAGGAACTTATCATTTAACTAAGAAACCTAAAATGTTGACATTTTTGGTGATTTGTGTTATTCGTGGTCAGTGTGAAATACAGGTCCTTCTCAAAATATTAGCATATTGTGATAAAGTTCATTATTTTCCATAATGTCATGATGAAAATGTAACATTCATATATTTTAGATTCATTGCACACTAACTGAAATATTTCAGGTCTTTTATTGTCTTAATACAGATGATTTTGGCATACAGCTCATGAAAACCCAAAATTCATATCTCACAAAATTAGCATATTATTAAAAGGGTCTCTAAACGAGTTATGAACCTAATCATCTGAATCAACGAGTTAACTCTAAACACCTGCAAAAGATTCCTGAGGCCTTTAAAACTCCCAGCCTGGTTCATCACTCAAAACCCCAATCATGGGTAAGACTGCCGACCTGACTGCTGTCCAGAAGGCCACTATTGACACCCTCAAGCAAGAGGGTAAGACACAGAAAGACATTTCTGAACGAATAGGCTGTTCCCAGAGTGCTGTATCAAGGCACCTCAGTGGGAAGTCTGTGGGAAGGAAAAAGTGTGGCAGAAAACGCTGCACAACGAGAAGAGGTGACCGGATCCTGAGGAACATTGTGGAGAAGGGCCGATTCCAGACCTTGGGGGACCTGCGGAAGCAGTGGACTGAGTCTGGAGTAGAAACATCCAGAGCCACCGTGCACAGGCGTGTGCAGGAAATGGGCTACAGGTGCCGCATTCCCCAGGTCAAGCCACTTTTGAACCAGAAACAGCAGCAGAAGCGCCTGACCTGGGCTACAGAGAAGCAGCACTGGACTGTTGCTCAGTGGTCCAAAGTACTTTTTTCGGATGAAAGCAAATTCTGCATGTCATTCGGAAATCAAGGTGCCAGAGTCTGGAGGAAGACTGGGGAGAAGGAAATGCCAAAATGCCAGAAGTCCAGTGTCAAGTACCCACAGTCAGTGATGGTCTGGGGTGCCGTGTCAGCTGCTGGTGTTGGTCCACTGTGTTTTATCAAGGGCAGGGTCAATGCAGCTAGCTATCAGGAGATTTTGGAGTACTTCATGCTTCCATCTGCTGAAAAGCTTTATGGAGATGAAGATTTCATTTTTCAGCACGACCTGGCACCTGCTCACAGTGCCAAAACCACTGGTAAATGGTTTACTGACCATGGTATCACTGTGCTCAATTGGCCTGCCAACTCTCCTGACCTGAACCCCATAGAGAATCTGTGGGATATTGTGAAGAGAACGTTGAGAGACTCAAGACCCAACACTCTGGATGAGCTAAAGGCCGCTATCGAAGCATCCTGGGCCTCCATAAGACCTCAGCAGTGCCACAGGCTGATTGCCTCCATGCCACGCCGCATTGAAGCAGTCATTTCTGCCAAAGGATTCCCGACCAAGTATTGAGTGCATAACTGTACATGATTATTTGAAGGTTGACGTTTTTTGTATTAAAAACACTTTTCTTTTATTGGTCGCATGAAATATGCTAATTTTGTGAGATAGGAATTTTGGGTTTTCATGAGCTGTATGCCAAAATCATCCGTATTAAGACAATAAAAGACCTGAAATATTTCAGTTATTGTGCAATGAATCTAAAATATATGAATGTTAAATTTACATCATTACATTATAGAAAATAATGAACTTTATCACAATATGCTAATATTTTGAGAAGGACCTGTAGGTTCTTAAAGGCCAATGCTTACTCTGCAAGAACAGAGAAATGTGTTTCTCTGCCAGGGAGGAAACAACAACGGGAAACGTTTCTGTACCTTCTGTTTGTTCTCTGCACATATTCTGGGCAGAATGTTTTTCTTGCCTGGTGAAAAAAAGTGGGTGTCACGGTGGGAAATATCTGTAAGGACTTGGCGAGTTGTGCACTTTTAGGTTTTGTGAAGTATGAGATTAATGCACTTTGTTCCTCAAATAAAAGGTTATTATGAATAAATATTGCCATGCACTGCTTGGTTTAGGTAACCAGTAAATGAGTGTGACTGATGCTTTGTTTGCTATTGCAAATTGTTTAAAATAAACATAATTTGTTGCTTATTTCCAGTTTTTTTGCTGTTTTATTTTCATCATGAAATAATGAAAGTATATTTCATGTTGACCATTGACTAATATTATGACGGATGAGAAAGGTTATAAGAGAGGTTTGAGAAAATGCCCCTTTTTCAACCTGTTTTGCCAAACTTGCTAAATTGTTGTGGAAAACTTTTGACTAAACGTTACACAACTTGAGCAACAACCTAACTAACAACAAACTTAACAACAACCTATGAGCAACAACCTAACTAACGCGGGACACGACTACTCCATGGTAGCTAATGCTGTAGACCTGATTTGTCAGATTGAAGAAGACTTCCCACCGCTACCTATTTCGCCAAAGGTGAGGTGAAAAGCTGCAATAATCCCGACATCATTAAAACTCTCTCCAAGCTGATCGACACCTCTTTTGACAGAGTGGAAACGCAGGTCATTGACAACTCATTAAAAATTGAGTAACTCAAAATATCAAATGAGGAAATAAAGATGTGAAGAAAAGGGTAGACACTTTTGAGAACAGGGCAAAATATGATGGTGCTACCTTTCTCGAGCTAGAAAAGTGGCTCATTGATTCAGAGCAGCACACCTAGATGTGGGAATCTGCAACTTTTCAGTTTACCAGAGACTGTATCAAAAGAAGATGCGAAGAAAGAAACCCGAATCTGTCAACCCATTGTTCCTAAAGGAAAACGAGAGATACCTGATGTGATTGATACTGTTCACCGTTTAGGGAAAATGACAACATACTAAGAGGAATCATCCTCCTGTTCTCTTCCTGAACGTACAGAGATGCTGTAAGGAAAGCTGCGAAAAATACCTTCTTAAAGGAGCTCCATCTTTGCTTCATAGAGGACCTGTTGCCAGCGGACTGGAAAACCAGAGCGACACTTTGGGCAGTGTTTGAGGCGGCAAAGAAGAAGAGGGAAAGATTTACCATGCCTACCATGTGGTTGCCTGAGGTTAAGTGAACGATAATATTAAATTGTCTTTTTCACATGAAACTATCTGTAGGTTCTTTGAATGCCAGGAGGATAAGAAAATGCCAAAAAACTAAAAGCTTGATTTCGCTTTTTCCAAACTACTAAATACATATTGTCTTTTCTTTCAGGAATCACATTCCTCTAAAGATTAAATAATTTTTTGGAAAAGTCATTGGTGTGATAATATATATCTGTAATATGGTGGCCAACATTCACCTGGCACTATAAACAAAATTGAAAGCAGGATCCTTTAGAATAAATCTGATACTCAGGGATGCTTTGTATTAATGATATTATGTTGCAGTAAGATCTTGATGACCATTAATATTTATGGTTATAACTCAAAACTTGAAAACTCACAAATCTTTTTTTCTAATAGAAAATAATATGGTGGTCTAAACAAATTCCCCAGTGCAATTATCATTATAGGAAACGATTTTATTATGATATTAGATAATCAACTGGACAAATGGCCACTTCAAGCTCAAGATTCCAACACTTTCCTAAAGTCATTCATCCAAAGATACAATTGAAAGGATGTATGGAGAGAAAAACTTCCACTGGAGTAATAATGATGGGTCTAAACTGTCTGATTGCCTAAAAGCCAATAACATAATAGTCAATATTCTTTCTACGGCGCTCACTGATCATAAAGAAATATATATCTCTATACTCAATCACCCAAATGGAAACCCTGAACTCTTTTTGAATTCTGTAAGTACACAACATAAGATTAAGATATGTGATTCTCCTCTCACAATTAATGAAATACTTTTATCTATAAATAATAAAAAAATAATAAATCCAAACTTTCTCTGATGTATCAGGAAATTCACTTGAATATAAAAATATGTGAACCTCTTCCAGTTAAAGATTGTGCTTTAGAATCTATATGTAATATTCATGTTAAAGAAATGACATATTTAAGCATTATTATCTAAAAGAACAACTCAGAAAAATGCTCATTAAATTTTGCTCCCATAATTGATAAAACCAAAATATGCTTTAATCTGTGGCTTCAACGAGACCATAGTTTTAGAGGACAGGTTTGGTTATCTAAAGGAGAGACGATATCACAACTTATTTATTCGGCACTCTCCCTGCATTTAGACAATAAAACTTTTTTAATCTATCGACCAAATATTACATTTCTCATTTAGTATTCTTCTTAAATCTTATACATTACTTAAGAAAATCAGTGGTAATGAACCCTCTCAATTTAGGGTTACATTATCAATTCAGTTCATTTTATTTTATTTATATAGCGCCAATTCACAACATGTCGTCTCAACGCACTTTACAAAGTCAATTCAATCAAATCATACAGATTTTAAGTCGGGTACATACATTCCAATTAATCCTGACTTTTAAACAGTGCAGTCAAATTCAGTTTATTGTTCAAATTGATTAAAAAGATTTTCTACCTAAGGAAACCCAGCAGATTCAGTCAGTGTCTAGGAGAGACAGGATTAAACACTGAAAGACAGGGCCAAGTGAATCATCTGTATAAGGAGAATATTAAGTTGTTGGCAGCAGCAGCTCAGGATAAACTAAGCCACTCTAACTATAAGTTTTATCAAAAAGGAAAGTTTTAAGCCTAGCCTTAAAAGTAGACAGGGTGTCTGCCTCACGGACTAAAACTGGGAGCTGGTTCCACAGGAGAGGAGCCTGATAACTAAAGGATCTGCCTCCCATTCTACTTCTAGAGACTCTAGGAACCACCAGTAAACCTGCAGTCTGAGAACAAAGTGCTCTGTTAGGAACATATGGACCAATCAGATCTCTGATGTATGATGGAGCTAGATCATTAAGGGCTTTATATGTGAGGAGGAGAATTTTAAATTATATTCTGGATTTAACAGGGAGCCAATGAAGGGAAGCTAAAATAGGAGAAATATGATCTCTCTTTTTAATTTTCATCAGAACTCTTGCTGCAGCATTTTGAATCAGCTGAAGGCTTTTAACTGCATTTTGTGGACATTCTGATAGTAAAGAATTACAATAGTCCAGCCTTGAAGTAACAAATGCATGGACTAGTTTTTCAGCGTCACTCCTAGATAGGATATTTCTAATTTTGGCAATGTTCTGGAGATGAAAGAAGGAAATCCTAGAAACCTGTTTAATATGGGATTTAAATGACATGTCCTAGTCAAAGTTAACACCAAGGTTTTTTACTTTATTACCGGAGGTCAATTTAATGCCATCCAGGTTAAGTGATTGACTAAGCAGTTTCTTTTTTAAAGACTCCGGTCCAAAGACGACAACTTCTGACTTGCCTGAATTTAGAAGCAGAAAATTGAAAATCGTCCACATTTTTATCTCTTCAAGACATGCTTGTAGTCTATCTAACTGGTTGGGTTCATCAGGATTTATGGATAAATAAAGCTGAGTATAATCAGCATAAAAGTGAAAATTTACCCCAGGCTGCACTGAACCCTGTGGTACTCCACAATTAACCCTGGAGTTTAAAGATGATTTATCATTTACATGAACAAACTGGAATCTGTCAGACAGATAAGATTTAAACCAGTCTAGTGCTGTTCCCCTGATCCCTACAGCATATTCCAGCCTTTCTAAGAGAATATTATGGTCGACTGGATCAAATGCAGCACTGAGATCTAACAGAACCAGAACAGACACAAGTCCATTATCTGAGGCCATAAGAATATCATTAGTGACTTTCAGCAGAGCTGTTTCAGTGCTATGATGAGCTCTGAAACCTGACTGAAACTCTTCAAACAGATCATTGCTGTATAAATGTTCACACATTTGATTAGAAACTATTTTCTCAAGAATTTTAGAAAAGAATGGAAGATTGGATATAGGTCTGTAATTTTTCAAGTCATCTCGATCAAGCGAAGGTTTCTTAAGTAAAGGTTTAATTACAGCTACCTTAAAAGCCTGTGGTTCTGATCCATTTACTAAAGATAGATTAATCATATCTAAAATGGGGCTGGTAATCAGAGGGAACACTTCCTTAAATAATTTGGTTGGGATTGGGTCTAACATACAAGTTGAAGGTTTAGATGAAGCTAATATTTCTGATAACTCAGGAAGCTCCACAGGATCAGAACAGTCCAAACACAAATCAGGTTCTACAGTTATTTCCAATGTTGTCTCACTTGCTGAGGATGAAGTAATCATCTTTGGGAGTATGTCAAAGATTTTATTTTTAATAGAATCAATTTTATTTAAGAAGAATCACATAAAGTCATGGCTGCTAAGAGCTAAGGGAATGGATGGCTCAACAGAGCTATGACTCTGTGTAAGTTTAGCAACTGTACTAAAGAGAAACCTTGGATTATTCTTGTTCTCTTCTATTAATGATGAGAAATAAGCTGTTCTAGCTTGGTGAAGTGTCTTTTTATACAACAGTAGACTATTTTTCCAGATTAAGTAGGAATCCTCTAGGTGTGTAGAGCGCCAATTCTCTCCAATCTCCAATTAACATTGTAAATGGCAGTTAACAGAATGCACCGCAGAGAGCAAGGGGTAGGACCTGTAAGGTGTGCTTGTTCAAACTTTCAGGCTAAATCCACGGTTTTCTCAGAACTCTGTACTGCAGCTTTAAAATAGCAGCTGTAGAGAAACAAATGTTGCGTTCCGGTAATTACATTAGGAGGACTGATGGCATTAAATCTGTGGAAGACAGAGGTTTAATATGATGGCTTTAATCAAACATATGGTTGCAGAGTTTCATAAAAACTTGAGAAAGTATGAAGTATGATGTTCTTCAAGTGTGGGAAATGGACAGCCAAAGATCTTTTTGGCTGCGTTAATGACCCTCTGGAGCGCTATCCAGCCACTGTACAGCTGGTGCACGACATACAGATGCACTTGGTCATTAAGCTGTTAATAGAGCACCAATAAAAGGACACCATCAGTCTCTGTGTGATGTTATTTTTCCAAAGAACCCACAGGAAGGGTAGTTTCTGCTGGCGTATCCCCCCAGAGTTAAGCCCCACCACTATGGTGTCATCTGCGAAAATGTTTTCTCTTAATTCTATTTTGATCAATTTTTCTTTTTCTGCTCAGTTAGCATGCACGTCAGTCCCTCGCTGTTTGTGGGGGACTGTACATGTCCGTGGACACATCCGGCGGAAGTGAAGAACAAAGGCGCTAGCAGCGTTAACTTCCAGTTTTCCTTGTGTTCTTTCTTGGTCTACAAGACGGCTTTGCTGTGTGAGCTAAACATTTTAGTGTCTGTGTTAACAACATCTCCGGTTCGGAACATCCATGGCAGCCCAAAGACCACGGGTATGTTAAGTGTAAGGTGCAACACAGGAAATACGAACAGGGTTCTAGTTGGTTCCGCGGAGGAACAAGGTTTATGGCTGTTTGTGTGTTTTCGTTTATTTTGACGTATTTAGCTGAGTAAAAACGAAATCAGCTGGAAAATTCCCAGAACAATGGTCAGATGAGCAGTTTTTAAAGCAGAACCTGCAGTAATATTTCAACCTAAACCAGCTGGGTGTTTAAGATCCGCCGGTGAGCATATATGCTTCTGGCTGCAGATGACAGGAAGGTGCCTGATTAAAACAACACATATTGTATATGGATCGATAATTAATCTTGAACAAGTTATTATCTTTGCTAATTGAATATTCAGATGTATAGCTCCTAAGGTATTTATTAAAAACATCGTAGAGACAAAGTAAAAATGTTTTTTTCCCACAGCTCTTTATTGAACAGTTGAACAGACCAAATACAATACTAACAAAAGAAGGATGTCTAGAAAACGTATTGTTACTGTGATGGTGTGAAAACACAACACCTTCAATAGAGTGGTCTTAATCTTGGAATAATATTAGAGTATAATATGCCTTGGTAAGACTTGCCCTGTGGTATTGTGTGGTGTAAAATTGTGATTAAAAATTAACACACAAAATAAACACTAAACAGTCAGAGTTCCAGAGCAACACCATGCATACATGGACTGATCTCACATTATCTTCTCTTGTAAAGACACTTGTCTGTGTATATATGTATATTTAAAATATATTTTTCATTTCCATTTATAAAAAAATCTACACTGAGGGCAAAGTGTACCAGAGTCAAATTCCTTATTTGTGTGCACAAACATGGCGATTCTGATTTTATTTATCCAAAACAGTTGAATAATTTTTAAGGTCATGATTAACTTGAAATTACATTTTAAAATCAAAAATTCAATTCTCACCTAATGGTACCAGGGAATGTTAAAGATTGACAAAAAATAGTGATTTGTTTTATATTGTGATACATTTCGATATCGACTGACATGAAAAATATTATCATGATAGGATGTTTTCCATATCGCCCAGCCCTAGCTTAAAATATAGCATTACAACTGGGCAGAAGCTCTTCTTCTGCTGATTTCACTCTTTTCTCTGTCTGCAACCTCAATGTCATTGTTTGGGCCGAGCTCTTGCAGCCACGCTGGTTTAGCTAAGAAACTTCCATAGCATAGTCATGTTCAAGCTCTTTTATCTGTGACACTGTTTTTATTATTGGCGGCCCAGGGTGAAGCTTAGCAGGCTTAGTTGACTGGTGAACATCTATTGGCACTTTTCAAAAGGAAAAATATACGTTGAGCAATAAAAATATGCGGTCGTTAACTGAGCTTGCAATACAAGCGGCTGATCAGGCCGCTGAACATAAAGTGTTCAGGTTTCTTTTATATGGAATATAATGTTTCACATTATAGTCACAGAAAACTTCAGTTTGTACACAGTAACTGTGTCAAATTACTGACTTTTAATGTTTTTTCTACGGAATTGTGAACAGATTTTTTCCAGAAAAGGCTGTGTTAATTGCTGTTGAAGATATCTTAACCAATGAAGACAGCACATACGTTTGTTCCATGAGAGCAATAATAAATATCAGTACATTTGAACATATTATTAAATGCAGTTACTGCGTGCAGTTTAGTGATGAAAATCACATTTCTTCATGTAGCCGGTGTCCTGCAAAAGCAGATTTCAATATGGGTAAATGTTTCAAGAGCAGTATGTGTGTTTGTGCTGCTTTAATTGCTGTGTCATGCAGTCACAGCCTAAAACAGTTACCTAAGTTACAGTTACCTTAAAAAGACTTACTCTTTTTTATCATTATCAAAATAGTAATACTGAATATCGTGATAAAACTTTAAGCTCATTTTGCTCACCCCTAGTGACCAGTTCATGAACTATAATAACCTTTATTTTTATTCTAGGTACTTTTCCACCCCATAAAAAAAATATTATCAATGTGTTGATAGACTAAAATTGATGATGTTCTTTAACATCATCAATAAAGACAGTAAATAGGCCTGGACCTTATTTGCTATTGTTAACTTTTGTAATTGTGTGTCCAATGTTTTTCTTGATGGCCAATTCATAAAAATGTTGTCATTAAAGCTTTTCCACTCTTCTTTATTCCCTTAGACTCTCAACAGCAGGATATCATGAGCTACTGAGCGTGGTTCTGCTCAGTAGCTCCTTGCTGATCACTATCCCATAACCACATAGATGAACTCTATTTTTGATCACAAGATGTCAAACATTGTAGAAATAAAAAAGGAACAGGAGGAACCAGAAGTGAAGCAGATGACTGAGATCAAAGAAGAACCAGAACCTCAATCAATTAATGAAAAATGGGTTGAACTCTCCAAGTTTCAGGATGAAGGACAACTTTTAGTGAAGCAGGAGATCAACACCTCCATGGTGGCTCCTGCTTATGAGGAAATATTCCACAATGTACTAGAACTGCAACATATGATGGAAACAAAGGAGGAACTGCAACCTGTGCAGATGAAAGAGGAACAAGAAGAACCAGAACCTGTGCAGATGAAAGAGGAACAAGAAGAACCAGAACCTGTGCAGATGAAAGAGGAACAAGAAGAACCAGAACCTGTGCAGATGAAAGAGGAACAAGAAGAACCAGAATCTGTGCAGAATAAAGAACAAGAAGAACCAGAACCTGTGCAGAATAAAGAAGAACAAGAAGAACCAGAACCTGTGCAGAATAAAGAAGAACAAGAAGAACCAGAACCTGTGCAGATGAAAGAGGAACAAGAAGAACCAGAACCTGTGCAGAATAAAGAAGAACAAGAAGAACCAGAACCTGTGCAGATGAAAGAGGAACAAGAAGAACCAGAACCTGTGCAGAATAAAGAGGAACAAGAAGAACCAGAACCTGTGCAGATGAAAGAGGAACAAGAAGAACCAGAACCTGTGCAGAATAAAGAAGAACAAGAAGAACCAGAACCTGTGCAGAATAAAGAGGAACAAGAAGAACCAGAATCTGTGCAGAATAAAGAGGAACAAGAAGAACCAGAATCTGTGCAGAATAAAGAACAAGAAGAACCAGAACCTGTGCAGAATAAAGAAGAACAAGAAGAACCAGAACCTGTGCAGAATAAAGAAGAACAAGAAGAACCAGAACCTGTGCAGATGAAAGAGGAACAAGAAGAACCAGAACCCGTGCAGATGAAAGAGGAACAAGAAGAACCAGAACCCGTGCAGATGAAAGAGGAACAAGAAGAACCAGAACCCGTGCAGATGAAAGAGGAACAGGAGGATCTCTGCAGTGATCGGGATGAAGAACAACTTGTAGTGAAGCAGGTGACTGACAGCTTTATGGTGACTCCTACTTATGAGCAAAAAGACAACAGTGAACCAGAACCAACTACAGACCCGCTCCTCTCTGCAAACTACCTTGAAGCTGAGAATCCACAAGAAATCAGTCTGAAAGATTTTGTATCAAATAAAGATTTGAATTTGAAGAAGAGACACCAGGACACCAGAAATCCAAGTAACGATGTCGAACATTCAAAACCAAAAACCCAGATAACAAATAAGCACCCTTGTGAAATATGTGGTAAAAGGTACCGCAGGCCCAGTGCTTTAGCTGCTCACTTAAGAACTCACACAGGTGAGAGGCCTTATTGTTGTGAATTGTGTGGTAAATGCTTTTATGAAACTGGTCATCTGGCTCATCACATGAAAACTCACACAGGTGAGAAGCCATTTCCTTGTAAATTGTGTGGTAGATCTTTCAAGAGGAACAGTGAGTTGACTCGTCATATTAGAATCCACACAGGTGAGACGATTTTTTCCTGTGAGGTGTGTGGCAAAACCTTTAAAGCCAGAAGTTACGTGCCTGTTCACATGAGAACCCACACAGGTGAGAAGCCGTATCAGTGTACTTTGTGCTTTAAGACTTTTAATGACTCCTGTAATTTGACCCAACACATGAAAACCCACACAGGAGAGAGGCCGTATCCTTGTGAACTGTGTGGTAAATCTTTTTCCACCAGGACTCTTCTGGTTTGTCACTTAAGAGTTCACACTGGAGAGAAGCCATATCCTTGTGGATTGTGCAGTAAGACCTTCACAGAAAAGGGTTCCTTGGCTGATCACATGAAAATCCACTTAGGTGTGAAGCCCTATGCCTGTCCACTGTGTAATAAGTCTTTCACAAGAAAATCGTATTGCTCTAGGCACGTAAAATCCCACGCATGTCAGAATCCACTCTTGTGAATTATCTGCTGAATCCTTTAGAGACAGTATTATTCGGTATGGTCACATGAAAACCAGCAAACAGTTGTTTGGTTAAGCATTATTGTCATATAACCTGACTGAACACATGGAGATGTAACCCCTTCAAAGTCTGAACTGAACTGAACTATCGAGTCTTTTCAGAGAGTCAAGATCTTGTTTTCTACCCTTTGTTTAGAGAAACAGTAATTCATGCTCTTGTCGTCACACATGGTTTATTGTAACCTTCTTTATTTCTCATTAATCTATGACTCGTTTTCCTTCCTACAGAGTGTAAAACTGCACCTATTACACCACTTCTTGCCCTTAGATTAATAAGCCTGATTTTAATGTTGAGGCTACATGGGAACATCATTTAGACACCAGTCAATTTCAGTTCTTTATGTAGTGCTGATTTAGACCTTTGTTTTTTCATCTTACTTTGGTTCACACTTTTTAAATTAAATTGATTAATCAAAAAAATACAAGGTGTGTAAATGTGTTTTTTAGAGCTATATCCATCATTCAATCTGTCCTGTCTTCATCCATCTCAGTGTGGTTTGGATCATCCACCAAACAGGACAGGTCCAGACTACAACGAATAATCAGGACTGCAGAGAGAATAATCAGAGCTGACCTTTCCTCCATCCAGGACTTATACAGGTCAAGGGTCAAGAAAAGAGCTGCTAAAATCTCTGCAGACCCCACACACCCTGCACATAAACTGTTCAGAGTTTTACCTTCAGGTGGCGCTACAGAGCACTGTTCACTAAAACCAGCTGCCACAGAGACAGTTTCTTCCCCCAGGCTGTTTCTCTAATGAACATTTAATAGAGTACCAAACAATTGCATACTGAAATTGCAAATGCACATTTGTATATATGTATATTTAAGGACATAAAGACATGCATAAATATATCTTATAACGCATAAAAAAAAAACCCAGAGAGCAAAGTGTACTGGAGTCAAATTCCTTCTTTGCATGTAAAAACTTGGCAATAAAGGTGATTCTGATATTTACTTATACTACTTTAAAAATAAGTAAATCAGTCTCATGTATCTCACCATGAATTTAACCATCTATTTACTAACATGACATGAATTATTTTCCTTTCCCATTGAATAATAAGTTACCATACATTCACAAAACCCCAGCACCTAATTTCTCAGCTCAATGAGTGTCTTGTAATAAAGATTTATTTTCAAAACAATTGATTCTTTTCTTTGTATATTGATTTATTTTACTTTTGTAGAGATTTAGGCCTTATTAATTTCTATATTTTATCTAAGTTTTATTGCTTGTATGTAAAGTGAAATATAACTGAGTTTTTGAGAAGTGCTAATTGCCATTTTGATGATTCACCTTGTTTGTCTGAAGAACATTTATAAAAAAAAAACATTATTTGTGTGATTGTTTTGTGTCTAAAAACTGTTCAAAAGTCACAACTTTAATAGTTGTGATCTTAAAAAAATGTGTTTCAGGACAAGTCAACAGCAAGGGATTAGATAACACTTCCAATTCTCACTTTATTGCCCTGTCTCCCTCAAAGACGTTTTAGATATGCAGCCCAATTGACTCTGCAGCAATCCCTCATCCTGGTCGAACATGTGATGAAAGTGAAAACAACCACTCCTTTTTAACAGGATCAAAATACATTAGAACCAAGTGTCAAGGGCCCATCTGCCATGACCAAGTGGAGGTTTGAGGGGACCAACAGAAAAAACACTGGTACAGGAGTAATTTCTATAAAAAATTGAAGTGCACTGGCAGGAGAAGCTTTAATGGTGGCTTAATCCAGTAGATCAGTGGTTCCCAAACTTTTTTCTCCTGGGCCCACCTTTGATTTATAGGGAAATGTTTCCCCTCTGCCCGGCACACATCGACCCTCCAACCAGACACACACGTATTTTGTTTTCAAACTATTGAAATTTATTTCACAACTCAGTAAACTGCAGTAAAATAAAATAAACTACAGAGTCATTTAAGTAACAAAACAACACACCACCTTTTACAGTGTAAACATTTCAAATGTAAATATTTTTACAGTATAACAATATTCAACATTGCTATTAACCCGTTTTTCACAAATGTGCAAAATGGGTGTAAAACACAAACAACTCCCTGAGAGGAAAAATAAGGTTTCTTGTGAAAACAACATCTTTCATCTTCATATCTTTTTAGTGACTGGTGTGAGCCTGCTTGTTGCTGTAGACCTTGTTGTGGAATTTTCTTATCAAAGTGGGTAGAAGTTGACTCATAACAAGAGAAAATCCGGACTTTGTCTTTATAAGTTTTATTCAAAGGCATTTCAGCGTTTGAAGACCCTGACACTGAGGTTAGTCAGTGAAACAGAGCCCCGATCAACATTTACACACAGTACAGGTGCTTCTCAAAATATTAGCATATTGTGATAAAGTTCATTATTTTCCATAATGTCATGATGAAAATTTAACATTCATATATTTTAGATTCATTGCACACTAACTGAAATATTTCAGGTCTTTTATTGTCTTAATACGGATGATTTTGGCATACAGCTCATGAAAACCCAAAATTCCTATCTCACAAAATTAGCATATTTCATCCGACCAATAAAAGAAAAGTGTTTTTAATACAAAAAACGTCAACCTTCAAATAATCATGTACAGTTATGCACTCAATACTTGGTCGGGAATCCTTTTGCAGAAATGACTGCTTCAATGTGGCGTGGCATGGAGGCAATCAGCCTGTGGCACTGCTGAGGTCTTATGGAGGCCCAGGATGCTTCGATAGCGGCCTTTAGCTCATCCAGAGTGTTGGGTCATGAGTCTCTCAACGTTCTCTTCACAATATCCCACAGATTCTCTATGGGGTTCAGGTCAGGAGAGTTGGCAGGCCAATTGAGCACAGTGATACCATGGTCAGTAAACCATTTACCAGTGGTTTTGGCACTGTGAGCAGGTGCCAGGTCGTGCTGAAAAATGAAATCTTCATCTCCATAAAGCTTTTCAGCAGATGGAAGCATGAAGTGCTCCAAAATCTCCTGATAGCTAGCTGCATTGACCCTGCCCTTGATAAAACACAGTGGACCAACACCAGCAGCTGACACGGCACCCCAGACCATCACTGACTGTGGGTACTTGACACTGGACTTCTGGCATTTTGGCATTTCCTTCTCCCCAGTCTTCCTCCAGACTCTGGCACCTTGATTTCCGAATGACATGCAGAATTTGCTTTCATCCGAAAAAAGTACTTTGGACCACTGAGCAACAGTCCAGTGCTGCTTCTCTGTAGCCCAGGTCAGGCGCTTCTGCCGCTGTTTCTGGTTCAAAAGTGGCTTGACCTGGGGAATGCGGCACCTGTAGCCCATTTCCTGCACACGCCTGTGCACGGTGTCCCATTCACACACATTCACACACTACTTAATTATTTCTCTGTCAGAGTCATTTTATTTGTAAAAATTTGAACATAATTTGACTTCTATTATTCTTAAAATGCACATCGTTTCCTCATAACCCCTTTTGTTTCCACCAGGTCTGTTTTGAACGCTTCAATTCTTTTTTATTCACCAAGAATCAATAAGGTGGTCTTAGTGGGTCCACCTTAAAGGTGTTATCTGTTGGGTGTCATGTTATCATTGTCAGGTCAGTGAGGTTCATAAGTCAGTCAGAACCTTGGTCATTTGGTCTGTGCTCATCATGTTTCATAGATCCAGTCTATGATTAGTCAGCAAAACATCCACCTATAGGAGAAAAATTGATTGTTAATGAATGAGCTGCATTTCCTAGGAACACTGTCTTCCTCCTGGATGAGCATCACCTGTTGAAAAACTTTCATCATTGTTTGTTTCACATATTCAATCAGATCTTTATATTATACCAGTAGGTGAAGTTGTTAGTATCTCATGTAGACTGACATATACTGTTGCATTTGGAGAAGATCTCAGATTAAATAAACTTAGTTAGAGCTTCAATCCAAGTTCATTTTGTGTCTGCAGACTTTAGCCAATTTATCTTTTTATTTTAGACATAAAGAGCAAGATTCAAAACATTTTCAAAAGGCAGATTGTGGCAGAATGTAGACAAAACTGCTTATTGATTGACAAAATAACATTCAAGCACACAATCACCATATTAAAAGGCTCTACTTCTAGAGAATCACTAAACTTCTGGGGTCCGGTTTTGGCCCGCGGACCTTGAGTTTGACACATGCAGGGTAGAGTTACAATCTTTTTTTCAGACCTTTCAGCAGAGACAGGCTTCTGCTGTTTGCAGAAGTTTTATCTTTGTTTTCAGGCAGCTGTATCTCTTTGTCAAGGTCGTTTCACAGAGCTGAAATTTAACTTCTCTCAAAGAGGAAAAATCAAGAATGCAAACAATCTGAGCCAAATATGGAATTATTTCCCTGTAAAATGAATCTTTTGCATTTTATCATGATATTGTTAGTAGTATAACACCATAGAATGATTTTTAAAGCACCTGTTTCTCACTAATGCTTGCCTACAAAATCTTTTACTCTCAGATTACTTCTTTAACAACTCTAGTCATTGTTCACTGGGTTGTCCAGTTGGACAGTTTCCATGTTGTCCACATTGTCACCTCCTATTTTAACTTCTTTTACCACATCCTCTAAAACCACCTCTTAGTCTTTATAATTTGGGGCTACCTTGGTATTCTAAACTGGGATGGGTGGCAGTCCGCCCCCCTTTATTTGTTTTCAGTTAAGCTGAAAGTTTTTTCCTTTGCTTTTCTTAAGGCCTCAGTATTATGGCTATGTCAGTTAAAAGCTGCTCTTATTGTTGTTTTTTTTAATTCATCTTTTTATTTTAATCTGTTTATCAACTGTGAGCACTCAGGGACTGAAAAGTCCCCTTTGAAATTATAATCTGGCAAGGTTTTTTATTGTCTCTTGAATCTTTTGAATGCATAATCTCCAGTTTAAGATCCCCGTGTAGTTTTAGGATTTCAGTGATAATTAAGTTACCTGAAAATCCGTATTTTTATGCCATCGTGTACATATTTCTGTTAAATCAGAGCTTTTTCTCTGTTCTTTCCCCATTGTTCTTTGTTATTTTTCTCTTTTTAGTTTTCATTATTTCTAATTTTAGATCCCCTTGTAATTTTAAGACATCCTTTGTATCTAATTTGCCCAAAAACCCATGTTTTTTATTTTTTATTCCATCTATGACAGATCATACCTGCTCCTTTTACATAGTTCTCCATAAACTTTACCTCCCCTTCTAAGTCAATTAGTTTACTTTGTTTCTTCCCCATTATGTTTTATGTTAGTTTAATTATAGTATAAATGTCCCAGATAAAAGGTCACTGGCATGAGACTTTAAGGAGAGGACATTAACACGCCCTTCTACTGCGACTAATTCGCAGCGGTGTTAATTTTCTGGAATGAAATCCGACCTGAATCTCCAAAGTCACCAGTACGTAGTTTTAATCTGGGCAAAATAAAACACAGGACTAGCAGAATCCTGCTATGATTCTATTAAAATGCTTAGTCCTCCAAACACACACAACACAGTCACACAGTTAGTTTCAGGTACCTTGTAATTTTTCTAAGTTAACTTGGTGTTATTTTATGAGCCCAATTTACTCCGTTCTTTTTACTTTTATAGCGCTTATTCTATTCCCTCGCAGGGGAATAACCCTTAGTCGTTTTATTTGGCCCCCTTCTTGGCGGGGCCCTACCTTAATTTGTCACTATTCCTTTCACGGTGGAATAAAACCATACCAATGCAGCGTCCTTACCGGCGACGCACTACCAACGACTTTTAAGTAGTTTTCTTCTTTTATTTATATAGCGCTTACTCTATTCCCTCACAGGGGAATAATCCTCAGTCGTTTTCTTTAATCCCCTTCACGGCGGGATTGTACCAAATTTGTCACTATTCCTTTCACGGTGGAATAAAACCATTCGAATGCAGCGTCCTTATCGGCGACGCACTACCAACGACTTTTAAGTACTTTTCCTATGAACTGTATTTTAAAACTGTCTCACCTCGGAGTTGACTTCTTGGTGACTCTCTGGACCCTGTGAGAGTCACCCCGCGCCGAGGAAGGCAATAACCCACTGGCCAGGTGTGAATTCACACACACCGGGACTTTCAGCCACTCCGGCTAATGGAGGCTGTGCAGCGGTGCTTCGCTCGACGTCAGGCTTCCCCCACGGATCCCAGAGTCACTGTTAAAGCAAAGAGAAATAAGGTTATTGAATTAATCCGGCTTCGAAGGACCAATAAATGTTAGGTATTATTTAGTCAACTCAGAGGTAAGAACGATACAGTCAGAGTTACTTGCAGCAAGGGTAGCCCACTTTGCAGTGAAACTACAAAGTTTTTGACACCCTATCTCTTTATTTATATGCGCAGTTCAACAGACAGTTCAGACAGGGTGTGTGTGTGTGAGAAAGAAAGGAGGCTGGTTCACACAGAGATAACAATGATCTCACACACACAGGGAGGAAGGCATAGTGCAGGTGCCGTGCAACACAAAGTTTTTACATGAGTGATAACAAGTTTTTGCACCCATCCAACACTAATTTTTTGAAAAGGACCTGTAATAGCTTCGCAACCTACTTTTCCCAAATGAACACAAGAGTTATAAAAAGACTGGCAATACCAATCATTACCATCAAAACAAACCATCTTCCATATAGCTGCATCGTGACCTTGAAGTGGAATGTCCTTTCTTCTTCTACTGAAAACAAATTATTAACAAACTTAAAAATCCTGCTGTCTCTCCTGAGTGGCTTCAAGCTGCCCTGTTACCAGTCTGGTACAGGTGGGTGGACGTAGGTAACTCCTCTAGAAACATATTTAGAAACAGGAACTCTAACCTGCTGGAAGTTAAGCTTCCATAGTCCAACTAAACAACGGTGGAAATGAACACATTCCTAACCTTGGTTCCAAAACTAAACTCTTCAACCCCAATCTGTGTTTCCCAGAGTAGACATTTTGAGTATTATTGCATTTCAAAGCCACCAAAATGACTGGAACTCATCATTGGCTTAGATCTATTTTAATAAGTAATCAGTCTACCTTTAATTAAATATTATAATTTCATGGACCCAAAATCTATGGCTTACAGGCTTCAGGAGTCCAGGAACCACAAGTTGAGTACTACTGCATTGAACAATGGTGTTAACTTTCTGCAGAGATTGAAGGATTGGCTAAATATATTATTTCTGCTTGGACAATAATCAGATTTAAAATTATTAGTTCACAGCTCCTAATTTACCTCAGATCATATTTGCTTCTAACCCAGTTCATAAGAAGCTTCAGACAAACATTATGTTAAAAAAACCAAGAACAAAAACCAGATCTGTTTTAAAATAAAGAAAAAGCATGCTTAAAAAACTTGTTACTGTGGTGGAAAATAACTCCACGGTTCTGAAGGCCTTTTCATGCAGAGTCTTTTAGGAAACATGAGATTAGTTTAATTTTTGTGTGGTACCACTGTCCAATCAGAGTCTTTCTAAATAACCCCATTTTTCATTCTCATTTTAAAGGTTTGTTTTACCAAGGGAAATGTGTTTAACAAAACCAATTACTTCTCAAAAGTTTTAAAAGTTTTTAGCTGGTGATATCTTAGAAAACAACAAGTGTTTTAATATTTCTATGCAACACAGAACTGATCAGGTTTCCTTTCCTTCTCCAAAGGGAGAAAAAAGAACCTACAGAACCAAACCTTTCATAGTTTTTATCAGGACCTGATATAAGGTACAGTATAAATCAACACGCTGCATGAATCAGAAGAGGGAAGAAAAAACCTAATATAACCTCATCCCAGCAGCTGCTGTGAAAAACAATGAATTTGTACTTTCCATAAGCGTCAGTTAACACTTGTGGACAAAAACTGCACCAAACTGTAAATACTGTGTCAGAAACTGTATGAAGACCATCTGCAGTAAAACTAAGCCTGTTTTAATGAGGTCTCTACCCATTAGATTTATGGGATACAAAATCTGACAACAGAAAATAATATCTGAAGGAGAAACCCATCAGGTTTTAAACATGCGCTGGGTTTTAAAAATACTCCTTCATGAGAGCTGTCCTGAGAATAACATAGAAACACTTAGTTACTGCTGAGTTTTGGAGATGTTGTAACTTCCTCTGCTTTTAATAACTTTTAATAACTAGAATAATTGACCCTGAATATTCCACGATGAAAGAGAACTTGTTTCTCTAAAAGAATTAACTGGAAAGTATCAAATGAGTTAAGTTATCACCTTTTTAAAGATACTTTTCTAACCCTAAAATAATATTTTAACCCGCTATATCTGTCAACGTCAAGCAAGCCTCACATGAGCAGCGGTTAATAAGCGTTCTTCATTGCAGAAAATAGGAAAAGATTTATGCAAATGTGTGTGTGTTTGTACGTTACCTCCATCAGTTTCTAAATCACTCCAGAGTCAGACTGTCAGGCACACAGTCCTCTATCAGTCCAAAAAACAACCAGGCCCTTCCCAGGTCTGTTGGTGAGACATTCAATCATTCTTTGTCCACTTTAACTTCTCCAGGAGGGAGAAAGAAGAAACTTTGCTCCGGTTTCTCTTCTGCCCGCATAAGATGCTTTCAATATAAATCCAGTGTATCACTCTTCTGGCTCTTGCAAACAGCATGGATCTTTGTCCATCTCAGTGGGTCCAGACTTCTTCTGAGTTTCGATTTTTTGTAGAAAGTCACACTGCGATTTTCAACATGCAGGAAGGCAGATCTCTCTCTTTCAGGCCGTGCTGGAGAAGCGTCTCTGATGGAGTAGCCATGGAGAAGGGCAGGTTTCTAAAATCCAGATTCAAAAACGCAGATGTTGAACTCAAATCCCATATATGTGTGTATGTGTGTGAGAGAGACAGAAGAAAAAGTTTAGTATAGGTTCAGATTTTATACAAATACATATTATCAGTCAGTCAGTCAGTTGTCCCCCTGCCTGTCACTTCCTTCCACAACATGAACTATACTCCTTTCTAAAACCACTTTCTTTTCGACTCTCTAATGTCCCTTTTCACTTGTACCTTCTTTTCCGACTGATCGCAATATTTAAGACAAACGAAACTTCCTTCAGGAAAGTTTAAACTTTTTTTTTAACTTACTTACACTTAAACTTCCACGCTGTAAAAAACCAAACTTATCTTCCAAATTAAAGCACATTTAACACAATCATCCCCACTTTTTCCTTTCATTATTTTATAAATCAGAGTCTGAAGAAGGAGATACCCCTGATGCCTCAAGGTTCTGGAACCATTTTTTTTTTTACCTGTTCAGCGGCACGTCTGCTGTCTGGCTTTTCTCCTTTATGAGGTGTAGAAAATTGCTAAAAACTACCCGCAAAACCCTGTGTTCTGCTTTATCTTATTGTAACCAATGAGAACCTCCCTGTCATTCCTTAACAGGGTGACCAGGCCCTCAGCTGATGTCCTCCCTCTCGCAACTCTGGAACCTAATTAATTAATTAGGAGATGATGGTTAATGTGTAATAAAAATAATAATATACATTACATCATACAGAGCAACTTCTCACCCAGATATATTTGAAGACAAATAGTTCGGATCTAATCGGCCAGAAGCCGCAGGCGGGCACCAGAACTCCCCTCCGTAAAATGGAAGTGGACTGAGGACAACGTCTCCAGGCTGGCCAGGCATCCTTGTCCCATCCTGCGGTCTCCTCTGGCACGTTAGATCCTGTTCGTGACGCTAAAATTGTTGTTGAATTTTCTTATCAAAGTGGGTAGAAGTTGACTCATAACAAAAGAAAATCCGGACTTTGTCTTAATAAGTTTTATTCAAAGGCATTCAGCGTTTGAAGACCCTGACACTGAGGTTAGTCAGTGAAACAGAGCCCTGATCAACATTTACACACAGTATTTATACCAGAACATGACAGTTTTATCTCAACTTCAAAGAGTCTGTGTTTTATGACCTAGACCCTTCTTGAGTTCAAAGGTGACAAAGTTATCTAGGAACCCATCTGTCCTTCCCAACACATCATCCTAACTGTGGGTTTTAACCCTTAAACTTTTGATAATGGCTTTTACAGCTTCCTCCCCTAACACAGATGTTCAGAGGAGTGAGGTAACCCAAAGGTCATACACTTTGGAATGCTTACTGCAAGAATTTCCATTACAATCTTCTCAAATCTGGGTTCCAATTGTGAGACTGCCACTCGAAGTTCATTTTCAGTGTCCAGGTTTGATCTGTATTTTGTCTTGATTGAGGCCACAGCAGAAAAACCTATCTCACAAAGGTAGGATGTGGCAAACAGGAGAAGTATGGCCAGGGCTCTCTTACCTAGCAGTGGATAACCTTTCTCCACTCCAATCCAAAATGCAGCCAGTGTCTTTGCAAATAATGATTCAATGGAGAGTAGTAGGAAAAAGCAGCAGAGTGAGGAATAGTGGTCAGAGATAGCCCAAGATAACTAATGTTTCTTATTTTTATTCGTTGGAACCAGCTATCTTTATTTTTAACACATGTTCTTAGTGCCTACTCAGTCTCTCCTGCTGCAACATTCCCAACTTCTACTGACACCTACTGGTCAAACATAAGCAACAACAACACATATATAACAAATCACTCATCATTACACCCCCTTTCCTGGCTATTTTAAATTGGATCTGAAGGTTTTTTATTTGTTTTTTTTTTTTTTTTTTTTTTCCGGGCTGCTCGGTGGAACAGTTGGTAGTACTGTTGCCTTGCAGCAAGAAGGTCCTGGGTTCGATTCCGGGCCGGGGGTCTTTCTGCATGGAGTTTGCATGTTCTCCCCGTGCATGTGTGGGTTCTCACCGGGTACTCCGGCTTCCTCCCACAGTCCAAAGACATGCCTGTTAGGTTAATTGGTCAATCTAAATTGCCCTTAGGTGTATGAATGAGTGTGTGTGCATGGTTGTTTGTGTGTTGCCCTACGATGGACTGGCGACCTGTCCAGGGTGTACCCTGCCTCTCGCCCATAGACTGCTGGAGATAGGAACCAGCTTCCCCGTGACCCACTATGGAATAAGCGGTAGAAAATGACTGAGTGTTCTTTTCTAATCCAAAACAAAAATCTTCAAGTAAGCAAAAACTTGGAAAACAGTATTCCATAACAAGAGGTAATGCATTTAACACTTGTCCCTGAGATGTTTTGGTGGTTTCCTCACTCTGGTTGATCTTCTCAAAACTTGCATATCACGTTCCTTTATATCTGTATTAGACTCAATCTGAGGTAGGGTTGCATTCACTGATGTTTGTCTTTCAGGCTCTGTAACATGTTCTTCAAAGCTTTCTTGATTCTTCAACAGGGTCCTTCTGCGTCTCCTTATCCCCCTTGTGCATCCCCAGTCTTTATCTTGAATGATCTTGGACAGACTTCTTCCAGAACAATTGCTTTTCTGTTCCAAGAATTGGGATCTCTTGCATGCAGAGATCTCCGGCTTGTTGATGTTTTCTCATAGTTAATTTCCTTTTTGAACTTAAGTTTGATTTTCTTTTTGAACATCTGAACAGCCTGGCATCTTAGAAAAGAGATAATGTAATGCGTAGCTTGTGATTAATAAGAAGTTCAGCTGGAGACCACCCATGCAGCTCTGTAACTTAGTAATGCCAACTGGAAATTAATCTTGCTCTCAGTGGCATTTTTAAGCAATCTTTTCATTATCTGCACACCTTTTTCAGCCTTACCATTGGCCTGCGGATGAAGCGGACTGGTGGTATTGTGTAGAAATCCATACTGCCTGGCAAACTCCTGGATGTCCACACACTAAGGAATCCCATGTCTGAGAAATATCCCTTTCATGTGTGAAATGACAGAACTTGCAGATGTATTGCCCAGCTGTGCTGTCTCTGGGTAGTTTAAGAAATAATAAATAACCAATAGATAGTCTTTGCTGTCTAAATGGAATAAATCACTGCTAACCTTTTGCCATGGTTCAGAAGGCATGTCTGTGATCAGCATCGGTTCTTTTGTTCATACCTATGAGTCAGGCATGTGGTGCATTTTCCCACCATCTTTTCTATGTCAGTGTGCATTCCTGGCCAATAGATGGATTCTCTGCCTCTTCGTTTGCATTTTTCAATTCCAAGACGCCCCTCATGTATTTGATGAAGCATTGACGCTGGACACTGGAATGGCAATCCTGTTCTGTCTCAGTACAGGTCCATCAGCAACACTCAGCTCAGTCTGCACAGGGATGAACTCTGGGGAGTTTCCTCTTGGCCAACCAGACTGAAGATATCCAGCTATTTTCTGTAGCGTGGGACCTTTGGCTGTTTCCTGTCCAATCTTCTGCAACATGACACACTTTGCAGGAAGTGATCCTTTTGGTATGTTTACATGTGTTTCAATGTCCTCATCAATGCTGCTGTCTGGCTATTTTGCAGACATTGCTGGAGTATCTGCAAGAACTATAGGTTTACCTGGAGTGACTAAGTTGAGATCATGTCTTTGCAATTTCATCGTCATCCTCTAGATTCTAGGAGTCATGTCATGAACATTCTTATTAATGATTGAAATCAGTGGCTTGTGCTCTGTCTCTGCTGTAAAAGTTGGCAAACCTTATACATTATCGTGAACCTTTTCACAGCCAAAAACCAAACCTAGAGTCTCTTTTTCTATTAGTGCGTATCGCTTTTCAGTCTGTCATGGATCCTGAAGCATAAGCCACTGGCTGCCATTCCTCTCCCTTGGATTCAATTCAATTCAATTCAGTTTATTTATATAGAGCCAATTCACAACATATGTTGTCTCAAGGCTCTTCACGAAAGTCAGGTACATACATTCCAATTAATCCTAATCATTGAACAGTTCAGTCAGGTTCAGTTATTTAATCAAATTGGATAAAAAGTTTTTCTATCTAAGGAAACCCAGCAGATTGCATCCAGTCAGTGTCTTGCAGCATTCACTCCTCCTGGATGAGCATGTAGAGACAGTGGACAGTCACTGGTGTTGACTTTGCAGCAATCCCTCATACTGAGCATGCATGTAGCGACAGTGGAGAGGAAAAACTCCCTTTTAACAGGAAGAAACCTCCAGCAGAACCAGAACCAGGCTCAGTGTGAGCGGCCATCTGCCACGACCGACTGGAGGTTTGAGAGAACAGAGCAGAGACACAAAGAGAACAAAGAAGCACTGATCCAGGAGTACTTTCTATGGGAAGGAAAAGTAAATGTTAATGGATGTAGCTCCTTTAGTCGTTTCATCTAGAAAGAAAGAACAGATAAACTCTGAGCCAGTTTTCAAGGTTAGAGTCTGAAAGAGAGCACATACAGTTAGTCACAGTAGAAGCTCAGTCAGTAGCCATGTCTAGGAGAGAGAAAGGGTTAAATACTAAAAGACAGGACTATGTGGATCATCTGTAGAAGGTGAGCATTAAGTTGTTGCCAGCAGAAGCTCGGACGATGCCCCTCTCCAGAAAGGTGTCACAGGTAGACACAGAGCCAGGCCAGGTGTAGCTTCTAGGAAGAGAATAGAGAGAACAAAGTTAAAAGCTGAAATAACAGCAACTAATGCAAAATTGGAGAGTAGTGTGAGAATATAGCGAAGAGGGTGAAAGTGGTCATTATGTCCTCCAGCAGCCTAAGCCTATAGCAGCATAACTACAGAGATAGTTTCAGTTCACTTTATATATTTATATGACGCTTATTTACAACATCGTCATCTCAAGGCACCCCACAAAGGGTCCGGAATGGCGAGGGGCCGCCGGGGAGGCCAGAGCAAACCACTGAGTGCCAGAGCCCGGCCTCCCCAGAACGTGCCACGTGTAGGGGCACTAAGTAAAATAATAAACTGATAAAGTTTGTCCATCTAGAGCCCACTGATGGCCATTGTTATACTAAAAACCACAACGATTGGGATACCTCTCTCTGTATGACTGATTATAACCATTGGAAAAGAGAAGGGGTCATACAGGTAGCAGAAATGGAGGGTAAACCTGCAGTCTGAGAACAAAGTGTTCTGTTAGGAACATATGGACCAATCAGATCTCTGATGTATGATGGAGCTAGATCATTAAGGGCTTTATATGTGAGGAGGAGAATTTTAAATTCTATTCTGGATTTAACAGGGAGCCAATGAAGGGAAGCTAAAATAGGAGAAATATGATCTCTCTTTTTAATTTTCATCAGAACTCTTGCTGCAGCATTTTGAATCAACTGAAGGCTTTTAACTGCATTTTGTGGACATCCTGATAGTAAAGAATTACAATAGTCCAGCCTTGAAGTAACAAATGCATGGACTAGTTTTTCAGCGTCACTCCTGGACACGATATTTCTAATTTTGGCAATGTTCTGGAGATGAAAGAAGGAAATCCTAGAAACCTGTTTAATATGGGATTTAAATGACATGTCCTGGTCAGAAATAACACCAAGGTTTTTTACTTTATTACCGGAGGTCAATTTAATGCCATCCAGGTTAAGTGATTGACTAAGCAGTTTCTTTTTTAAAGACTCTGGTCCAAAGACGACAACTTCTGTCTTGTCTGAATTTAGAAGCAAAAAATTTAAAGTCATCCAAGTTTTTATATCTTCAAGACATGCTTGTAGTCTATCTAACTGGTTGGGCTCATCAGGATTTATGGATAAATAAAGCTGAGTATCATCAACGTAACAGTGAAAATTTATTCTATGCTGCCTGATAATTTTACCTATTGGAAGCATATATATAGTAAAGAGAATTGGCCCAAGTACTGAACCCTGTGGTACTCCACAATTAACCCTGGAGTTTAAAGATGATTTATCATTTACATGAACAAACTGGAATCTGTCAGACAGATAAGATTTAAACCAGCCTAGTGCTGTTCCTCTGATCCCTACAGCATATTCCAGCCTTTTTAAGAGAATATTATGGTCGACTGGATCAAATGCAGCACTGAGATCTAACAGAACCAGAACAGACACAAGTCCATTATCTGAGGCCATAAGAATATCATTAGTGACTTTCAGCAGAGCTGTTTCAGTGCTATGATGAGCTCTGAAACCTGACTTAAACTCTTCAAACAGGTCATTGCTGTATAAATGTTCACACATTTGATTAGCAACTATTTTCTCAAGAATTTTAGATAAGAATGGAAGATTGGATATAGGTCTGTAATTTTTCAAGTCATCTCGATCAAGCGAAGGTTTCTTAAGTAAAGGTTTAATTACAGCTAACTTAAAAGCCTGTGGTACATATCCATTTACTAAAGATAGATTAATCATATCTAAAATGGGGCTGGTAATCAGAGGGAACACTTCCTTAAATAATTTGGTTGGGATTGGGTCTAACATACAAGTTGAAGGTTTAGATGAAGCTAATATTTCTGATAACTCAGGAAGCTCCACAGGATCAAAACAGTCCAAACACAAATCAGGTTCTACAGTTACTTCCAATGTTGTCTCACTTGCTGAGGATGAAGTAATCATCTTCAGGAGTATGTCAAAGGTTAAATTTTTAATAGAATCAATTTTATTTAAGAAGAATCCCATAAAGTCATGACTGCTGAGAGCTAAGGGAATGGATGGCTCAACAGAGCTATGACTCTGTGTAAGTTTAGCAACTATACTAAAGAGAAACCTAGGATTATTCTTGTTCTCTTCTATTAATGATGAGAAATAAGCTGTTCTAGCTTGGCAAAGTGTCTTTTTATACAACAGTAGGCTATTTTTCCAGATTAAGTAGGAATCCTCTAGGTGTGTAGAGCGCCATTTTCTCTCCAATTTTCTAACATTGTGCTTTAAAGTACGCAGCTCTGAATTAAACCGAGGAGCTAGCCTCCTATGAATAATTACCTTCTTTTTCAAGGGGGCTGCATTGTCTAATGCATCACACAATGATGAAGAAACACTATGAACAAAAGAATCAATTTGTGAAGGGGCAGAAACATAATTATTGCCCTCCACTGTGTTTTTCAGTGATAATGAGGAAATTAAAAGTGGAACAGATTCTTTAAAGGTTGTTACAGCATTGTCTGATAATGATCTACTATAATGAAATTTTCTTTCAGGTGTGGAGTACTCGGTTAAATTAAATTCAAAGGTTATTAAGAAATGGTCAGACAGGACAGGGTTATGAGAAAATATTGTTATGTCTTTACACTCAATGCCATATGTCAGCACAAGGTCCAGAGAATGAAGACAAAGGTGGGTAGGTTTGTTAATGTTTTGTTCAAAGCCAATTGAGTCTAAGATAGCATTAAAGGCTATATTTAGGCTATCACTTTCAACGTCAACATGAATGTTAAAATCCCCCACTATAATAACTTTATCTGTATTTAACACTAAATCAGATAAAAGGTCTGAAAACTGATCTAAAAATTGAGAGTAAGGGCCTGGTGGACGGTACAAAACAACAAACAGAAGAGGTTTTAGTGCTTTGCTATTTGGATGAGAAAAACTAAGGATTAAATATTCAAAAGAGTTGTAGCTATTGATTGGTCTGGGACTAATCAATAAATCGGACTGAAAGATGGTTGCTACTCCTCCTCCTCGCCCAGTATTTCGAGGAATGTGAAAATTTAAATAATTAGTAGGAGTTGACTCATTTATAGTAATCCTCTTTACCATAAATCAATATGATTGTCACAAATCAGGTCACTAACTATCAAAGTCTTTGAAGAGAGAGATCTTATGTTCAGTAAGCCACGTTTAATTGTTTTATTGTTATTTTCGGTCTGAGTTGTGTTTATTTTTATGAGATTTTCCTGATTTCCTCCTTTTAGATAATTTTTTAATCTATTCAATTTTGGCCGTGGGCGAGACACTGTCTTAATAGGGTAATGGGTAGGTGGCAGTACAGAAGCTGCAGAGAGGAGTGTTAAACTACGACCCTGCTTCCTGGTCTGAACCCTGGGTTGTCAGAGTTTTGGAGAACTAAGAAATTCGGGCAGATTCCTTGAAAGAAGAGCTGCTCCATCCAAAGTGGGATGGATGCCGTCTCTCCGGATCAGACCAGGTTTTCCCCAAAATGTTCAGTGGCTCTACTCTGAGTCCCTCCTGGTTGACTGAGCTTCTCATCATATCTCTATGGGAGAGCCAGACACCCTGCAGAGGAAACTCATTTTGGCCGCTTGTATCCATGATCTCACTCTTTCGGTCATGAGGGTAAGAATGTAGATCGACCGGTAAATGGAGAGCTTTGCTTTTTGACTCAGCTCTCACTTCACCACGACAGACCGGTACAATTGACGCAGCACCAATCTGTCTATCGATCTCCCGCTCCATTTTTCCCTCATTCGTGAACAAGACCCCAAGATACTTGAACTCCTCCACTTGAGGCAGGACCTCCCCCCGACCCGGAGAAGGCACTCAACCCTTTTCTGGCTCAAGACCATGGCCTTGGACTTGGAAGCACTGATTTTCATCAAGTCTTCGGCTGCAAACTGCTCCAGTGAAAGCTAGATCACGGGCTGATAAAGCCAATAGGACCACGACATCCGCAAAAAGCAGAGACACAATCCTACAGCCACCAAAACGGATCCCCTCAACACCTTGGCAGCGCCTACAAATTCTGTCCATAAAAGTTATGAACAGACTCTTACTGCCGGCAATGCGGGCCAAGCTCTGACACCGGTGGTCCAGATCTGGTCCAGTGTTCCACGGCCAGGACGAAAACCACACTGCTCTTCCTGAATCCGAGATTCGACCATCCGACGGACCCTCCTCTCCAGAGCCCCGGAATAGACCTTACCACAGAGGCTTAAGATTATGACTCCGCTATAGTAGGAACACACTCTGTGGTGGTCCACCTTTTCGAATAGTGGGGACCACCACCCCGGTCAGCCAATCCAGTGGAACTGCCCCTGATGTCCACACGATGCTGCAGAGTCGTGTTAACCAAAATAACCCTACAACATCCAGAGCCTTAAAGAACTCCGGGCGAATCTCATCCACCTCTGGGGCCTTACCACCAAGGTGATTAAAAAGCTCCTCGGTGACCTCAGTACCATAGATTGGAGAGCCCGCCCCAAGGTCCCCAGGCTCTGCTTCCTCAGTGGAAGACATGCCGGTGGAATTGAGGAGGTCTTCGAAGTACTCTGCCCACCGACCCACATGTCCCAAGTTGAGGTCGGACCGGCATCCTCCCACACCATCGGAGCCAGCTCACTACCAGGTAGTGGTCAGTGGAAAGGTCCGCTTCACCCGAGTGTCCAAGACATGCGGCTGCAGATCAGATGACACAACAACAAAGTCTAGGGTGTCTTGATGTCAAGAGCACATATGGACACCCTTATACTTGAACATGGTGTTAGTTATGGAGAATCCATGATGAGCACAGAAGTCTAATAACAAAACACCACTCAGGTTCAGAATGGGAGGGACATTCCTCCCAACCACACCCTTCTAGGTCTCACTGTCATTGCCAACATGAGCGTTGAAGTCCCCCAGCAGAACAAGGGAGTCCCTCGGAGGGGTGCTCTCACCCCCTCCAAAGACTCCAAAAAGGGTGGGTAGTCTGCCGTTTTGTGCATAAGCAGAAACAACAGTCAGAACCCGTCCCCCCACCCATAGGCAAAGGGAGGCTACCCTCTCGTTCACCGGGGTGAACCCCAATGTACAGGCACCAAGTCGGGGAGCAATCAGTATGCCCACCCCTGCTCGGCGCCTCTCACCAACTCCAGAGTGGAAGAGTGTCCAACCCCTCTCAAGGAGCCAAAGCTGTGCATCAAGGTGAACCCGACTATTTCTAGCCGGAACCTCTCTACCTCGCACACCTACTTAGGCTCCATCCCCACCAGAGAGGTGACATTCCACGTCCCAAGAGCCAGCTTCTGCAGCCGAGGATCAGGCCGCCAAGGTCTCCACCTTTGGCTGCCACCCATACCACAATGGACCCAACCCCTTTGGCCCCTCCCATGGGTGGTGAGCCCATCGGAAGGGGGACCCACGTTTCCTCTTTGGGCTGTGCCAGGCCGGGCTCCATGGGTGAAAGCCCGGCCACTATGCCCTCACCAGCGTGCCCCACCTCCAGGCCTGGATCCAGAATGGGGCCCCAGTGACCTGCGTCCGGGCGAGCGAACATTGTTTCCGTTTATGTTATTCGTCATGAGGGGTATGTGGGCTGCGCTTTGTCTGATCCCTCACCTAGGACCTGTTTGCCTTGGGTGACCCTACCAGGGGTATAAGACTCCAGACAACATAACTCCTAGGATCATTGGGACACTCAAACCCCTTCACCACGGTATGGTGGCAGCCCATGGAGGGGATGATTATTATTTTTACTATTGTTATTATTAACTGAGCACAAGAAAACACATGTGTTTGTTTGGATCAGGAGCCAAAACCAAATGAAAAGCCTCTGTTGAAAAACACATTTTTGTTGTTGGAGGCGGAACTTAAAACACGGTCCCTGTTTCTGGTGTAAATGTCCTTGTGAGACGTCCGGCGGAAGTAAACAACAAGGCGCTAGAAAGGTTAGCTCACAGGGTTTCTTCTGACGTAATAATATCTTATTTTACCGTTTGTGGGACTGCTGAATATCAGCTGGAAAGCCACAATCAGCTCAAACACTACAGGTATGTTAACAACGATGGTTTGAACGAACAAACACTGGAACACAGAGTATGATCAGGATCTAGTTGAGAAAGCAGGATGTGTTCGGTTATCTGTTTAGTTCATTGCCTTGTGTTTTATTTTAATATAACGCATTTAACTGAGAGAAAATAGAAGCGATAGAAACACGATCAGAACAAATAATAGATCAGAACATTTAAAGCAGAAGAAATCAGATTAAACGTATCCCAGGAATTTTAACAGAAATCCTGTTAGAAGGTGGTGTTTGAGATCTGCTGGTTTTACAGATGAACGCGTTTTTATTGTAACTGGCGATCGACATCGGATGGATCTAAGGAGCTCCACATCTGTGCGCAAGGCAGATGTTTCCGTGGACAGACTTCCATATAAGAGCATCGTTTTTTCATGTTGCTGCCCGGATCCTGATTTGTGTGGAAACATGAATATATATCTCACCCTCTGGCTCCCCAAACATCTGCCTCTCCTCCTTTAACAGAGATCCTCACAAAGCAAGATGCACCTTGGCTGAGATTAAAATGCATTGACTATAATTACTATTCTAGTCAAGTCAAATTTGCCAAGTTGCTTTTCAGCAACAACGCATTTAAGCCGATGTACATGAGGAAAAACGTTACCATGATACAGAAAATCAAACACAGAAAAACAAATCAAATGACATTAATAATCCTTGGGATTTTACTGGTTCTAATCCAATCTTTCTAATAGAGGTAATTAGCTAATTAAGTCCTCTGTGGTAAGAAATTCATCCTGACCTAGAAGAAAAATGATAATATTAATCCTTGAGGTCGCTAGTATGAGGCTGCTGTGGTCCCATCATTCAAATAGTAACAGTCATGGCCGCTCACTGAAGTCTAAGTAGAGAAGCTGGGTCACTGGTATAAAACAGTTTAGGTCCAAACTTTTTAAATACTAATAATGTTTGGCTTTCACTGGTATAAAATAGTTATAATACAATCCTTCTAAGAAATCTAAAAATCTCTGGTCATTGGTGTAAAAACAGATGTAGTCCAAATTTTTAAATACTAATAATATTTGGCTTTTGCTGGTAATCCTTCTGAGAAATCTGAAAATCTATGAAAACTAATGAAATCACACATTTAGGTAAAATAAGATAGGAGGAATAAAAATCATATTTCAGACTCTTAGCAGAATACAGTCTGGGTAATCAACACACACATAAGTAAAGTTTTATCAAGGATACGGTGGAATCTTGAGGGTGTGAATATATATAAGTCTGAGTGTGTTTGTAAGAATTAGACCGTCAACACTGATAGAAGCACCATTGTCCTTGAGAAGAGAGGTGGAAGTTTTATCAATCGGCTGCATAGTCCTATCATCACACAGCTGGTAGGGGAGTGCTGGGGAAGAGTGTCGTGTTTATATAACATCCAGGAGATATTTTGTTGATAGCCAGTTAGCAGAAGTTGCCAAGGCCACATTGGGGAACCAGATTTAGAAAAACAATAAATGTTGTGGTCCAGGTAGTTGTGAATTTGCAACGACCTTAAGAGTTTTACTGGTGTGTCTCAATTGCGAATCCAGATAGCCAAATTTCTGGTACTTTCCACAGATCTCGACAACTTCTCCAAGATTATATCCTTTAACCTCTGAGTCCAACCGCTGCCAGGCTGTGATTCTGTTCAAGAATCGTGTCCAGCTTGTGATTCTGCTCTCTTAACATTTCAGTCTGAGTGTTGATCGCTCTACAGACTCCATCTAACATCGCAGGCAGCTTTGGGACGCTTTGAACAGCCGCCCACGTTTTGTGAATCACTCGATAAGCCAGGTAACCACCAACTCCATAAAGCAGAAATCCTGTTATCAAAAGTCCAAATATGTACACATTTTCTACGTCCTCGACCGACATCGCAGTCAGGAACACAATCTTCCACTGCTGCCAAGAATCTATTGTGTATCCAGAGAAGAACGTCCCGTCTGGACAAGAGGGTCTCCTTTACCCTGTCTTCCCGTTGAAGAAAATTTGATCAGTTACGTTGAGAGACCAGCTGACTAAACCAATAATTTCAACGTTTGGAGGATATGCAAAGAGAGGCTCTGAGAAAAACAGACAAAAAGCAGAAGCAGTGATCAGCAGGGAGGGAGACCTACAGTTCCATATAAAACGGTAACTAACCTTGTTCTGCTGTTCTTGACTCCCTCAGGCCTTCCACAGCATCATGTCGGTTATTACCTGGGAAGTTGATGCTGGTCACGTTCTCGTTAACAAGCAGAGGACCTCCGTTCTTGACCATGAGATACTAAACAGTATGGACATAAAAGAGGAACAGGAAGAACCAGAACCAGATCATATAACTGAAGAACCAGAACATCGAGTGATAAAAGAAGAACAGGTTGAACTGTGCATCTTCCAGGATGAAGGGCAAATTTTAGTAAAGCAGGAGACCGACACCTCCATGGTGACTTCTGCTGATGAGAAAATATTCCACAGTGAACCAGAACTGCAGCAGATGATAGAGACAAAGGAGGAACCAGAACCTGTACAAATCAAACAGGAGCATGAGCAGCTCTGCAGTAGTCAAGATGAAGAACAGCCACATGTCTTTGAGTTTTGTGATGATTCTTTCATACAGCACAGTGATTTGGATAATCACGTGATAATACCTCATACAGATGAGAAGCCTTTCTCATGCCTGACTTGTGGAAGAGGTTTTAACAAACAGTATAACTTGACTGTGCACATGAGAACTCATACAGGTGAGAAGCCGTATCCTTGTGAACTGTGTGATAAATCTTTCCGAAGGAGTAATGATTTGGTCCGTCACATCAGAACTCACACAGGTGAGACGCCATATTCCTGTCAGTTTTGTGGTAAATCCTTTAATGACAACAGTCATTTGACTATTCACCTGAGAACACACACAGGAGAGAAGCCCTATTCCTGTGAAGTGTGTGGTAAATCTTTGACTGACAGCAGTCATTTGATCAAACACATGAGAACTCACACGGCTGAAAAACCTTTTCCATGCCTAACTTGTGGAAAAGGTTTTACTGCACAGTCTGACCTAACTGTCCACATGAGAACCCACACGGGTGAGAAGCCTTTCACGTGTCTGGTTTGTGGTAAAGGTTTTATCCAGAAAACGACCCTGAGTTATCACATGAGAACTCACACAGGTGAGAAGCCATTTCCATGTGACCTGTGTGAAAAATCTTTCATACAAAGCAGTGATCTGGCTCGTCACCTTAGAACACACACAGGTGAGAAGCCGTACTCTTGTGAATTATGTGATAAATCTTTTAGACAGAGTAGTGATCTGGCTCGTCATATTAGAACTCACACAGGTGAGAAGCCGTTCTCATGTGGGACCTGTGGAAAAGGTTTCACCAAGCAGAATAATCTGACTGTGCACATGAGAATTCATACAGGGGAGAAGCCTTATTCCTGTGAATTATGTGGTGAATCATTCACTGTCAAATTCAGTTTGACTAGACACAAATGTAAAAATAATAATTAGAAAGTTATCCGACAATAGAGCTGTTTGCTTTAATCACAGCGCCATCTACTGGACACAAGCAACAATAAGGGAAGCACTTCGCAATGACGAACTGTCTGGTTGTTTTTTTTTCGTTTCTTTTGTCCTATACAAATAGTATTTCTTGCTTTTGTGTTATAGTACAATCAAACTCTCACATTGGTGATCATCTTCTTATAACCAGTTTAAACCAAGATCTAACTGTGGAGCTTAGTCCAAAAAGAAGAGGAAGTTGGTGATGTTGTTTTCTGTTTTGTTGGTTTTGTTTTTTTCTGCTGGATGCAAGATTATCACCCCTCTCACAAATAAACGGAAGATGGGATTTAGGCTCCTTGGTGTCCCCATGTGTTTTCTGAAAGGCCTAACGCAGCTAGGGGGCTTGAAATCAGCCCTCCTCTGTCATGCCCCTGACTTGCCAAGCCAGGTAGCCACAGGCCCGCATCAGCTGACTTCTACAGGGGCAAGCCGGCTTCAAGCATTTGCTTGCCCAACAACCGTATCGCTACACTGAGTTTGTTTGAAAACAGTTATATAAAAGAAAGATGGATGTCAACATTGCACCACACCACCTGACCTTCTGTACTACCGGCTCTACAGGTCCTTCTCAAAATATTAGCATATTGTGATAAAGTTCATTATTTTCCATAATGTAATGATGAAAATTTAACATTCATATATTTTAGATTCATTGCACACTAACTGAAATATTTCAGGTCTTTTATTGTCTTAATACGGATGATTTTGGCATACAGCTCATGAAAACCCAAAATTCCTATCTCACAAAATTAGCATATTTCATCCGACCAATAAAAGAAAAGTGTTTTTTAATACAAAAAACGTCAACCTTCAAATAATCATGTACAGTTATACACTCAATACTTGGTCGGGAATCTTCATCTCCATAAAGCTTTTCAGCAGATGGAAGCATGAAGTGCTCCAAAATCTCCTGATAGCTAGCTGCATTGACCCTGCCCTTGATAAAACACAGTGGACCAACACCAGCAGCTGACACGGCACCCCAGACCATCACTGACTGTGGGTACTTGACACTGGACTTCTGGCATTTTGGCATTTCCTTCTCCCCAGTCTTCCTCCAGACTCTGGCACCTTGATTTCCGAATGACATGCAGAATTTGCTTTCATCCGAAAAAAGTACTTTGGACCACTGAGCAACAGTCCAGTGCTGCTTCTCTGTAGCCCAGGTCAGGCGCTTCTGCCGCTGTTTCTGGTTCAAAAGTGGCTTGACCTGGGGAATGCGGCACCTGTAGCCCATTTCCTGCACACGCCTGTGCACGGTGGCTCTGGATGTTTCTACTCCAGACTCAGTCCACTGCTTCCGCAAGTCCCCCAAGGTCTGGAATCGGCCCTTCTCCACAATCTTCCTCATGGTCCGGTCACCTCTTCTCGTTGTGCAGCGTTTTCTGCCACACTTTTTCCTTCCCACAGACTTCCCACTGAGGTGCCTTGATACAGCACTCTGGGAACAGCCTATTCATTCAGAAATTTCTTTCTGTGTCTTACCCTCTTGCTTGAGGGTGTCAATAGTGGCCTTCTGGACAGCAGTCAGGTCGGCAGTCTTACCCATGATTGGGGTTTTGAGTGATGAACCAGGCTGGGAGTTTTAAAGGCCTCAGGAATCTTTTGCAGGTGTTTAGAGTTAACTCGTTGATTCAGATGATTAGGTTCATAGCTCGTTTAGAGACCCTTTTAATGATATGCTAATTTTGTGAGATAGGAATTTTGGGTTTTCATGAGCTGTATGCCAAAATCATCTGTATTAAGACAATAAAAGACCTGAAATATTTCAGTTAGTGTGCAAGGAATCTAAAATATATGAATGTTAAATTTTCATCATGACATTATGGAAAATAATTAACTTTATCACAATATGCTAATATTTTGAGAAGGACCTGTATATTCATGTTTTATTACTGATTTACTGATTGCTGCATTTTATTGTTGGGGGTTATTTATAGTTTTCATGTTGTTTCATTGCAACTTAAGTTTTTAAAAATGCTCTATGAACAAAGCTTAAAGCGTTATGTGTTGATATAACATGATTCAATAGTTTTGTGTTTTAAAAATTAGGATTTTTATCATTTATTTGTTTTTCTTCAGTATTAGAGGTGTCCTACTTCAGATGACTCAAACCTGTTATACTTGGATGATTAAACTATTTATATTAATTATTATATTTGATGTTTTGTATCATTTCTTTTTTTTTACCAAATTGACTGAAAAGTTAAAGAAAGGTAGAGAACCTTCTTCTCACTCACTGAAGACTGATTATTTTCATCATACACCTTATTTACTGTGTACAGATCATTCATGTCTCCATGTTTTCTGTCTTTGGTCTCCAAAGAGTCCCACAACCAACAGCCACTACTTTGATAAATGTTATAATGACTTTTAACACATTTCTGCAGGCAAATGTGATTTTGAACAAGTAAAGGGTGTGATTAATGTGCAGTTTTATGCCCAGTTTCTCAACACAAAAATCTCAGAATGTTGTGCTCTCATTAGTGAGTTTTTTGTACAGTCAGAGTCTCATTGAACATTAGAAATCAAGCTAACCCACAAGTGAAGACAGAAAAAGTCAGGAGTGCATGGCTCTGCGTCTCTTCTCCTTATGGCTCATCTCATTAAATTATTTTTCCTTTATTCTTTTCAACTCCATCTACACTCATATACAGGGGTTGAACAATGAAAGTGAAACACCTGGTTTTAGACCACAATAATTTATTAGTATGGTGTAGGGCCTCCTTTTGCGGCCAATACAGCATCAATTCATCTTGGGAATGACATATACAAGTCCTGCACAGTGGTCAGAGGGATTTTAAGCCATTCTTCTTGCAGGATAGTGTCCAGGTCACTACGTGATACTGGTGGAGGAAAACGTTTCCTGACTCACTCCTCCAAAACACCCCAAAGTGGCTCAATAATATTTAGATCTGGTGACTGTGCAGGCCATGGGAGATGTTCAACTTCACTTTCATGTTCATCAAACCAATCTTTCACCAGTCTTGCTGTGTGTATTGGTGCATTGTCATCCTGATACACGGCACCGCCTTCAGGATACAATGTTTGAACCATTGGATGCACATGGTCCTCAAGAATGGTTCGGTAGTCCTTGGCAGTGACGCGCCCATCTAGCACAAGTATTGGGCCAAGGGAATGCCATGATATGGCAGCCCAAACCATCACTGATCCACCCCCATGCTTCACTCTGGGCATGCAACAGTCTGGGTGGTACGCTTCTTTGGGGCTTCTCCACACCGTAACTCTCCTGGATGTGGGGAAAATAGTAAAGGTGGACTCATCAGAGAACAATACATGTTTCACATTGTCCACAGCCCAAGATTTGCACTCCTTGCACCATTGAATCCGACGTTTGGCATTGGCATGAGTGACCAAAGGTTTGGCTATAGCAGCCCGGCCGTGTATATTGACCCTGTGGAGCTCCTGACGGACAGTTCTGGTGGAAACAGGAGAGTTGAGGTGCACATTTAATTCTGCCGTGATTTGGGCAGCCGTGGTTTTATGTTTTTTGGATACAATCCGGGTTAGCACCAGAACATCCCTTTCAGACAGCTTCCTCTTGCGTCCACAGTTAATCCTGTTGGATGTGGTTCGTCCTTCTTGGTGGTATGCTGACATTACCCTGGATACCGTGGCTCTTGATACATCACAAAGACTTGCTGTCTTGGTCACAGATGTGCCAGCAAGACGTGCACCAACAATTTGTCCTCTTTGAACTCTGGTATGTCACCCATAATGTTGTGTGCATTTCAATATTTTGAGCAAAACTGTGCTCTTACCCTGCTAATTGAACCTTCATACTCTGCTCTTACTGGTGCAATGTGCAATCAATGAAGACTGGTTACCAGGCTGGTCCAATTTAGCCATGAAACCTCCCACACTAAAATGACAGGTGTTTCACTTTCATTGTCCAACACCTGTAATTTCAGTCAAGAATTAGTCTCCCAGCCTTAGCAGCACTGGACAATTTTTATTCTTGTAATTAGATATTTCCAACTTTTCCAGCTTGTCTGACCGGAACCAATGTGATTGCTAAGACATGGGTATGTTTAAGTGGATAAAGCCAAGTTTGCCAGCTTTTGTCCTTGCATTCCTGGAACAAATCAAATGCTGTGGTACTGTAGGCTTTACTTGCAGGACCTTTGTTTTTGTAGGGAACAGATCTGCATCAGGTCTCATAAAGACATGTACAATGTCTGGGTTTTCTTTGACAAATATCTTAAATACCCCAAATACTTAATATTTGTTTTTTTCTTGTAAACCAGGAATGTTAGAATGAGGGAACCAATCACAGTGAAGAGACAGGAACAAAGCCGGGTATGAAAAAACAAGCTGATGAATGTGCAAATGAAAAATATCAGCACTGAATAACTAAAGCATGAATGTATTTAACATTTTGTCATTGAGCGCCGCTGGGCCCTAAACTACAAAGCCAGTTCAGCCTGTCTGGGTTTTCTAAAGTAGATACTACTGACCTTTGGAGTTCTTATGTCATGAACTTGCTAAATAAATGGTTGATGACTCTGGATCTGAGCGCTGATGTAAAACAGGTGGAGCTGCAATAGAGGACCAATCACAATGAAAAGGCAGGAAGGAATCTGCCAAAGAAAAGGAAAGCCAGCAAAAGTTCAGTTTTATTCTATTAGCCACATCAGCCATTCAGATTAATGCTTTATTTCAAGCATTAATCTAACCTTTTATCATTAATAATCTTCATATCTCTGTGCAACAATCCTGTTTTAAATCCTATTTGCATTAAATGATAAAGTTAAAAATGATTAATTTCAGTCAGCAGAAGAATTATAAATGTCCAGGTTAAAATGTGTTGAGGTTAATTTCTGATCTTAATATGAAAATAATTGTACAGAGACAACACGTAGCAGTTTGCAGCACTATGAGAAATTTACCACGTCTTGTTTCCTCTTGTTTTTTGTGGTCATAATAGCTATAATTATTACTAATTTTTACTTTATTTTATTTATTTATCTATTTAGAAATACTATTTTTGTATTTCTTATGTTTACAGTGTTGTTACAGAAAATAAAAATATTTTAAATTCAGCATTTATATATTTGCATTGCATCATGTTCCATTTTTACCTGTACATGATAACATTTAAATTTGCTTAAATTTATCGAGACCCCAGAAATAATGTTCTGGTTGCACATTACAAGTTACGGAAAATGTATTTGAATGTGTGCAATGGGACTCAAAACTAACTAAAAATAATCTGGAGAAAACAGATCCTTTGACGTTGGGGAGGAAATTTAGGGGCGAACACCGTTTCTGGTGTAATTACCGTGTGACACTTCCGGCGGAAGTAAACAACAAGGCGCTAGCATCGTTAGCTTCCAGGTTTTTCTTCTGTTTATCGTCGGTTTTTGCTGTGTGAGCTGAATATTTCAGAGTCTGCAGTAACAACATCTTCGGTTCATCATCTGAGAGAATTGATCAGAGAGCGACTAACTGCTGCTGCTGGAGAAATATTCAGAAACATCGTTCATTAGGAGGAAGAGATCGATCATCAGCTCAGACTGCTGGATATCAGCTGGAAAACCCAGATCAGGTAATTTGGGATGGTAACATCTCTGTAATGTTCACTGCTGATTTCTCAATGCACAGTCGTGTACTTACTGACATTGTCAGCATTAAACATCAGTATCTGATGGGTCTAAACACCCGTCAGTTACTGTCCCGCTTTATTAAACTGACATCTCTGGAAAGTTAAAGAACTGTCATTTGGATATGTTTAATATTATATGGCACCATGGCCCGTATTGCCCTTTAAAGCTGCAGTTGGTAACTTGTAAAAATGTACAGGGGTTGGACAATGAAACTGAAACGCCAGCAAGACGTGCACCAACAATTTGTCCTCTTTTGAACTCTGGTATGTCACCCATAATGTTGTGTGCATTTCAATATTTTGAGCAAAACTGTGCTCTTACCCTGCTAATTGAACCTTCACACTCTGCTCTTACTGGTGCAATGTGCAATCAATGAAGACTGGTTACCAGGCTGGTCCAGTTTAGCCATGAAACCTCCCACAGTAAAATGACAGGTGTTTCAGTTTCATTGTCCAACACCTGTATTTTTTACATATTTGTCAAAGTTGTCACTTTATCCTGACAGTATAATATGAGACAGATCATCTGTGGGAAAAAAAAAAATCAAGCCTCCTCTGGCTCCTCCCAGTGGTCCTACTGCCATTTGCAGAAATACGCCGCTCCTGGTCAGACACAACCAGTCAGACCCAGAAGGAATGTCTATGCAGTTTTAATCACGGTCCTGTATGCTGCTAACACTTCGCTTTGGAGGACCAGTCCTACCATAATTAAGAATATATACAGAAATAAATAAATGCTCAATAAATAAATAAACATACGATTAAATACACAAAAATGCAGTAAATAAACAAAATGTAGGTAGTAATTAAGTTATTCAATGAGACATTAATGTATATATCTAATGTAATTAGCTTCTTTATCTTTTTAATAATAACCTTCATTTATTATTCATAAAATTTTCAACTTTATTTATTAATGACTTATTTTTAAATGTATTTATTTATGTGTATGTTTTACTCTGTTTGTTCAATGCTATTTATTTATACGTGTGCTTTTTACATTTCTGTATGCATTTCTGCCTCATAATGCAAATGATGAGGGTGTGTGTCTTCAGGCGTCAAATTCTGCCTTTTGGCTGATTAGCTATAGCCTGCATAGCTTGAATCTGCATGGCTTTTCCCCACCAAAAAGCATTGTTTAGCAATGGATAACTCTGCAGGTAGATGTTCGGTGTCCGACCTCTTAGCAGCGCTTTAATTTCTCCAGTCTACTAGCGGATTCCCTTAAGAGCTCTGAAGCTTACAGTGAGCAAAGCACACACCCCCGCTCCAAGCACAGACGCCTCATCTCGTCCCCCACCACACAACGCATCGTGACAGCATGGCAATGACCCCACCTTCCCAGTGTCCGAACTCAATGGTGTCCGACCTCTTAAGGGAATCTGCTAATAGACTGGAGGAATTAGAATGCAGAAGTTGAAGCCTGAAGACGCAGCCCCTCCTCATTTGCATAATGAGGTAGAAATGCATACTGAAATGTAAAGAGCACTAGCATAAATAAATAGTATTTAACAAATAAATAGAGTAAAAAAATACAAAGGAAAAACAGACAGAAATATATACATAAAAAAAATAAGTCATTAATTAAAAAAAATTAAAACTGATGGATAATAAATAAATAAGGTAATTAATACGAAGGTGAACAAATAAAGAAGCTAATTAAATTAGACATACATTTTTGTCTCATTAAATAATTTAAGAATTTATTTACTACATTTTTTGTGTATTTAATCGTATGGTTATTTATTTATTGAGCTTTTATTTATTTCTGTATATATTCTTAATTGGTCTTCCATATGACCACAAAGAGCGTACTGTCATTCAAGATTACTGTGGTTTGGCAGCTGTGCTAATGATTTGAGGACACGATCGACAGAGGTGGCGCGTAAAGCACTGAATGGTTATTCTTGCACATGTGCAGCTCGAGTCGTACTCAAGCTGTTTCGCGAGCATGAGGATTCCAAGGGATCAAGAACTCATCAGTCATCTGGTATTCATAGAACTTTAGATACAGTCGTAACTTTTGTTCTATTTCATCTCTACTGACTGCCAGAGGCAGTGCGTAAAGCACTGGATGACTTATACTGACAAGATCACGAGGAACCCAAAAATCAGCTTTTAACAACAGGCACAACAACACTCACCTTAGTAGGATGTTGAAGGTTGCTACTTTAGAATGCCTTGTAGGATGGGTTGTGGCCACATTCACCCTGTAGAACCTGGCAAAGGTGTCTGGCTTCGGCTAGGAGGCCACCCTGCATACAACATCCGAAGGCAGTTCATGGCAGCCCACGAGGTCGTTACGCCCCTCATGGAGTGGCAGTAAACTCCAGTCGGTAGAAGCCGATCCTGTAAGGTATAAGATGTAGTGTTCACATCCAAAATTGTATGTGCAAGCGGTTGCTTAGAAAAGGCCCAGTCTTTCTGTAAGCCAGCATGGCAAACAAATAGGCACTCCGTCACTCCGTCTGCCGCAAGGGTGCAGTTGAATGGACATACGCCTCAAGCACCCGGACAGCCCACAGAGACTCAAAAGGGGCTCTGTGGTTGAGAAGGGGGGGGTGGCCTGGCACAGAGCATGAAGAAGTGTCAAGTGCATGCATCCAAGTGCAGTTATTAAGGTGACGGCCTGGAGAGATGCATCCACCTGGCCTTGCGTCGACTGGTCCAATGGAACAGACACCAAAAAGGATGACAGGCCCAGCATCAAATGGGAAAGCAAGATCCCAATTTGGGCCCCTGAGTTGTAGGCCCTGCAGGGCAGGTTGTCTGTGACATGGCATTGCGGTTGTGGGCAATGGGTATTAAAGCCTCGTCAGAAGGGAAAATAAGAGAGGCAATGCCTGGTTCCACCGTTGGCATGCGACCCAACCCAAGCGGCTCCTTCATCATTTCTTAAAATGATAATAATTAAACATTCAATAGCTTTTATTTTCATTTATTTTAATTATTATTCTGTCCAAACAAGTTGAACAGAGAATCCACATTAACTAGATGAATACATGTAACCTTTCCTCCACAGTGACAAACTAGTGACTGTGGTACCAGACTAATTACATATCAACAATGAAAGTAAACAACTGCACTTAAAATTTGAACAAATCACTTGCTGTGGCCTAAACAGTCTCACAACTTCCTCCTGCTCTGCCTAGACTTGATTGCGCACTCGCTTGGGCTTTTTGAAGAAACTTCGGACACTCAGCTACTGTGACATTTTTCCGAGTGATCAGTGGTCATGCGTCAGGTGAGAAAACAGCTTATTAATATGCTAACTCGCCACCAATTGCAATCTGTCAAAATCACAGGTGGCCTCTTTATTTCTGTCAGCGTTAAGAAAAAGGAAGACAATCGGTTAAAACGACTCCCGAATGAAAGACAACTTTTATTTCACCCCAACTTAGTGTCATAGGTACAGTTTTCCAACAATACTTTAACAATACTTTTCTTCAGGTACTTTCATCAAAGTAGATGTGTGTGTTCATGGTTGCTACTCTCTTTCCACTCTTGATCTTATGATCATAGTCATGTAATAGCTGGAACACCCCTTGGGTCATCAGCTTACTTCTTCCTGTACTCCACTGCTGCAAGGCTCTCCAAAAAAGATCTGAAGCTTCTGCAAGCAATGAATGTTTCTGTTTGTCCTTTTCTTCAAGCCATATCGGGGGATTAGCTACCCTAACAGGAATGGAGCCCATGCAAGAGCTTACTATTATAACAGTTTAAGACCCTGCCCACCCTCTATTGATACATACTGCTTCCCATTATTTTGTGCCAAATAAGAAAAACGATAACCGGGGTCCAACATATTCAAAAAACCTTTTTGGAGTCAAAAGCCTTCTTTGTACCTTAACTTAAAAATAGGGTTAGTTTTCTGTAACTACAGTCTGTGTTCAAACAAACAAGACAATTGATTATTGATGTTTTCTTCCTTTCATGAAACAAGGCCAGTATTATCAAGTGTCAACCTCAATAAATGTCACAAACGGTCACACATGCACTTGGCAACCCCAAAGCCTACATGACATGGTCCAGGAGCAACAATTAAAGTGCTTCCTTGCTCTTCTCATGCTTACTTGAACATTTTATTTTAGTGTCATCTTACTAGGAGCAATATCCTTACCTATGAAGTATTTTAGGAGTTAATGTTCTCATCTTAAGTATACTTTTGTGAACTTTAAAATTTGTTTCATGTGGTCACTCATCATTGTAAACTATAATACATGGAAATAGACAAATGAGGCTGTAAAGATTTGGACCATTTAGTTTTCTTATAGTGTCAACATTTTATATAACTCTGTTTTAGACAATACTATTATACCCAAATGATGTCCACATCCTCTTGGGGATCGTCCACATTTTCCAGCCCACATTTGCAGCACACATCTGTCAAGTCTTCTGTAAGGGCGAAGGTGGATATTAAGTAATTTGCCATTTTGAAAACATTTGTTAAAGCTGAGGGATTTGAAATGAACTGTGTCCTTATTGATGATATGCAAATACTTATAACCCCAAACCAGTGATGTTTTTCATTCATAAAGCCGTATAAACTTTTCTCTATAGGATTCCAGTAAAAAAAATGTAAACAAAGATTTTAGCATCATGAAGCCTTTAAAGTACATTGTCAAACAGTTGTCATCAACCAACCTTGAAGCATGGAAACCTTATCTGCAGAGGATGTATTATGATGCCTCTCCAGCATTTTCAGGTAGGCATTGAATTTCCGAAAAGATGGATTTTTGCTTGTTAATTAACTTAATCATATTATTGTAGTGATACTGCATCCAGGGAAATCAGATTCCTAAATTACAGATAGTTTAAAAAAATTTTTGTTACCTTGCCCTCCATTTCCCATGTGGGTTCTGTACGGCCAATGTCGAAGCAATTGCATTTATACGACCCAATTTTTGAAAGAGAACACTGGTATTCATGCCATGCCAGGTTTTCAGGGTATCTACTGTTGTGGATTTTTCTTATCAAAGTGGGTAGAAGTTGACTCACAACAAGAGAAAATCCGGACTTTGTCTTTATAAGTTTTATTCAAAGGCATTCAGCGTTTGAAGACCCTGACACTGAGGTTAGTCAGTGAAACAGAGCCCTGATCAACATTTACACACAGTATTTATACCAGAACATGACAGTGTTATCTCAACTTCAAAGAGTCTGTGTTTTATGACCCCAGACCCTTCTCGGGTTCAGAGGTGACTAGGTTACCTAGGAACAACCATCTACTCTTCCCGAGGCATCACCCTAACAAATGGCCTTAACCATTAAACTTCTGATAATGGCTTTTACAGCTTCCTCCTCTAACACAGATGTTCACTGGAGTGAGGTAAACCTAAAGGTCATACATTGTGGAATACTTACTGCAAGAATTTCCATCACACTCCCTTCTTCTGATTACAAGATAATCACAACTAAAGGAAAATTAACAAATTATAAACACAACTTAAAAAATAAAAAAAACAAAAATCCTGCTGTCTCTCCTGAGTGGCTTCAAGCTGCCCTGTTACCAGTCTGGTACAGGTGGGTGGTCGTAGGTAACTCCTCTAGAAATATATTTAGAAACAGGAACTCTAACCTGCTGGAAGTTAGGCTTCCATAGTCCAACTAAACAACGGTGGAAATGAACACATTCAAATTTGTAATAATACCATAATGATAAATATCAAGTAATAAACATAAAAGTTAGATAAAAGCATCTGAGATTTCCTCCTCAGAGTCAGTTTCGCTGTCAAAGTGGGAGGAAAGAATCTCTCACTGTGGTGTGTGTGCAGTGAGGCAAATGACCTTATGATTTCTAACTTTCAGGCAATGCGATGGCCTTAAGTAGATTCTGAAATAACGTTGCACTGCCCAAGGGATTATTGTGCCCTTGTAAGAACAGTGTTCTTCAACCACCTCTTCAATTACTCGCCAGTGATCAGCTTACAGTTCTTTGTCTTGTGGTGGTCCGCTGTCCTCACACCTTTCAGGCCGTGGATGATCCAGTTGGAAGATGACTTGTGTCCTGGAAGCCAGATGAAGCTGGAGGAGCTGGAGCTTTCCTGCAGCTTTCCTGCAGCTTTCCTGGGTGTCTAGTAGGATCTGATATGGGCCATTCCAGCGCCTGGACTTCCAGTGTTTTCTCCTAAATTCTCTGAGCAGAATCCAGTCCCCAGGAATAAAGGACTGGAGGGTGGAAGTGGCTGTTTCTGGTAATGCAGCCTTCACCGTCTGTGAAACTTGAGAAAACACAGTGGACAGGTTTTGACAGTAAAACAACATCCTATCTTCACACAAAGATGTGGAAGAAAATGATCTTGGCAATATCCCCATGCCCAAATTAGGAGACCTGCCACACAGCACTTCAAAAGGACTGAGATTTACCTGTGTCCTTTGTCTCAATCTCATATAAGTGAGAACAATAGGTAGAGCCTTCACAACACTCGGCTAATTTTCAATTCAAAGTCCCATTCTCAAACCTAAGTGCTTAACTACATGAACGTCATCAAAACATCCAACAAAATCAAAAGAATTGATCTTCTGACTTCACCTGATATACTAGCAGTGACTGTCAGGTTTAATCAACCTACAATAGTTAAACAACACAGAAAAGAAGAGAGAGACAAAGTATTAGTTATTTACTCGTACGAGGAGAACGGTCAGAGATATGTTCAGTTACAAGTCCCCAACCATTCTGAACAACATCTCTCTGAACCCCCTTTTTATTTAGGATTGTCCCTACTTACAATGAACATTAATCTCTAAAGGATGGGAAAACAACAGCTGCATCTTAGACAGGTCATAAACTCCTTTATCTTTTAACAACATCTCTCCCACAGTCTCCTCCAACTTGCAGGGTCAACTCTGGCCTCTTGTTCAGTGCAATCAGCCCCTCTTTATGACCTCCTCAACTGGACTGCTTCTTCTCTCGCAAGCTCAGCTCCATTTATGACCTTTGCCTGCAGACAAAATTACTCACACACATCTTGAATGATTATAAGATAAAATAGTTAAAATAACACAAAAGGAACAGAATATAAGATAATAGAAAAAACTATATACAATTTTTCCAACAGTGACCATCAGCTAAATATTCTGAATATCAAAAATGTGACATGTTTGAGGAAGGTCTGATTACAGGTCAATATTTCATAGTTTCAGAAAACCCAAAAAGAATTTCAAAAATGGTCTAATCTGTGGAGATGTAAAATTTCACAAAAAATCAACACCATAATTTCAGAGAGGTTATCATAATGTGGTCTTAGGGAGCTATGCACCATTTATATAAACAAAGTACAACGTCTCTCTCGCATTGTCACTAAGTCCTCACTGGAGGTCTGAGCTACCCTTTTCCCATGGGTGCTACAACTTTTGGAACCCCATGTTACTTTATTCTGACATTCCCCTCTTCTGACGCAGGGTCCAACCCATGCGACAATCCAGCAAAAAGTTTGAACAAAAATGTTCTAGTAACCAAGATCACAAATAAATGAATTCTGACATAACTATGTGTCACTATGAATTTAAGAAAAGCAACATAAAGAAAATCCAGATGTTTTTAACTGCAATTTAGTTCCATTAACAACAAAACACAAACTTTAGTTATTCAGTTCATCAATGTCTCACTTAGAAATTAGTCACATATCATCCTGATTTGTCTTGTATGAAGATGAGTATTAGATTGATGGACATCTAATGTAATTTAGATGAATAAACCCTACAAATTGAATCAAATAAATAATTCCTACCAAGTATAAAGTCATAACTCAGATTCTTTATCAAAAATATATTCCTTACTTTTGCATATCTTGAATTGTCAGCTAGTTTAATGGTACCAGGGGAAACTTTCAATCTAATAAATCACCAATGATTCTGCATGCAAAACTAATTCTTCAAACTAGTTTAAACTATTTCATTAACCTTTTAGTAATAAAACACATAAATCTAAAAGTCATGCTACATCCTTAATTATTATACAAAAAAAAACATGTTTTTAAGGCAACAATCACTACAAGCATTTTGATTCTATTGTCTCTTAAACAGTGTTAAAACTCAGGAAGGGAGGTGCTGAGCGTTACCATGACAACAAAGGTGTGAACCAACCTGGTAGGTGGGCGGAGTCAGGCAGAACTAACCTCTGATTGACAGCCTATGGGCGGAACCACAGTTTCTTCATTCCAACCCATCTTAATGAACCTTAAACTACAAAACTGTTAACATGAACCTACCTCAGAAACAAGCTGCTTCTTAACTCTCCTGAAAACTCAAAGTTTTAATCAATCTGGGATTTAGAAACATTATTCTAAACATGGATTATTGTTTCATGCAACAAATAAACAAACATTTATTCCATCAAAACAAAAACAAACATCAAAGACAAACAAATGGCCAAATTTGAAGCTTCAAGAATTCAAAGAAATTTTTAACAATTTCTTTTCAGAATATGTTTTCTCAACCATATCTTTTAATGCTATAATTGATCAATTTTGTTATGACAATCGTCAGGATCCTTTTTAAAAATCAGTGCACATAATCCAAAGAGATCTCAAACTATTTAGAAGCACAGCAACAGTTTTCTCTTATATGAATCCAAATTCACTGATGCTGAAACCTTTTGCTAATTCTTTGTACTGTAACTCTATAATAATAATAACTACAATCCTGAGAGTTATTGTTATAATTCTCTTTTTGTTTGGCTCAATTTGATCGCAGCTGCATTCAAGAATTTCTCTGCTCAGGTTAAATGTAAAGAAGTATTTTAAACCGGCGTTGACATTTTTATGTTATATCCAAACTAAACAAAACTGCAGTGTTTGATTTAATCAGAAATTAAAATAATAAGTTTGACTCCAAACTGGACTTTTTTCCACATAGTGTTTCAAAAAGAACAAACATCATTTTCTTTAATTTGGCCTATTTAAATTTTGAGAGTTGGGGAAAACTTATTACTAGAACCCCTCTTTAATAATCCAAATGCTGATAAATGTTCCAATATTTTATCTCTTAATAATCTGAAATCACCTTGTGTACCTTTGTACTCATATGTATTCTTTTAATCTTTAAACCCTAAGAAATCAAACAAGGAGACTTGAGTTTGAGCCGACCATCCTCTTACTGTTAAGAGAGCCTTTATTTCTTTTCTTTTCCTAAAATAAAGGATTTTACTTGTCTTTATTCTGTTATAAAAATCCTAACCTTGGTTCCAAAACTAAACTCTTCAACCCCAATCTGTGTCCCCAGAGTAGAAATTTTGAGTATTCTTGCATTTCAAAGCCACCAAATGACTGGAACTCATCATTGACTTAGATATATTTTAATAGGTAATCGGTCTACCTTTAATTAAATATTATAATTTTATGGACCCAAAATCTATGGCTTACAGGCTTCAGGAGTCCAGGAACCACAAGTTGAGTACTACTGCATTGAACAATGGTGTTAACTTTCTGCAGAGATTGAAGGATTGGCTAAATATATTATTTCTGCTTGGACAATAATCAGATTTAAAATTATTAGTTCACAGCTCCTAATTTACCTCAGATCATATTTGCTTCTAACACAGTTCATAAGAAGCTTCAGACAAACATTATGCTAAAAAAAAACCAAGAACAAAAACCAGATCTGTTTTAAAATAAAGAAAAAGCATGCTTAAAAAACTTGATACTGTGGTGGAAAATAACTCCACGGTTCTGAAGGCCTTTTCATGCAGAGTCTTTTAGGAAACATGAGATTAGTTTAATTTATGTGTGGTACCACTGTCCAATCAGATTCTTTCTAAATAACCCCATTTTTCATTCTCATTTTAAAGGTTTGTTTTACCAAGGAAAATGTGTTTCACAAAACCAATTACTCTCAAAAGTTTTAAAAGTTTTTAGTTGGTGATATCTTAGAAAACAACAAGTGTTTTAAGATTCCTATGCAACACAGAACTGATCAGGTTTCTCTTTCCTTCTCCAAAGGGAGAAAAAAGGAAACTGCAGAACCAAACCTTTCATAGTTTTTTGTCAGGATCTGATATAAGGTACAGTATAAATCAACACGCTGCATGAATCAGAAGAGGGAAGAAAAAAACACTAATATAACCTCTTCCCAGCAGCTGCTGTGAAAAACAATGAATTTGTACTTTCCATAAGCGTCAGTTAACACTTGTGGACAAAAACTGCACCAAACTGTAAATACTGTGTCAGAAACTGTATGAAGACCATCTGCAGTAGAACTAAGCCTGTTTTTATGAGGTCTCTAACCATTAGATTTATGGGATACAAAATCTGACAACAGAAAATAATATCTGAAGGAGAAACCCATCAGGTTTTAAACATGCGCTGGGTTTTAAAAATGCTCCTTCATGAGATCTGTCCTGAGAATAACATAGAAACACATGGTTACTGCTGAGTTTTGGAGATGTTGTAACTTCCTCTGCTTTTAATAACTTTTAATAACTAGAATAATTGACCCTGAATATTCCACGACAAAAGAGAACTTGTTTCTCTAAAAGAATTAACTGGAAAGTATCAAATGAGTTAAATTATCACCCTTTTAAAGATACTTTTCTAACCCTAAAATAATATTTTAACCCGCTATATATGTCAACGTCAAGCAAGCGTAACATGAGCAGCGGTTAATAAGCGTTCTTCATTGCAGAAAATAGGAAAAGATTTATGTAAATGTGTGTTTGTACGTTACCTCCATCAGTTTCTAAATCGCTCCAGAGTCAGACTGTCAGGCACACAGTCCTCTATCAGTCCAAAAAACAACCAGGACCTTCCCAGGTCTGTTGGTGAGACATTCAATCATTCTTTGTCCACTTTAACTTCTCCAGGAGGGAGAAAGAAGAAACTTTGCTCCGGTTTCTCTTCTGCCCGCATAAGATGCTTTCAATATAAATCCAGTGTATTGCTCTTCTGGCTCTTGCAAACAGCATGGATCGTTGTCCATCTCAGTGGGTCCAGACTTCTTCTGAGTTTTGTTCTGGAAACTCACACTGCGATTTTCAACAAGCAGGCAGACAGGAAGGCAGATCTCTCTCTTTCAGGCCGTGCTGAAGAAGCATCTCTGGTGGAGTAGCCATGGAGAAGGGCAGGTTTCTAAAATCCAGATTCAAAAACGCAGATGTTGAACTCAAATCCCATATATGTGTGTATTTGTGTGTGAGAGAGGCAGAAGAAAAAGTTTAGTATAGGTTCAGATTTTGTACAAAGAAATATTATCAGTCAGTCAGTCAGTTGTCTACCTGCCTGTCACTTCCTTCCACAACATGAACTATACTCCTTTCTAAAACCACTTTCTTTTCGACTCTCTAATGTCCCTTTTCACTTTTACCTTCTTTTCCGACTGATCGCAATATTTAAGACAAACTAAACTTCCTTCAGGAAAGTTTTAACTCTTTAACACCTTAATTGATGCACTCTGTGCTTTTTAATCTTCTTCTTATGTTTTTTTATTTATTTTTCCATCAACTGTTTTACTTTAAACTATTTAAACTATTTAACTGATTTACACTTAAACTTCCACACTGTAAAAAACCAAACTTATCTTCCAAATTAAAGCACATTTAACACAATCATCTCCACTTTTTCCTTTCATTATTTTATAAATCAGAGTATGAAGAAGGAGACACCCCTGATGCCTCAAGGTGCCGTCTGGCTTTTCTCCTTTATGAGGTGTAGAAAATTGTTAAAAACAACCCGCAAAACCCTGTGTTCTGCTTTATCCCATTGTTACCAATGAGAACCTCCCTGTCATTCCTTAACAGGGTAACTGGGCCCTCAGCTGATGTCCTCCCTCTCGCAACTCTGGAACCTAATTAATTAGTTAGGAGATGATGGTTAATGTGTAATAAAAATAATAATATACATTATATCATACAGAGCAACTTCTCACCCAGATATATTTGAAGACAAATAGTTCGGATCTAATCGGCCAGAAGCCGCAGGCAGGCACCAGAACTCCCCTCCGTAAAATGGAAGTGGACTGAGAACAACTCTCAGGCTGGCCAGGCGTCCGTGTCCCATCCTGCGGTCTCCTGTTAGATCCTGTTCGTGACGCTAAAATTGTTGTTGAATTTTCTTATCAAAGTGGGTAGAAGTTGACTCACAACAAGAGAAAATCCGGACTTTGTCTTTATAAGTTTTATTCAAAGGCATTCAGCGTTTGAAGACCCTGACACTGAGGTTAGTCAGTGAAACAGAGCCCCGATCAACATTTACACACAGTATTTATACCAGAACATGACAGTGTTATCTCAACTTTAAAGAGTCTGTGTTTTACGACCCCAGACCCTTCTTGAGTTCAGAGGTGACTAGGTTACCTAGGAACAACCATCTACTCTCCCCGAGGCATCACCCTAACAAATGCCCTTAACCATTAAACTTCTGATAATGGCTTTTACAGCTTCCTCCTCTAACACAGATGTTCACTGGAGTGAGGTAAACCTAAAGGTCATACATTGTGGAATACTTACTGCAAGAATTTCCATCACACTCCTATAATATAGGAAATAAAGGAAATTTTAGATGTTAAAGTCCTACAATTCCCAAATACTTTGAATGTAGAATAAATCCCAAAACACACAATCTTCTACTGTTGCCAGATATTTTTGCCAAAGATGATGCCTTGGCTGGTATACTGTCTTTTGGTGCTGGAATGGAGACAGGTTCTACAGGGGCTTCAGCAGCTGGCTGGATGGAGAGGCTCTTGGTCTTCAACCTTGGAAGTGTGTTGCTTATGAAAGGTTCTACTACTGATTTCTTTTGTTGCACTATTATGTTTTGCTGCACTAGGTTTTAGTCATGTCTTTTTATGGACTTAAACACCAACTCTTGGCTCATTGTGTGTTCAATCTTACTGTCAACCTGGGTTAAAAGAAAAAAATAATATTAATCAGATGTCTGGTACATTAAGAAGGTGTCCACTGTCTAATTCCAGATATTTGAGAATATATCTCAATATGGGAAATCTTTAAGGAGAAATTATTTATAACTTATGTGACAGAAAACTTGTGTTTGTACGAGAGTCAAAAGTAGGCTAAAAGGTAAAGTTGCAGTCTCACAGATTAGCACTCATGTCATTGTGGACAGATCTATCCATCCTAGGGCTATTACCCCTAACACTGATGGTAGCAATTATTCAGGCCCTAGTAGCACAGCAAACAGAGGCCACATAAAAGGTTTCTGTTGGAGCTAAATGCCTCATATCAAGGGGAGGATCAGGTCAGGATCATAGGAGCTGTTTACAACTGTAATCACAGGAGGTCATGGATCAAGAGTTGGTGGAGGGGAACGTGAAGGAAACCAAACTGTTGAGCAGAATGAAAGACATCAGTATTTCACTCCCAGCACAAAGGCTGTATTTTACCACAGTCAAAAAGGACAAAGTTTGTAGTAGTTCATACAGAATCGAAAAAAGCATCAATCAAGAAAGCATATCGCATCTGATGAATTACAGTAAAATACTGACATTATAATTACCTTTGGGTTGTCCCATTGAGCTTTTCAACAAGCCCATTGGTCTGGGGATGACCAGATAATGGCTGCGCTCAATGACCAACATTTTGCAAAGATCATTGTTCAATTGTTAGCAGAAATTATTAAATGCTGTTATCGATTAAAAAAAACTACTTTTCTTGGATTACTTTAAATGCCAAACTTGTTTCAGTTGCATTCCAGACCTGATCATTAAATAGTTTATTTATATACAGTACTGTGCAAAAGTTTTAGGCAGGTGTGAAGAAATGCTGTAAAGAAAGAATGCTCCCTGAAATATAAATGATGATTGTTCATTTTTATCAATTTACAAAATGCTAAGTGAACGAACCCAAACATACAGCCAAAGTTATTAAGAACTATCTTCAGCGTAAAGAAGAACAAGACTTACTGGAAGTGATGGTCTGGCCCCACAGAGCCCTGATCTCAACATCATGGAGTGTTTCTGGGATGACATGAAGAGACAGAAGGATGTGAGGAAGCCTCCATCCATAGAAGATCTGTGGTTAGTTCTCCAAGATGTTTAGAACAACCTACCAGCCGAGTTCCTTCAAAAACTGTGTGCAAGAGAACCTAGAAGAATTGATGGTGTTCTGAAGGCAAAGGGTGGTCACACCAAATATTGATTTGATTTAGATTTCTCTTTTGTTCATTCACTGCATTTTGTTGATTGATAAATAAATAATTAACACTTCAATTTCTGAAAGCTTTCTTTAATGTAAGTGGCGTTTGCAGTACTGGGTTCATTTGTGACCTCTTAGGTGAGTCCTCGATGCATTCCTGGATTAAATTTGGTAGGCCTGCCTCTCCAATGCAGGTTATCCACTGTTCCATGTTCACTCAATTTGTGGATAGAGGTTGACTTTGGTTCTCTGTTGTCCCAAAGCCTTCGTGAAGGTTTTGTAGCCCCTTCCAGACCCATAAATGTCGAACACTTCATATTTTATCCTTTTCATCTTTTGAAAATATGATGATTTAAAACATTTCAGTGTGTGTAATATGTATCTTTCTGCACTACCCAGGGGCTCCTGATACCTACAGTTTTTAGTTAAACTTATGACTGATTATAAAGGCAACTTGTATACATTCCTGTAAAAAACTAAATGAAAATAATGTCTATGTCCAGTGTTTTTTATATATCTCTAAAAACACTTTACAAAACATTGTTCTACTGTTCTTTATTACCTCAGGTCTTCTACAGCATCATGTCTGTTACTACGTGGGAGGTTGCTGCTGGTCACTTTCTCATAACCAAAGAGAGGAACTCTGTTCTTGATGAAAATATATCAGACACTGTAGAAATAAAAAAGGAATGGGAGGACCGACAACCGCAATCAATCGACGAAAAACAGGTTGAACTGTGCATCTTTCAGAATGAAGAGCAACTTTTAGTGAAGGAGGAGACCAACACCTCACTTGTGACTCCTGCTTATAAGGAAATATTTCACAATGGACCAGAGCTGCAGCAGATGATGGAGACAAAGGAGGAACTAGAACTGGAAATTGTTCAGATTAAGGAGGAACAGGAGGACTTCTGCTGTAATCTGGAAGGACAGATTTTAGTGAAGCAAGAGTACAACACCTTAAAGGTGACTGCTGCACATGAGGAAACATTCCACAGAGAACCAGAACTTGTAAAGATTGAACAGGAGGAACCAGAACCAAAGCAGATGATTGAGACAAAAGATGGATCAGAACCATGGCCCGTTAAAGAAGAACAAGTTCAACTCTGCATCTTTCAGGATGAAGAGCAACTTTTAGTGAAGCAGGAGACTGATTCCTTTATTCTGACTCCTACTGATCAAAACGACTCCAGTGAACCAGAAACTATCAAGAATCATCTGCTTTGTTCAACCTGCCCTGAAGATAAAAACCAACATCAACAAGGAAACACTCAGCAAGACTCTGGATCAAATAATGACAAAGAGCTGAGGCCAAAGAAAAGATGCAAAAAACCCAGAAAACAAGGTGACAATTTAGACATCTCAAAGCTAATTGAGCATAAAAAGAAATTACCCTTATGTGAAGTATGTGGCAAATGTTTCACTACTCGACAAATCTTAATCGTACATATGAGAACTCATACAGGTGAGAAGCCCTTTGCTTGCAAACTATGTGATAAATCTTTCATTAACAGTAGTAATTTGATTTGTCACATGAGAACTCACACAGGTGAGAAGCCTTTCTCATGCCTTACCTGTGGAAAAGGTTTCCCTAGGCAGCCTGCCTTGACGGCACACATGAGAACTCATACAGGTGAGAAGCCGTATCCTTGTGAGTTATGTGAAAAATCGTACCGAGATCGTAGTAATTTGGTGCGACACATGAGAACTCACACGGGTGAGAAGCCTTATTCTTGTAAAGTATGTGGTAAATCTTACAGTGGCAGCAGTCAGTTGACCTATCACATAACAACTCACACAGGTGAGAAGCCTTTCTCATGTCTGACTTGTGGAAAAGCTTTCAACAAGCAAAGTACCTTGACTGTACACATCAGAACTCACACAGGCGAGAAACCATACTCCTGTGACCTTTGTGAGAAATCTTTTCGAGAAAGTAATGATTTGACTTGTCACATGAGAACTCACACTGGTGAGAAGCCATTTTTCTGTGAATTGTGTAAGAAATCTTTCAGGTGGAGAAATGTTCTCAATCGACACATGAGAACTCACAGATAAGACGCACTGTCAGATGCAAATTGACTCAACACAGAGTTAATCATGGTATGTTCTACAAACTTGAACAAAAACACAGTTCTGTGTTTTAGAAGGAGAAATCATTATTTCATTGCTAAAGCAAACATTTTAACCTCTGTAATTGGAATCACAGAACCATCTACTGGACAAGAAAAGGACAGTATGGATAAATACTGCAGTCAATAGGGGCCTCGTGTATAAAGACTTGTGTGGATTTCCAAATAAAACATGGCCTACATTTAAATCCAGAAAACAGTTTAAGCACAGAGAAAAATCCAGCTCTACGAAGCTGAACGATTCCAAGCATGTTTCTGTTGTACATCCCAACCAACTGGGAATTAAGCACATATGTGGGAATAGCAGACTCCTCCTTATGGCACGCTGCCATTTCCAAATGCAGCTAAATGTAAATTTGACCGGCTCTAATATCTGTTGCCTGTGCACTCAAAAATCCCGTCCTCAGAACAGGAAGAGGAGGAACTTAAAAACACAGTCAGCAACTGTTATATATTAATATATTTAAAATGAGACATCTGTTACTGTTGTACACTATTTACATGGGTCATGCACACTGTTACTGTAAACTAAAACGTGTCCCTAAGAAGTGTGTTCATTCACATACCTACTGGTTTAACCAGCAAAAACAGGAAGCTACTCAGTTTAACCAGACGGACATCCTTCCCACAATATTGGTTAAAAGCATTTGCAACTTGTAGGCTGGTTGACTAAAATGGATTCCTGGTTACAAAAGCGTGTCTGTCGTCTGTCATCAATATGTGTACTTTTGAGGGTCTAATTATTTGTATTGCTAATGATAATAATGCCATTGTTGTTAAAGGTACTTGCACCATTTTGCACAATCTTTTATAGCCAGTCACAACATTTTATACATGACCTGGAGACATGGAGAAGGCTGTCCACGCTTTCATCAGTTCTACAATCGACTGCTGCAATGCTCGACAACGATGTCCCCCAGTTGTCCTTCTCTCACCTCCAACTTGTTCAGAGCACAGCAGCTCGCCTTTTAACTAACACCCCCAGGCGGAAACGCCGCCCTCTTCTTCACCGCTGCTGACCTCGGTCTTTTAAATCAAAACTCAAAACCTTTTATTCAGTTAGGCTTCAATACTTAATATGGCGGCACTTTATTTAGTTTTTATTTATCTCATCTTTTTGAACTGTCATTGTGACGTGCTTTAGTTTCCTTATTTGGGTTGGAAAAGGCTATATAAATAAAGTGATTGATTTGGCTGAATTATTGGATCATCATGGGTCTCTGTTGTTGTGTTCATATCAACAGTTTCCAGTAAACCCAGTAAGCATGGCCATCGTTGAGCTAACTGCCGTGGAGTTGTCGTGGGGCTGTGCTCATTTCTATAGTTTTACACTTGTGTGGAAAACGGCGATGTGCATCACTTTGTTTGTGGCCTCGGGTGCTTTAAGATCCTGGACATTCTCCTGTTTAATTCCTGTTTCTTATAGAAACACTAATTCCTGATTATGTATCACCAAACCGGTTAATTCAAACTGTTCCAGTTAAAGCAATGATGTGGTTTTCTGTTTAGAGACTAAAATGGGCTGTAAAGTTCCCCCTGTTCGTTCTTTATTTTTACTAAACCTTTATATAACCAAATTTGAATTTTATTAGGAAATTGTTCTTTCTCACAAATCTGAAGTAATCCAACTCAGATCAATGGTCTTATAGCATTTTACACAAGTTGTAGAACCTGAAGATCTTTTGACCAAGGTCTTTCTGTTTTTTCCCATTCCTGAATAAATAGCTTAACTTCTCTGTGCAGGAACCCAGACTTCAGACTCTTTTGGATGCTATGAATGACAACCTAAAGTTTGGGGGCCCCGTTTCAGGAACCATGGTTAACAAGCTCTGAGTAGAAAGGTGCAACCCAGCAGGCACACAAAGGACATGACAGCAAATCGATATAAAATATGAAAAATCTAGTTAAATAAGGTAAGGTCCAGTTAGCTATTGTTATGTTTAACCTTTACCAACTGAATGACACAGCATTCACTGGCTATATACAACATATGCAATTTGTGTAAGAAGTTAAAGGTTGGCTCATGACTTCATATGAAAAAGAGTTGACATGCAACTGAAATTTAGATATTTTTCTGTCTTTAGAGCTTCCTGTGAAACAGCTGTACAAGGTGTGCTTACAAGAAAACATAGAAACATGTATAATCAGAAAGGAAAGCTTAAAAATGCAGCTGCAGAAAACAAGTTGAAATACAACTGCTGGAGCATCAGTTAAATGTGGGTGAGGTGCCCACAGAGGTGGATGATATTATTTGTATGAAGAAACTATCAATAACTACTGGATTTCACTCGCAGACAATAAAGAAACTTCAAAAAATGAAATCACTTGTCTATAGTTGGGAAGTGATTGGTAAATCATAAATTATAACAAATGTTATTTGTATAAATTAATATATAAGGCAAGCCTAGCACTTGGTGTAGACTCAAGTAAATTACAGTGGCTTGTGAAGGTATTCGTACCCCTTGGACTTTTCCACATATTGTCACATTACAACCATTAACATAAGTATATTTTTTGGGAATTTTATGTGAAAGACCACCATAAAGTGGTATACAATTGTGAAATGTAACAAAAAGTATACATGATTTAAAAAATGATTTATTTTAACAAATAAAAAACTGAAAATGCGGTGTGCAAAAGTATTTAATCCCCCTTTACTCTTAGTGCAACCATTTGCCTTCAGATGTCGCCTGATGATTGCTAATGACTAGAGTCCAATCTAATTGCAGTACAGATAAAGCTGCTCTGTGACAGCCTCAGAGGTGCACTGTTCAATCCATCATCCAGAAATGGAAAGAGTATGGCACAACTGGAAACCTACCAAGACAAGGCCATCCACCTAAACTTACAGGCTGAACAAGGAGAGCACTGATCAGAGATGCAGCCCCCCATCTGGAGAGCCACAGCTCAGGTGGGGGAATTTGTCCACAGGACAACTACAGGTCCTTCTCAAAATATTAGCATATTGTCATAAAGTTCATTATTTTCTATAATGTCATGATGAAAATTTAACATTCATATATTTTAGATTCATTGCACACTAACTGAAATATTTCAGGTCTTTTATTGTCTTAATACGGATGATTTTGGCATACAGCTCATGAAAACCCAAAATTCCTATCTCACAAAATTAGCATATTTCATCCAACCAATAAAAGAAAAGTGTTTTTGATACAAAAAACGTCAACCTTCAAATAATCATGTACAGTTATGCACTCAATACTTGGTCAGGAATCCTTTGGCAGAAATGACTGCTTCAATGCGGCGTGGCATGGAGGCAATCAGCCTGTGGCACTGCTGAGGTCTTATGGAGGCCCAGGATGCTTCGATAGCGGCCTTTAGCTCATCCAGAGTGTTGGGTCTTGAGTCTCTCAACGTTCTCTTCACAATATCCCACAGATTCTCTATGGGGTTCAGGTCAGGAGAGTTGGCAGGCCAATTGAGCACAGTGATACCATGGTCAGTAAACCATTTACCAGTGGTTTTGGCACTGTGAGCAGGTGCCAGGTCGTGCTGAAAAATGAAATCTTCATCTCCATAAAGCTTTTCAGCAGATGGAAGCATGAAGTGCTCCAAAATCTCCTGATAGCTAGCTGCATTGACCCTGCCCTTGATAAAACACAGTGGACCAACATCAGCATCTGACACGGCACCCCAGACCATCACTGACTGTGGGTACTTGACACTGGACTTCTGGCATTTTGGCATTTCCTTCTCCCCAGTCTTCCTCCAGACTCTGGCACCTTGATTTCCGAATGACATGCAGAATTTGCTTTCATCTGAAAAAAGTACTTTGGACCACTGAGCAACAGTCCAGTGCTGCTTCTCTGTAGCCCAGGTCAGGCGCTTCTGCCGCTGTTTCTGGTTCAAAAGTGGCTTGACCTGGGGAATGCGGCACCTGTAGCCCATTTCCTGCACACGCCTGTACACGGTGGCTCTAGATGTTTCTACTCCAGACTCAGTCCACTGCTTCCGCAGGTCCCCCAAGGTCTGGAATCGGCCCTTCTCCACAATCTTCCTCAGGGTCCGGTCACCTCTTCTCGTTGTGCAGCGTTTTCTGCCACACTTTTTCCTTCCCACAGACTTCCCACTGAGGTGCCTTGATACAGCACTCTGGGAACAGCCTATTCGTTCAGAAATGTCTTTCTGTGTCTTACCCTCTTGCTTGAGGGTGTCAATAGTGGCCTTCTGGACAGCAGTCAGGTCGGCAGTCTTACCCATGATTGGGGTTTTGAGTGATGAACCAGGCTGGGAGTTTTAAAGGCCTCAGGAATCTTTTGCAGGTGTTTAGAGTTAACTCGTTGATTCAGATGATTAGGTTCATAGCTCGTTTAGAGACCCTTTTAATGATATGCTAATTTTGTGAGATAGTAATTTTGGGTTTTCATGAGCTGTATGCCAAAATCATCCGTATTAAGACAATAAAAGACCTGAAATATTTCAGTTAGTGTGCAATGAATCTAAAATATATGAATGTTACATTTTCATCATGACATTATGGAAAATAATGAACTTTATCACAATATGCTAATATTTTGAGAAGGACCTGTAAAAGTCGTGCACTGCACAAATGTGGCCTTTATGGAAGAGTGGCAAAAGAAAGCTATAAGAAGTACCATTTGCAGTTTGCCAGAAGCCATGTTGGAGACACAGCAAACATGTGGAAGAAGGTGCTTTGGTCAGACGAGACCAAAATTGAACTTTTTGGCCAAAATCCAAAACACTATGTGTGGCGGAGAACTAACTCTGCACATCACTCTGAACACACCGTCCCCTCTGTCAAATATGGTGGTGGCAGCATCATGCTCTGGGGCTGCTTCTCTTCAGCAGGGACAGGGAAGGTGGTCAGAGTTGATGGGAAGGTGGATGGATCCAGATACCTGGCAGGGTTAGGGTTAGAAAACTTGTTGGAGTCTGCAAAAGACTTGAGAATGGGGCGGAGGTTCACCTTCCAGCAAGAAAATGACCCTAAACATAAAGCCAGGACTACAATGAAATGGTTTAAAACAAAACATATTAATGTGTTAGAATGGCCCAGTCAAAGTCCAGACCTAAACCCAATCAAGAATCTGTGACAAGATCTGAAAACTGCTGTTCACAAACACTCTCATTGTAATCTGACTGAGCTCGAGCTGTTTTGCAAAGAAGAATGGGCAGAAATTTCAGTCACTGGATGTGCAAAGCTGGTAGAGTCACACCCTAAAAGACTTGCAGCTCTAACTGCAGCAAAGGGTGGTTCCACAAAGTATTGACAGTTTTTTATTTGTAAAAGAGACATCATGTATCATTTTTGTTCTACTTCACAATTGTATACCACTTTGTGTTGATCTTTCAGATAAAGTTCCAATAAGATATATTTATGTTTGTGGTTGTGATGTAACAATATGTGGAAAAGTTCAAAGGGTATGAATACTTTTACAAACCACTTTATGTGTCATGTACAGACCCAGGCCACTTGGCTTCCTCATAGCTGATTATGTGGCTACAGGACTTATGAACTTCACAGTACAAAACTACAATCAGCTGCTGTCAACTACATTTGTATTGATTAAGTGTATTTAATTGAGAATCGAATTGAAAATCCTTTATTGTCCCACAGTGGGGACATTCAGGTGTGTCAGCAACAATGCAAAAGGCAATGGAAGCTTCCAGGTTCATACATCACTAAAAGAGAAGGAGTTATCAGACTAAAAGCTATAAGAACCAATCGGGAAAAACAACCAGACATGAATTAAATTAGAGGTTCAGCATCAATATAAAAACTATAATATAAACATAAAACAAATAAAACATAATCTCCTTTATTTAGTGAAGCATCAGTGGATGAAACTGTCATGTATGCAGCCAATTAAACCTAGAAATATATAAATAGATAATGCTTTAAGTCTCAAAATGTGATACAAATTTAAATTACTGCTTTCACTGATAACTGCAATTCTGTGACATTCTTCTCTTCTTACTTATTGTTATTATTCAGATTATAAAGCTACTTATAAATATTCAAGGTGCTCCTGTTTAAAATAAAATGTAACTAAACCTAAGCTATTTGTATCTGATGATAAAATATAAATTAAATAAAACACAACATCAGCGCAACCTATGCCAGGGATTGGACTCAGGTGCCCCTTACTGACAGGCAGGGACAACCTGACTCCACTGAATGCTTGTGATTAATATCATGGGAACCTCCGCTATACAATAATAGTTCAGGTGCAACAATAACATTCCTGACAGTACTCTTGTGGAGAAGTTGAAAGCAGGATTTGGATACAAAAAGATTTCCCAAGCTTTAAACATCTCAAGGAGCTCTGTGCAAGCAATCATATTGAAATGGAAGGAGTATCAGACCACTGCAAATCTACCAAGACCCGGCCGTTCCTCTAAACTTTCATCTCAAACAAGGAGAAGACTGATCAGAGATGCAGCCAAGAGGCCCATGATCACTCTGGATGAACTGCAGAGATCTACAGCTGAGGTGGGAGAGTCTGTCCATAGGACAACAATCAGTCGTATACTGCACAAATCTGGCCTTTATGGAAGATGTTAAGAAATTAAGGAGAATAAGCATCATGGTGCATGTTTGACTGTCTCTCTGTTGCAGACGTCACCAGTCCATCATCCAGAGAAAGGTTATGTGTAAATGTGTAGAGGTCTTCCCTGTATGTTTCCTATGTGTCTCTCACTGTGGTGTGTGTGCAGTGACGCAAATGACCTTATGATTTCTAACTTTCAGGCAATGCGATGGCCTTAAGTAGATTCTGAAATAACGTTGCACTGCCCAAGAGATTATTGTGCCCTTGTAAGAACAGTGTTCTTCAACCACCTCTTCAATCACTCGCCAGTGATCAGCTTACAGTTCTTTGTCTTGTGGTGGTCCGCTGTCCTCACACCTTTCAGGCCGTGGATGATCCAGTTAGAAGATGACTTGTGTCCTGGAAGCCAGATGAAGCTGGAGGAGCTGGAGCTTTCCTGCAGCTTTCCTGCAGCTTTCCTGGGTGTCTAGTAGGATCTGATATGGGCCATTCCAGCACCTGGACTTCCTGTGTTTTCTCCTAAACTCTCTGACCAGAATGCAGCCTTCACCATCTGTGAAACTTGAGAAAACACAGTGGACAAGTTTTGACAATAAAACAACATCCTACCTTCACACAAAGATGTGGAAGAAAATGATCTTGGAAATATCTCCATGTTACTTTATTCTGACATTCCCCTCTTCTGGCGCAGGGTTTACCCCTTGAGACAATCCAGCAAAAAGTTTGTACAAAAATGTTCTAGTAACCAAGATCACATTACATAGAACCAAAGAAATAAATTCTGACATAACTATGTGTCACTAAGAATTTAACAAAAGCAACATAAAGAAAATCCAGATGTTTTTAACTGCAATTCAGTTCCATTAACAACAAAACACAAACTTTAGTTATTCAGTTCATCAATGTCTCACTTAGAAATTAGTCACATATCATCCTGATTTGTCTTGTATGAAGATAAGTATTAGATTAATGGACATCTAATGTAATACAGGTCCTTCTAAAAAAATTAGCATATTGTGATAAAGTTCATTATTTTCCATAATGTCATGATGAAAATTTAACATTCATATATTTTAGATTCATTGCACACTAACTGAAATATTTCAGGTATTTTATTGTCTTAATACGGATGATTTTGGCATACAGCTCATGAAAACCCAAAATTCCTATCTCACAAAATTAGCATATTTCATCCGACCAATAAAAGAAAAGTGTTTTTAATACAAAAAACGTCAACCTTCAAATAATCATGTACAGTTATGCACTCAATACTTGGTCGGGAATCCTTTGGCAGAAATGACTGCTTCAATGCGGCGTGGCATGGAGGCAATCAGCCTGTGGCACTGCTGAGGTCTTATGGAGGCCCAGGATGCTTCGATAGCGGCCTTTAGCTCATCCAGAGTGTTGGGTCTTGAGTCTCTCAACGTTCTCTTCACAATATCCCACAGATTCTCTATGGGGTTCAGGTCAGGAGAGTTGGCAGGCCAATTGAGCACAGTGATACCATGGTCAGTAAACCATTTACCAGTGGTTTTGGCACTGTGAGCAGGTGCCAGGTCGTGCTGAAAAATGAAATCTTCATCTCCATAAAGCTTTTCAGCAGATGGAAGCATGAAGTGCTCCAAAATCTCCTGATAGCTAGCTGATAGCTAGAAGCACAGCAACAGTTTTCTCTTAAATGAACCCAAATTTACTGATGCTGAAACCTTTTGCTAATTCTTTGTACTGTAACTCTGTAATAATAATAACTACAATCCTGAGAGTTATTGTTATAATTCTCTTTTTGTTTCTCAATTTGATCGCAGCTGCATTCAAGAATTTCTCTGCTCAGGTTAAATGTAAAGAAGTATTTTAAACCGGCGTTGACATTTTTATGTTATACCCAAACTAAACAAAACTGCAGTGTTTGATTTAATCAGAAATTAAAATAATAAGTTTGACTCCAAACTGGACTTTTTTCCACATAGTGTTTTAAAAGGAAGACACATAATTTTCCTTAATTTGGCTATTTAAATTTTGAGAGTTGGGGAGAACTTATTACTAGAACCCCTCTTTAATAATCCAAATGCTGATAAATGTTCCAATATTTTATCTCTTAATAATCTGAAATTACCTTGTGTACCTTTGTACTCATATGTATTCTTTTAATCTTTAAACCTTAAGAAATCAAACAAGGAGACTGGAGTTTAAGCCGACCATCCTCTTACTGTTAAGAGAGCCTTTATTTCTTTTCTTTTCCTAAAATAAAGGATTTTACTTGTCTTTATTCTGTTATAAAAATCCTAACCTTGGTTCCAAAACTAAACTCTTCAACCCCAATCTTTGTTTCCCAGAGTAGAAATTTTGAGTATTATTGCATTTTAAAGCCACCAAAATGACTGAAACTCATCATTGACTTAGATCTATTTTAATAAGTAATCAGCCTACCTTTAATTAAGTATTATAATTTTATGGACCCAAAATCTATGGCTTACGGGCTTCAGGAGTCCAGGAACCACAAGTTGAGTACTATTGCATTGAACAATGGTGTTAACTTTCTGCAGAGATTGAAGGATTGGCTAAATATATTATTTCTGCTTGGACAATAATCAGATTTAAAATTATTAGTTCACAGCTCCTAATTTACCTCAGATCATATTTGCTTCTAACCCAGTTCATAAGAAGCTTCAGACAAACATGCTAAAAAAACCAAGAACAAAAACCAGATCTGTTTTAAAATAAAGAAAAAGCATGCTTAAAATACTTGGTACTGTGGTGGAAAATAACTCCACGGTTCTGAAGGTCTTTTCATGCAGAGTCTTTTAGGAAACATGAGATTAGTTTAATTTTTGTGTGGTACCACTGTCCAATCAGATTCTTTCTTACCTTCAAAAATAACCCAATTTTTTCATTCTCATTTTAAAGGTTCGTTTTACCAAGGAAAATGTGTTTAACAAAACCAATTACTCTCAAAAGTTTTAAAAGTTTTTAGCTGGTGATATCTTAGAAAACAACAAGTGTTTTAATATTTCTATGCAACACAGAACTGATCAGGTGTCCTTTCCTTCTCCAAAGGGAGAAAAAAGAACCTGCAGAACCAAACCTTTCATAGTTTTTGTCAGGACCTGATATAAGGTACAGTATAAATCAACACGCTGCATGAATCAGAAGATGGAAGAAAAACACTAATATAACCTCTTCCCAGCAGCTGCTGTGAAAAACAATGAATTTGTACTTTCCATAAGCGTCAGTTAACACTTGCGGACAAAAACTGCACCAAACTGTAAATACTGTGTCAGAAACTGTTGTTGGACCACTTGTTTGTTGAGTATTGGATTATCTGCACGTTGTTGGACGTCACTGTGCCCCTCCAATGGCATCGGCCATTTTGTACCCAGGACAGCCCGCTCCTACATATCCCATCAAGCATTGCGACTGATATGACTGGGCGTCCCCAGTCTGACGTCACAGGATGCTATATAGGAGGCGCTCATGTTTGAAAAGACGCCTTCTGCTGGAAACCAGATCTGATGATTGAAGCGCACCACTTTAAGAGAAGAACTCTGTGAAGAGTTTCATTCATTCTCTCTCGTTGGACAACGAACTATTCATAACTGACGTTTTTGGACTAAGAAGGCCAGAGATTTCACTTTGCCGATCGAAGACGTGAGTTAACACGTAACTGGAGACACGGAGCTTCGGAGAGACGAACCGCTACCGTGTTTCATTTTCAAGTCAACTTTGATGGTCAGATCATATTTTTCCTTTTTGTCAAGAAGACCGAAGGACAAAGACTGACCGTTCCCCTGAAGTTAATTGTGGACGCATAATTAACTCAACCCCACTTTTCCTCGCTCGAATTCCCTCGCTCAGGAAGAAGACGACACAAGTAAAACCCATTTCCTTTTTTTATTTCTTTATTAGAAGGCCTGGGCAGGGTCAGAGGTTGTAGAAGTGATCAGAATCGCTGGTTAGGATCTCATGTGTTCTGAATAATATGTGCATGTAACCTTGCTTGTTGAAACTTTGATGTGTTATGTTAATATCGGGATCCGCCGTGTCCTCGAGCTGTTTGTGTTTACTATCTGAACGCAGGTGCGTTGCAAAACTGGACTGTTAAAATGACCTCATGGTAAAATTCTCCATTTTACCTTTGTCTTCAATCTCACTGTGCTAGCTTGCCGCCAAAAGTTATCAATCCTTTGTGGTCAGGAGTAAAGGGGGGAAGTTTTATGATCAGAAGATCATAAAAGACACTCTAAGCTGCACTCCAACCCCCCACCAGTCATCACCACACCCCCCTTTTCATATCCTCTCCCTTCATCTGTTTTGCCATAAACTGCTGGTTGACTCCATACATACCCACTACCGTTTGTTGATTTTGGTTTATTTAGATGTGTTACCCCTGTGTATGTAGAATTTTGCATGTTGAGTAGGTGAAAATTAATAAATATTCACATAGATAAAGAGAGAGCGTTTTGTGTTTCATTGTGTGCAAAAAGTGATGTGTCAGTCAAAATAAGGTTCAAGTTCCACACGTTTCGGCAGAAACGGTCGATTAAACAGTGACATCTGCGGCAATAGTTATTAATTATTACGGAGTATTTAACGGTTGTAATTGTCAGAGGCGTTGAGCCACAATTACAACACCAGAAACCTCTCTGGTCTCGATTCGTAAATGAGGATTTATGGTTAAGAAATTGATTTTGTCAGATTATGATTTGTAATTATAATTATTGATCAAGATTATTCAATCAATAATCATACTCCCAACACTGTATGAAGACCATCTGCAGTAGAACTAAGCCTGTTTTAATGAGGTCTCTAACCATTAGATTTATGGAATACAAACTCTGACAACAGAAAATAATATCTGAAGGAGAAACCCATCAGGTTTTAAACATGCGCTGGGTTTTAAAAATACTCCTTCATGAGATCTGTCCTGAGAATAACATAGAAACACTTGGTTACTGCTGAGTTTTGGAGATGTTGTAACTTCCTCTGCTTTTAATAACTTTTAATAACTAGAATAATTGACCCTGAATATTCCACGATGAAAGAGAACTTGTTTCTCTAAAAGAATTAACTGGAAAGTATCAAATGAGTTAAGTTATCACCCTTTTAAAGATACTTTTCTAACCCTAAAATAATATTTTAACCCGCTATATCTGTCAACGTCAAGCAAGCGTCACATGAGCAGCGGTTAATAAGCGTTCTTCATTGCAGAAAATAGGAAAAGATTTATGCAAATGTGTGTTTGTACGTTACCTCCATCAGTTTCTAAATCGCTCCAGAGTCAGACTGTCAGGCACACAGTCCTCTATCAGTCCAAAAAAACAACCAGGCCCTTCCCAGGTCTGTTGGTGAGACATTCAATCATTCTTTGTCCACTTTAACTTCTCCAGGAGGGAGAAAGAAGAAACTTTGCTCCGGTTTCTCTTCTGCCCGCATAAGATGCTTTCAATATAAATCCAGTGTATCACTCTTCTGGCTCTGCAGCAGCATGGATCGTTGTCCATCTCAGAGGGTCCAGACTTCTTCTGAGTTTCGTTTTTGGTGGAAACTCACACTGTGATTTACAGCAGCAGGCAGACAGGAAGGCAGATCTCTCTCTTTCAGGCCGTGCTGGAGAAGCGTCTCTGATGGAGTAGCCATGGAGAAGGGCAGGTTTCTAAAATCCAGACTCAAAAACGCAGATGTTGAACTCAAATCCCATATATGTGTGTATTTGTGTGTGAGAGAGGCAGAAGAAAAAGTTTAGTATAGGTTCAGATTTTGTACAAATAAATATTATCAGTCAGTCAGTCAGTTGTCCACCATAACATGCACTATACTCCTTTCTTTTCCGACTGATCGCAATATTTAAGACAAACGAAACTTCCTGCAGGAAAGTTTTAACTCTTTAACACCTTAATTGATGCACTCTGTGCTTTTTAATCTTTTTCTTATGTTTTTTTATTTTTCTCATCTCCATCCATCAACTGTTTTACTTGAAACTATTTAAACTATTTAACTGATTTACACTCAAACTTCCACGCTGTGAAAAACCAAACTTATCTTCCAAATTAAAGCACATTTAACACAATCATCCCCATCTTTTCCTTTCATTTTTTAGGAGATGATGGTTAATGTGTAATAAAAACAATAAATAATAATAATAATACAGAGCAACTTCTCACCCAGATATATTTGTAAAGTATGAATGTCCCAGATAAAAGGTATTTTTAATCTGGGCAAAAGAAAACAGGACCAATAGAATCTTGCTAAGATTCTTCCAAAAATGTTTAGTCCTCCAAACACACAACATCACTCACACAGTTATTATTTTAACATATTTATGTCCCTTCAGCAACATGTATGGTCGACCTAGCTTAGTTTATGAGCTCCCTTATTATTCAACATTTAATTTCATTTCCTTGTGGCGAAATGTTACCAACCAAATTATCCAGTTCCCTTACGGCGGAACCACCTAGTCGTTTCTAATCTCCTTGCGATGAGATCCTACCTAAATTTATCGCTATTTCCTTGCGTCGAAATAAAACCTTCCCAATGCGGTGTCCTTGCGGCGACACACTACCAACGACTTTTAAGTACTTTTCTTCTTTTATTTCTATAGCGCTTACTCTTATCTCATGTACTGTATTTTAAAACTGTCTCACCTCGGAGTTGACTTCTAGGTGACTCTGTCGGATCCCCAGGGTCACCTGGCGTCGAGCAAGACGATAACCCACCGGCCAGATGCGAACGTCACACACCGGTACTTTCAGCTACCAGGCCTAGATGCAGCTGTGCAGCAGCGCTTCACTCAACGTCAGGCTGTTGCCGGAGATCCGCCAGTCACTGCAAAGAAAGATAAAATCAGTTTAGTTCTTATAATATCCGGCTTGAAGGACCAAATTAATGTTAGGTATTATTTAATCAACTCAGAGGTAAGAACGATACAGTCAATTTACTTGCAAGGGTAGCTCTGCAGTACAGACTACAAAGTGTTGGCACCCCTCTCTCTTTATTTATACATGCTGGTTCACACACAGTTCAACACACATTCAGGGTGTGTGTGTGTGTGTGTGTGTGTGTGTGTGTGTGTGTGTGGGGTCAGAAAGGTTAGGGTTCATGTGTCTTGATTTTAAACAGAGAGAGGGAGTGATGACTCGGTACCAGTCTCTAGATGTTGCTGATAAAAGCATAACTCATTCCTCTCCCCATCTCTCTTTCTGTGACATGTAAGGAGGGAAAGACACTTAGAGCAGACATGAGTGATAAACAATACAAAAGTTTTCAAACCCCTAACACACTCCTGACGGAAATTTCTGCGGAGTGGTTGCATTCCGTCTCCTGGGTCCTCCAGAAGAGAACATTCAATTTCTGACACTTTCCTTGTTCCAGATCTTAGCTAAAACATAGACCAGACCCAGGGTTAGTTTAATAAACCCTGCTACCGAGGAGGGTTGGGTCACAGGGTAACAGCTACCTGGCCTTCTGAAACCAAAGACCCGGTTCTCACTAACCCTGCTTTCTGAAACGGGGCCCTGAAAGGTCGTCATTTTTTCAAAGGTGGTTTTGCAAGTCTATTTGACATTGCTTCTCTTTCTGCTGTTTTATTTCCTACAGATTGTTGTGTTTTCTTGGTTGTTTTGTTGCTTGTATATTTTTAAACACATTTTAATGTGGGTTTTGAAAAGTGCTCAATAAACAAATTTTCAAAATGTTTTGTGTAATATTTATATCGAGTGTTATCTACGCTGTGGGTTTTTGTATTTGTTTATTTATTCCACAGAATAAAAACCTGTCTCCCCACCCCAGTTTACATTCATAATCTAATCTTTACTCCTTTGCAAATAGTTTCATATAAATGTATTCTAACCCCTTCCTGTAGCAGCTCTTTGCAGTGAACAAATTGAACAAGAACAATTTTAACAGCTCAGCACAACTAATATTACTAATATTTTCTTTAAATTAATTACAAATGCCACCTTTAATGGCTGCTGTCGTCTCATAATTATTCAAACTCTGGATGACAAGCATCTTCAGTATATATTAGAGCCCTGTTTTGCTGCTATGACCTAAAGTATTAGTGATTTCTTACCAGACACAACCCTCTGCCAGCGTTCCTGCTACTTGATTGAATATATCTTGCTCCCCACAGGCTGCAGATCTCCAGTGTCAGATAAAGCAAAGCAGCCCCAGTGCATCACTGAGCCACCACCATGCTTCACTGTAGGCATTGTGCTCCTTTTCAGCTTATTGTTCAGAACTTACTTGTGTTAGGTTTTGGGTTTGAGTTCTGTTTACCTTTTTTGCACTACTATGTTCTTTACTTGATTTATTATTAGTTTACTCAGGCTTATTAAATTCATTCTGTTTAGTCATCTGTTACCTTCCTGTTCTCCATGCTCATCTGTGCCAACTAGTTATTTTCCCCTAGTTCTCCAGCATTCCCTATGGAGCTGCGTGCGATTCCCTCCTTGATTGCCTCCTCAGCTCATTGGTCAATTATTCGACTTCCCTCAGTATTTATTCTCTCTGGTTTTCATTGTTTGTCACCGGCTCCTAATGTTTGCTCCATGTCCGTTTGCACCGTCTGGTCTCTGCTGTAAGTTTCTCCCTGTTTCATATTATCATCATAATACTGGGAGATTTTAACAGAGCAAACCTCTCCAATGAACTCCCCAAATACAGACAGCATATTAAGTGTCCCACCAGAGACAAAAACACACTGGACCATTGTTACACAGCTTTAAAGGACTCATATCATGCTGTTACCAGGGCTGCTCTGGGTTTTTCAGATCATTATCTAATCCACCTCATCCCAACCTACAGACAGAGACTAAGAGCTTCCAAACCCAAGGTTCACACTGTTAAGAAGTGGACTGAGGAATCAAAGCAGATGCTACAGGCCTGCTTTGAATGCACAGACTGGACTGTTTTTGAAACTTCAGCCACTGACTTAAACCAACTAACTGATGTGGTGACATCATACATCAGTTTCTGTGAGGACATGTGTGTGCAGACCAGGACCTTCTGCACCTTTGGGAATAACAAGCCATGGTTTACTCCACACCTCAAGAATCTGTGCAGGGAAAAGGAAGAAGCTCACAGCAGTGGAGATTGGGCGCGGTACAGGCAGGCCAGGAACAAACTTACAAAAGAGATCAAAGCAGCTAAGAGAAGCTACAGTGAGAAGCTGAAGAACAGCCTTTCTACTGGTGACACTTCAGCTGTATGGACTGGTCTGAGAAACCTGACTGCCTACAGGAGCCCCTCCACCCATCCTGAACAGAGTCATCTCCTGGCCAACCGTCTGAATGGCTTCTACTGCAGACATGACAAGAAGCCATCCACACCTCAAATAATCTCCTCTACATCCCATTCAGGAACAAGTTCTTCCCACAAAGCAACCAACCTCCCACCATCAGATCCTCTACCTGCACTAAAGATCTCTGAGGAAGATGTAAACAGGCTCTTTCAGCGCATGAAAACAAAGAAAGCTGGAGGACCTGATAACGTCTCCCCATCATGCCTGAAAGCCTGTGCACATCAACTCGCTCCGATCTTCACAAAGATCTTCAACAAGTCACTGGAGAAATGTGAGGTCCCCTCCTGCCTCAAACGATCCACCATCATCCCGGTTCCCAAGAAACCCACCATCCTAGGATTAAATGACTACAGGCCTGTAGCCCTGACGTCTGTGGTCATGAAGTCCTTTGAGCGGCTGGTGTTGAAGCACCTGAAAGACATCACAGGCCCCCTGCTGGACCCCCTGCAGTTTGCTTACCGAGCAAACAGGTCGGCCGATGATGCTGTTAACTTAGGTCTACACTTCATCCTGCAACACCTCGACCACCCAGGGACGTACACCAGGATCCTGTTTGTAGACTTCAGCTCGGCCTTCAACACCATCATACCAGACATCCTCCACTAGAAGCTCACACAGCTCAACATCCCAGCCTCCACCTGTCAGTGGATCAACAGCTTCCTGACGGACCGACAGCAGCAGGTGAGACTGGGGAGCATCTTCTCCTGATCCAGATCAATAAGTACTGGTGCCCCCCAGGGGTGTGTTCTATCCCCACTCCTCTTCTCTCTGTACACAAATGACTGCACCTCATCGGACTCGTCCGTGAAACTCCTGAAGTTTGCAGACGACACCACTGTCATAGGACTGATCCAGGACGGTGATGAGTCTGCATACAGACAGCAGGTGGATCGGCTGGTACACTGGTGCGGTCAGAACTACCAGGAACTCAACCCACTCAAGACTGTGGAAATGGTGGTGGACTTTCGGAGAACACTACCCCCATACACCCCCCTCACCATCCTCAACAACACTGTATCGGCCGTGGACCACTTCAGGTTCTTAGGAACCACCATCTCTGAGGACCTGAGATGGTCTTCACACATAGACACTGTTCGAAAGAAGGTCCAGCAGAGACTGTACTTCCTGAGGCAACTCAAGAAGTTCAACCTTCCACAGGAGCTGCTGGTCATCTTCTCCACTGCCATCATTCAGTCTGTCATATCTTCATCCATCTCAGTGTGGTTTGGATCATCCACAAAACAGGACAGGTCCAGACTGCAACGAATAATCAGGACTGCAGAGAGAATAATCAGAGCTGACCTTCCCTCCATCCAGGACTTATACAGGTCTAGGGTCAAGAAAGGAGCTGCTAAAATTTCTGCAGACCCCACACACCCTGCACATAAACTGTTCAGAGTTTTACCTTCAGGTGGCGCTACAGAGCACTGTTTACTAAAACCAGCCGCCGCAGAGACAGTTTCTTCCCCCAGGCTGTTTCTCTGATGAACATTCAATAGAGTACAAAACAACAGCATACAGATGTTGCAAATGCACCTTTTTATTATATATGTGTATATTGTACATTGTAAATCTGTTTATTCTGTAATGCAAAAACAAACCAAAGAGCAAAGTGTACCGGAGGCAAATTCCTGGTTTGTATGTACGAACTTGGCAATAAAGCTGATTCTGATTCTGATTATTATTAAAGAGAAGCTATTCAACTCACCATGCTGCTCCTGAACGTTCATCTGCACGTTGGTCCCACAAAGACTCAGCGTTATATGACAGTTCATTCTTCTTTCAATTCAATTCAATTCAGTTTATTTGTATAGCACCAAATCACAACACATGTCGTCTCAAGGTTCTTCACAACAGTCAGGTTCATACATTCCAGTTAATCGTAACCATTGAACAGTTCAGTCAGATTCAGTTATTTAATCAAATTGGATAAAAAGTTTTTCTATCTAAGGAAACCCAGCAGATTGCATCCAGTCAGTGACTTGCAGCATTCACTCCTCCTGGATGAGCATGTAGAGACAGTGGACAGTCACTGGGGTTGACTTTGCAGCAATCCCTCATACTGAGCATGCATGTAGCGACAGTGGAGAGGAAAAACTCCCTTTTAACAGGAAGAAACCTCCAGCAGAACCAGAACCAGGCTCAGTGTGAGCGGCCATCTGCCACGACCGACTGGAGGTTTGAGAGAACAGAGCAGAGACACAAAGAGAACAAAGAAGCACTGATCTAGGAGTACTTTCTATGGGAAGGAAAAGTAAATGTTAATGGATGTAGCTCCTTTAGTCGTTTCATCTAGAAAGAAAGAACAGATAAACTCTGAGCCAGTTTTCAAGGTTAGAGTCTGAAAGAGAGCACATAGTTAGTTACAGTAGAAGCTCAGTCAGTAGCCATGTCTAGGAGAGAGAAAGGGTTAAACACTAAAAGACAGAGCTATGTGGATCATTGGTAGAAGGTGAGCATTAAGTTGTTGCCAGCAGAAGCTTGGACGATGCCCCTCTCCAGAAAGGTGTCACAGGTAGACACAGAGTCAGGCCAGGTGTAGCTTCTAGGAAGAGAAAAGAGAGAACATAAAGTTAAAAGCTGAAATAACAGCAAATAATACAGAATTAGAGAGTAGTATGAGAATGTAGCGAAGAGGGTGAAAGTGGTCATTATGTCCTCCAGCAGCCTAAGCCTATAGCAGCATAACTACACAGATAGTTTCAGTTCAGATTATTTAGTTAAACGGCGCTTATTTACAACAATGTCGTCTCAAGGAACCCCACAAAGGGTCCCACTGATGGTCATTGTTATACTAAAAACCACAATGATTGGGATACCTCTCTCTGTCAGACTGATTATAACCATTGGAAAAGAGAAGGGGTCATACAGGTAGCAGAAATGGAGGATGTGTTTCTCTAGACATACTGCAGATCTGTAGGCCCAGTCTTTCAGGTTTGATCCACTGCTTAACAGGATAGAATCCCAAAATATATTTGCCTTATTTATATAGTTGTGAGTAGATTGAAGCTGAGTTTTTTAAGAGCTTTTGGGTCAGTAGTGGTTTGGTGTTCAGGACAGGACAGAGATGCTTGAAAAGAGTTGTTGAGACACAATGTTGGGCTATTACAGTTACAATGATTGGTAAGAATTACTCAGAGACCTGACATTTCCGCCTTCACTAAACTCAGTTCTGTATATTTGTAGATGGTGAGATGCTAAATGTCACAAAGACTTTGTAATAAAGGAAAACAAAATAAATAAATATGGTAAAATGTGGTTTAATCCATATCTCTTTTGCAATATTCAGCATTAGTCAACAGGCAAACATTCTTGTCATCAAACTGATTTTAAATCTAGAAAGATATAAGTGATGCCTTCAGTCTTTGAAACCAATGAAAAACCAAAAGCTACAGTTGGAAAACCTTAATAAAATATTGTCATTGTTGTCAAAGTTAGTGTTAATCTTGAAGCTGAGTGAAAGAAAAAGTGTTTTACAAGTTAAGAGAGAGAATCAATGTCAAAAGAATGGTTGAATATTGAGATTTAAGTTATTTTGATGTTCAAGAATATAAAACCTTATTAATTTGAAAATGATATTAATCCAGAGATTAATTTTTACTAGAATGATAACATAACTTGTTATAGAGAAGACAAGCTTAATGTTAAAATGAAATACTTCTGTAATCGCTTTCAAGTACCCTTTACCATATTGGGTAGTATTTTGAACAATTTAAAAAGAAACTTTACTGTGTGGGACTTTCAGAGACGTGTGAGTGATGTTAAAAATAATTTTGAGGGCTGTGACATGTTAGAATAAAAGAGGAGGTGTGGGCCTTTTTGTGAAGTCTGTTCTTTATTTTAAAGTTGATGGTAACATGACAATGCTGTTAAGAATATTAAATATGTAACGATTGAAAGAAATTTTGATGAAAAAATATAATAATTACTTGTTTTTAATAGAACACCACGTTATTGTATTGATCAAGTTATTAATAACATATCTGAGTGTATGGAAAACTAAATAAGTAGTTTAAAAATGTCTATAAGCGTCCAATGATTGAAGGAGATAGATGCAATGAAATGTATTTGTTTTGTTGAATGTATGAAAAATTCATGTCGATACTCCCTCTACATATTTCTGATATTTACTATGAAGAAGAAAAGGAAAGAAGGGCAGGCAGTAAAAGTGACAATGAATTTTTATTTGTTTTAATAATAGGCTTCTTATTCAGTCATTTCTGCATGCCAGCACATAGAAAGGATCGTTCCAGTATTTGTTCAGAGAAAAACATCAGAAGGTTACAGCATATTTAATTGTTTTATTTAACCAGATTAAAACCACCAAATAGTTAACATAGATAGGTAACATAGATAACACTAAGTTATTTTTTAAAAAGCATATGGGCCAGTCATGGATCCATTTTCTGTAGACTAGCTGAGGTGGGAGTGCCCTCTAAAGGTGGAAAAAAGTACTACTGGCACAACTCTGATTTCAAAAATTTATTTCTGCTATTTAACATAGACGTGAAAACAATAAAACTTGTTGAAATTGTTGAAATTATATTTCAAAGCTATTGTTAACAGTGGAATTTATTTGAATAGTGCAGAACTGAGTTGTAATAAACATTTAGGTCTTCACTACTTTCAGACAAAAGTATTTTGCATTTTGTTTGCCTTATTGGACTTTAAATACATCAAAATGAGTAATGGGATGACTACAAAAGCGAAGACTGACACTGATTGGGGCAGAATAGACAAAGTACATGAAAAAATGTAATCTCTTTACAGCAGAGTTTATCTGTGATGAATTAGTGTGGTCTGCATTTCTACTTTTATTATTGGGTGCCTGGAGCTTAAATTAAGTGTATGAGAAAAATATGGGAAGGGCTTACCATAATTTTAGAAAATGCAGTTTTAGAAGGCGTTATAGATACGATATAGATATAGATGTTTTTACACCATATTACATAAAAAAGCATCATTCCGTGACTATAAAACTGGCCGGATTTTCATCGTATTTTGTGGCGTCTTGACTTATAAAAAGGAATTTTGTGCCTAACCTTTCAACCAGAGGTGTGGTAATAATGTTGATTCATGGCAGGTTTGGCTTGCCATACAGCTGGTTGGTTTACGGAGCCACGGTCTGCCCAGTAATGATTAAAAGAGGCTGTTTCAAAGACTTAGGGTAGAGACAGGCTCTTCTCTTCTGGGGAACCTGGGTTCAGATTCTACAGACAAGCAGACAAACAACTAAATCTCCGGATACTCGAAAAGAGATCTTAAAGCCTTTTCCAAGCTTCTTCTTCGAATGTAAAAAATGATTTCTAAAAAAAAGGATATTTATGGGTGACTTTCAACCACCTGATTCACACTCCTTACTGGCGGTAATGCACCAAATTGTTGCTTGTCAACCGTCATTAAAATCAAGAAGAAGAAGAAGAAGAACCAGAGGTTTGGGAGAACGATGGCAGAAGGAGGTGGAGGTGGAGAGGCTTTGATAGAGGCTGCTGCCGCCAGGCGAACCGGTGGAGGTTTACGGTGTCGGGAGATGTCAGACGGAAATGATGTGTCAGGAAGTGAACTTGGAGAAATGGATGTGGGTTGTGATGGCGGGAATAATGAATTAGTTTGGGAAGTTCAAAAAATTAGGCGTAATCGTAAAAAGTCAAGACAGCAAACAGAATATTCTATCTCGGAAGTTGAAGGAGAGGCAGATGTGATGACAGAGTTTAAAGTAGTTTTAAATTGGTCAAAGAGAGTTTGTCGTTCAGTAAGTGGAACCCGATTAAAGTTACTAAAGAATTCAACTCACTTGTTGGAAAAGTGAAATGTGTTAAAGTGATAAGAGATGGATCTTTATTGATCATTTATAATGATGTTAAAAAAAAGATAAGGCACTGAATCTGAACAAAGTTCTGGTGAGACTGAAGGGGAAAATTCTAGATAGCAGAAAGTATTTGAGTGGTGTTACTTCAGGTATTTCACCTGATGAGCCCATTGATGATATTAAATCGAACGTATCAGGAGGGAAAGTTTGAAATCAGGCGTTTAAAAAGAAACAGAAATGGAGAAAAGATTGATAGTTTTTCTATCATGCTGAAGTTTGAAGAGTGAATCCTACCTGACAAAGTATTTGTGGGTTATATGAGTGATGATGTTGGACCATTTATTCCTCCGCCATTGCGGTGTTTTAAATGACAAAAGTTTGGTCATGTCACGGGAGTTTGTAAGGGTAAGCAGAAGTGTGGGAGTATGGAGAGCCGTTTTATTCAAAATTAAATAAATAAATAAAAACTGCTATTGATAAATTATTAATCAATATTCCTTGAAATAAATAAATATCCCCATGAAATAATACAAAATAATTATGTTAAAAGAAATTTCCATCTTATTTTATTTAATTCATTTCAAGATTTATTTAATTTACTTAAATATTTATTTCTTTATTTCTTTATTTATTTCATAATGCAGTTTTATTTTGTGACACTTTTATTTTGTATAGCTACTTTATGTATATCAGTGACTTTAACTTTTTAACCCCGTTTTTCATTTTAAGCTCTTTTTATTTCATGATCTTATATTCAAATGAGGGGGCGGATGCCTCCTGGACGCCTTCCTCTGGAGGTGTTCCAGGCCCGTCCCACCGGGAGGAGGCCCAGGGGACGGCCCAGGACACGCTGGAGGGACTATGTCTCTCGGCTGGCCTGGGAACTTCTCGGGTTCCCCCCGGAGGAGCTGGAGGAGGTGTCTGAGGAGAGGGACGTCTGGGCGTCTCTGCTGAGTCTGCTGCCCCTGAGACCCGGTCCCGGATAAAGAGGAAGACGACGAGTACGGGGATGTCGTTATTGTTACTATTGCCTGTTAGTAATTACTTTCAAATGATGATGTCATTGTTGGTTTTTATTTAATGAACAGCGTTAGACCCATAACATAACGTGGCTGTATTTACTTGGATGGAAAATAAATAGCACTATGTGTGTGACAGGATGACGAAGACTTATTGCACAAACAGCTTCCACAAAAACAGCGGCAACAGCCGTGGCAGACTTTTACGGCTGGAGCCGGTCTTCTGGCAGGCAGCGGCATGAGTTCGGTCCTGCTGTCCCAGCTCCGCCCCACAGATATAACCCCGCCCCCTCATTTGAATATAAGAACATGAAATAAAAAGAACTTAAAATGAAAAACGGGGTTAAAAAGTAAAAGTCCCTGAAATATGTAAAGCAGCTTTACAAAATAAAATGTCACAAAATAAAACTGCATTATGAAATAATATAAATTAATTAATGTAATTAAGTAAATAAATCTTTTAAGTAAATTAAATAAATCTTGAAATGAATTAAATAAAATAAGATGGAAATTTCTTTTAACATAATTATTTTGTTTTATTTTATGGGGATGTTTATTTATTTCATGGAATATTTATTAATAATTTACCAATAGCAGTATTTATTTATTTATTTAATTTTGAATGAAACGACTCTCCATATGGGAGACATGCTGGGGATCATGAATATGGTAAATGTGAACAGGGAGCTCCCTTGAAATGCTGTAATTGTGGAGGTGAACATAGTTGAGGTTTCAGGGGCTGTGTAGCTAGTAAAAGAGCCGTGGAAGAGCAGAAAATTAAATTACTAATGGGATCACTTATGCAGAAGCAGCTAAAAAAGTATCAGTTCGACCAACGATGCAACAAAAGAAAGTGACAGTTGTAGAAACAGGAAGCTCTGTTTGTCAGGGATGTAATAAGGTCAAAGATGACACTCTACTCATGAGAAAACAGGACTTTACTTTATTTATGGTTGAGGTTATAAAGGACACTGCTCAAACAGAAAGGAAAACGGAAAAGATCCAAATTATTGTAAAAGCAGCTCAAAAATATCTTGATATTAAGAACGCTAGTTGGGAATCAATTAAGGAGAAACTTAATGAGACTCAATCTTCTCAACCTCAAACATAATAATAATAATAATAATTTATTTCAGACAATGACAATAACAGTAAATAAATTAATTAATTTCAGAAATACTTAAACAAACAAATATTCAAATACCATACGAAGAAGTGTTTGGTAAACATGAAATTAAATTAAATTTCCAGTTCCAAATAAATTAAATTAACTTGAACATAAATAGAAACCAGTAAAATAAACATTTTCCAATATGTAAACTTGTCAGTATATTTAACCTGAGATCTGACATTGATTATTGATTAATATAAATGATCTGAAAACATGAAGACATAAGGAAATTACTTTGAATTGTTACAATCAAAAACTTGAACAAGTGAATTTAGTTCGATTTTTAGGTTTCATCTTTGATGAAAAACGTACTTGGAAACAGCAAAAAGAATTTGTTCAAAATAAATGTAAAAAGGTTAATAATTTGCTAAGATGTCTTTCGGGTCAGGAATGGTGCGCTTCGAAAAGTGCACTGTTGGGAGTTTATCACTCTCATGAGATCTTCCTTGGATTATGGTTGCATAGCATACAGGGGTTGAACAATGAAACTGAAACACCTGGTTTTAGACCACAATAATTTATTAGTATGGTGTAGGGCCTCCTTTTGCGGCCAATACAGCGTCAATTCGTCTTGGGAATGACATATACAAGTCCTGCACAGTGGTCAGAGGGATTTTAAGCCATTCTTCTTGCAGGATAGTGGCCAGGTCACTACGTGATACTGGTGGAGGAAAACGTTTCCTGACTCGCTCCTCCAAAACACCCCAAAGTGTCTCAATAATATTTAGATCTGGTGACTGTGCAGGCCATGGGAGATGTTCAACTTCACTTTCATGTTCATCAAACCAATCTTTCACCAGTCTTGCTGTGTGTATTGGTGCATTGTCATCCTGATACACGGCACCACCTTCAGGATACAATGTTTGAACCATTGGATGCACATGGTCCTCAAGAATGGTTCGGTAGTCCTTGGCAGTGACGCGCCCATCTAGCACAAGTATTGGGCCAAGGGAATGCCATGATATGGCAGCCCAAACCATCACTGATCCACCCCCATGCTTCACTCTGGGCATGCAACAGTCTGGGTGGTACGCTTCTTTGGGGCTTCTCCACACCGTAACTCTCCTGGATGTGGGGAAAACAGTAAAGGTGGACTCATCAGAGAACAATACATGTTTCATATTGTCCACAGCCCAAGCTTTGCGCTCCTTGCACCATTGAATCCGACGTTTGGCATTGGCATGAGTGACCAAAGGTTTGGCTATAGCAGTCCGGCCGTGTATATTGACCCTGTGGAGCTCCAGACGGACAGTTCTGGTGGAAACAGGAGAGTTGAGGTGCACATTTAATTCTGCCGTGATTTGGGCAGCCGTGGTTTTATGTTTTTTGGATACAATCCGGGTTAGCACCAGAACATCTCTTTCAGACAGCTTCCTCTTGCGTCCACAGTTAATCCTGTTGGATGTGGTTCATCCTTCTTGGTGGTATGCTGACATTACCCTGGATACCGTGGCTCTTGGTACATCACAAAGACTTGCTGTCTTGGTCACAGATGCGCCAGCAAGACGTGCACCAACAATTTGTCCTCTTTTGAACTCTGGTATGTCACCCATAATGTTGTGTGTGTTTCAATATTTTGAGCAAAACTGTGCTCTTACCCTGATAATTGAACCTTCACACTCTGCTATTACTGGTGCAATGTGCAATCAATGAAGACTGGCTACCAGGCTGGTCCAATTTAGCCATGAAACCTCCCACACTCAAATGACAGGTGTTTCAATTTCATTGTCCAACACCTGTATATGGCTTGATAGAGAAAAAACTCAAGGGTTGAGAATATGTTGTGGAGCTTTTAGATAATCTCTTTTAACTGCTTTACAAGTTGAGACTGGTGAACTTCCTTTAAGGTTAAGAAGAATGCAGCAAATGTTCAGATCCTAATAGATAATATGACAGTAGAGAGAGTTAAGGAAATTAAGTTTTTGGGAGTAATGATAGACAATAAGATTTGCTGGAGACCTCATATAAAATACATTTAAACAAAAATATCCAGAAGTATTGCTGTTCTCAGCAAAGCTAAATATTTTCTAAATCATGCTGCTCTTCATATTCTGTATTGTTCACTTATATTACCTTACTTGAGTTATTGTGTGGAAATATGGGGCAACACCTATAAAACCTCACTGCGACCGTTATCGTTATGCACATTACAAAAAAGGGCCATCAGAATGGTTCATAAGGCAGGATTCCACGACCATACTAACATATTTATAGAGTCCTGCCTCCTCAAACTCCCAGATCTGGTAGAATTTCAAACAGCTCAGCTGATGTATAAAGCTAGAAATAACCAACTACCAGAAAATATTCAAAAGCTGTTCACTGAAAGAGTGGGGGGTTATGACTACAGGGAAAATCTCAATTTCAGAACCTTGAGGGTTCGAACCACCATGAAGAGAATGTGCATTTCAGTCAGTGGTGTGAAGGTCTGGAATAAACTCCAAAAAGAGCTGAAGCAATGTCCAAGCATGAGTCTGTTTAAAAAAAGACTAAAACTGATGTTTTTCAACATGTATTGGGATGAGGAGGTGAGGTGAATGGTATCTCATCTGAACACTGTGTGTGTGTGTGTGTGTGTGTGTGTGTGTGTGTGTGTGTGTGTGTGTGTGTGTGTGTGTGTGTGTGTGTGTGTGTACACACTCATCATTATCATCATTAATGTGCGTGAATTAAGTTCCCTCTGTCAATGACACCGCACTCCAGACCGCTAGGTGGCGGTAAATGCTCCTAGGTTGGTTTGTCATCCGCCAATAAAAAAACAAAAGAAGAAGAACCAGAAGAAGAACAGGACGAACAGACGCGTGGTAAAAGTGAAGGTTTGAGGCGCCTTTGGTTTATCATAAGCTGTGGCGAGCAGCCGATTTCCAGCCGGAAAAACGGAGCCAATTTTCCGAGAGACACATTAAGAGCCAGCTCATTGTATGTGTCTTTGTGTTTGGGCAGAGATACAATTAGGTTGAGATAGAACTATATAAAGATCATTTCACTGTGCTATGTTTTCATGTGTTTTGGACTGGAGCGGACAAGCCGAGCTGAAGCTCCTTCTAGTTTCTGCACTGCTGTATTTCATTAGGGATCCGTTGTTTGAGTTCAAAACAGCACCGTTAAGTTAAACCTTCACAGATTGAGTTATTTGGGTTTAATATTCTAGTCCTGCGCTTTGGGTTTACTTTCCTACTACTGCCTCTAACTTCACTTTCACATCAGGCTGACCCACACACAGCTCTCTTTGTCTCAGCCACTGGTGTGCTAGTAGCCTAGCTAGTAGCCTAGCTAGTAGCCTAGCTAGTAGCCTAGCTAGTAGCCTAGCCACTAGGTGCATGCTAGCTAGCTCGCCAGTTACCCTGATTGATAGCCTGCTGTCTGGTTGCCCCACACAAACACAAACACAAACACAAACACACACACACTGGTGTCTATCAGCTGTTGAGCTAAAGTGGTCACAGTCCCATGTTCTGGTTCTGACCTATAAATATCATTGTTCTCTTATTTTTCAGTTAATTAGTTCATGTTTTTGTTATCCCTCATCCATTTTGTTCATTATTCATTACCTGATTGATATTTCACTGTGGTTATTTTCCTTTGCTTGGTAACTAGTTTAGTGTTGCTAGTTTAGGTGGGAGGAAAATTGGCTCACATATTTTGAACTTGTTCTGTTTAGGCTGCAGTCCAGCATCTCACCTATTGTCCTTCCATACAGCCGTGCTGGGATTAACAGGACAATCAATACCTGAAAGACCGAATGTTGTTAGGAAATGAGTCTTAATCAGGGACTACCCCTGATTATGACTAAAAAGCAAATATTCTAACTTTTTTAAGTAATTTTGTTCATTAATGGCTAACTATATTTGCTAATAGTTACACCAGTGCTCTGATTTGTTAGTCTGACTGAAAAATATTATATTTTAACTTTATTAATAATGTTGTTGATTATTAATTATAGTTTCTAATAGCCAAACAATCGTTATTTCACAACATGATTGACACTACCAGCAGAGCATTCTGGACTTGCTAGTTTTAGTGGTGCATGCACTGTCTACCAGTAGGCCAGCTGTAGCAAACATCTGGAATTATCTTGGGACTAAATATAATTACCCTGGGGGACCAATTTGCCTCCAGTGTAATTAGATTTGGTCCATGAGCCTGAATTTTACACATGTGCCTAGAAAAAGTCATTGATATGAAATACCATTTCAGTAAGTCAGTCCGGAGTCTAAAGTAACAATATAAAACACAAGGTTCACCAGTTTTCTAAAGCTTTAGTGAAACTAGAAGGAACGTTTCAAACAGATGAACTGATGGGAAATGTCAGTTTGAGCAGAAGTCGGCCCTGAATGAGTCCCACAGAACTGAACAAACTGCTTGAAACAAGAAGCATCCAACTGAGTTAGTTTCACATTTTGGTCAAACAAAAATCCAACGTGTTTTATGGGCTGTGACTAATAAAATATAGGAAAAAAACACCTTTTAATACTTACTGATGGAAACTTGACCTTATTTTTAATTTCTTTGGACAAACTTAATAGAAAACAGATATTTATAACTAAGTAGTTTTCTAAACATGTATATGCCGCTATCTAAGCTTGGATAGTATTTTCAGCCTACCTCTAACAGGCATTTTTCTCTATTTCAGCAGCAACAGCAGCCTGAGAGAGACCAGGTAGCCTCCAGGCCTCTCTGAGGACAAGAGACACTCAGTTTCCTTCCAGGGAAAAGGACTCCACAAAGAGAATACTGGACATTTATTGGACTTCTACCGACTTTCTCTGTGGACGGAGAAGCTTTGACGGTAAGAAAAGTATTGATGCACTGATGTTACTTTTTCAAACTGACATCAACAGCCGCTATCCACATTTGAGCACTTCCTGATACCCAGTACCGATGTGAGTGCTCATTTATGCTATAACATTTCTAGCAATTAGTTTGAAAGTATTTTATTTCCAGTCACATTTTTTTTTCTTTTAGTTTATTTTACATACATAGAATTATAAATGCAACAAATGATTCAGTTTTACTCTCTTTTATTTTTGAAAAAAACACCCTGCCTTGCCTGTCGTGTAAATACAGCTTCTAAATATAACTCGGCCTCGGTGGTCTGAAACTGTCTAGCTTGCTGGACGATGCTTCACCCAGTAAATTATCCACAGTGCAGCTCTAAATCTCACAGCTTGAGAAGATGTTGAAAGCTAACGTTAACAACAGACAACGGCTGGTCATCGAGGGTAAGGGCCTTGTGATTTTCACCACCTGCAGGTTGTCCCTGGACACCTTCACTCCTGTTTCCATAGTTACCTGCAGTTGGTTGTTGTGGTTTCCTGACATTGCTCCTTTTCTAGCATCTGACTTTTAAAATAAGGAGCAACATCACGCAGTATGTAAGTGGTTCACTGTTGCTTACTGGGCTGGAGAGTATCTGCACTGACTGATGCATCACAGGGAACCATTAGGTCCAGTCACACTTGGACTAGGTTCTGTAGTATCAGAATAATTTTGAGTGCGAGTACACCCAGACGGTATCAGACAGAAACCCAGTGCTGGTATCGGTATCAGGCAGAAACCCAGTGCTGGTATCGGTATCAGACAGAAACCCAGTGCTGGTATCGGTATCAGACAGAAACCCAGTGCTGGTATCGGTATCAGACAGAAACCCAGTGCTGGTATCGGTATCAGACAGAAACCCAGTGCTGGTATCGGTATCAGACAGAAACCCAGTGCTGGTATCGGTATCAGACAGAAACCCAGTGCTGGTATCGGTATCAGAGCACCCCTTAAGACTTTCTTTGTGGTGTTCTGATTTTTGCAGCATGATCTGAATAAATTTGTCAGGAAAATTAACAAATTTGGTTTGCCGTCTTTGTGGGTTTTTTGTAGAATAAAGTCTTGGAAAATGTTGATTCTGAAAGACAGCTAATGGTTTTATTCCAAATCTGTTGGGTTGTTCTCTTTTATGCTCAGGACAGTAACTTTTTCACTATTACACTGGAAGTTTCATAAGAACCCTAAATGAATCATTATGCTCTACCTTAAGCTTTCCTAGATATTCCTTCTTGAAATTGCATCATAGGTGTGTTTTGTATGTACAATGAGCTCTAAACCAATCAACTCTGATCCGATTGGGATTGATTTGTGGACACGCATGTGCACAATGCAAGTGCATCAGAAGAGCAGCTGTTAAAAGATGCACTTGTGGTCATTAAATCTAGATGCATCGGTTTTCACGTCCTTGTATCAATAAAACCTGATCCATTTTTTTTAGAGAGTTATTCTTCTGACATGTACTCTTTACTAGAAAGCAGACATTTCATTTTGGGGGTTAAATCTCTTGCTGACATTTAATCTTTGTTAGAAATCAGACTGCGGTTAGCGCCATTAAAGAGGCAGACGCTGAGTAAGACATGTTTCACAAACAACAATGAGGCAAAAATGGAGACCAAAACCTCCTGTTGAACAGAGAAGGATTTTATCAATAATCTGGAGAGATCAGAACCGATTGTAAAAGGAGTCCTGTTGACCTTTAATCACAGCCTCTCTTAGCGGGCCTAGAATCAGCACAGGCTCATAGATTCCCATATTTGGCTTCCTGAGGCTGTAGCTTCTGACTGTCTTTAGCCATGTTCATTCATCCGTACCTTGTCATTCTCAGCGTATGTCTTTGGTTTCGCACAACTTACCTTATTATACATTTATCCAACAACATGTGATCTTGAACGCAGCTTTAGTGTGAAAACATTTCCCATTTGATAAGGATAAACGAGCACACACATCCATTATGTGTCTGCTACTGATTGGTGATGTTCATTACATTGATTGCAGCAGGAAAGAGACTTTTTATAGTTAAAAACTTAGAGACACGTCGCCATGTTGTCAGAGATCTCGAGTTCAACAAGAATGTGCTCCCTGTGGGGTTCCTGATCCGTTGCTCCCACATTAGTGTTTTGGGAAGCATTTTTTGTGCCTTTCAGTCCTTTGTGCTTTAATCTTTCCATTCTGGAGAGAAAGACTGTATGGTGCATTCAGATGCTACCTTTTTGCTGATGGCTGCATCAGAAAAAAGGGCGTCCTGCAGCCGCTAACACGTGCTAAGAGAGAAACTCGGTGGCTGACCCTTTGTCATGCAATCCTCAAGGCCAACTAAAAGAAAAGTCCGATATTACCCAGCCTGGAGAGATGGTAGTGAGGTGCTGGAGCATCCTGGCTCATGGGACCCTGAATGAAGGAGAGACTAAAGTCTTCTGCAACACAGATGTTATATTACTGACCACAGTGAGAGTCAAAGATGAAGGACCTTATGGGATGGACTGCACCCTTCTCTTCTGGTTGTCCATTAGGTCGTTACCTGTAATAGAAACTTTCTGTCCTCTTAGTAAGTTGGTGTATTCTAAGACCTGATCTTTTCCTCCTGCTGCCTCCTGTTTGTCATTAGTTTATTTATGAAAACCTTTTGACAACTAGAGAATCTTGGAAATAGAGTAAATGACTCCATGTCTGCACGACTGACATCTAAAATCTTCAATAAAAAGAAAATGTACTTCATCAGTTAAACAGTTTGTATACATTCTAGTAAAATGTAAATTAAATGGGTATGACCAATATTTTAATAGTTCTCCATTAATGCATCTTACAAAAATTATTAAACTGCTTCTACTGTTCTTAATTCCCTCAGACCTTCCACAGCATCATGTCTGGTACTGCTTGGGAGGTTCTCATAACTGAAGATATGAAATCTAATGTTGATCACAAAACACCACACACTGTAAAAATGAAGGAGGAACTAAAACAACAGCAGATGATTGAGACTAGAGAGGAATCAGAAGAAGCAGTTCAACTGTGGATTTTCCAGGATGAAGAGCAGGTTTTAGTGAAGCAGGAGACCAAAGCCTCCATGGTGACTCCTGCTTATGGGGAAATATTCCACAATGGACAAGAACTGCAGCAGATGATGGAGAAAAATGATAAATTAGAACTTACACGGGTTGAAAAAGAGCTGAAGGAAGCAGAACCTGTTGATATTAAAGAACCAGAACCTGCACAGATTAAAGAGGAACAGAACGACCTCTGCAGTGATCAAGATGACAATCAGCTTGCAGTGAAGGACAAGGCTGAAACCTTTACAGTGGCTTCTATGTATGAGCAAGAAGGCAATGGTGAACCAGAACCAAGCAAGAACCAGCCCTACCCCTTTTCCACCAATGTGGATCGGAGCCCTTTCCGGTTCCCAAACGTGATTTCAAACCAGTGTCACGTGTTTTCACCGAAAAAAAAAGGTTCCAAGGCGCGAACTGTGGCCCAACTCGGGCACCGCAGAATACCTGGTTTTTCAGCACGACCCGTGACGTCACCCGTGGGCCGCTCTAACCTGCAGACAATAGAAACAATGGCGAAGATGAAGAACGTACCGTGGTCCGTGGAGGAAACCCAACATTTAATTTTATTCTGGGCTTGTCCCAAGTTTCAAGTGAAACTCGAAAGCAGCACCCGGAAGGAAAAACTTTATGGTGAGCTGGTCGAACAGATGGAGAAGGCCGGCTATTTTCGCTCCAAAGAGCAGATCGTAAACAAGCTGAAAAAAATGAAGAAGGAATACAGGGATGCTAAAAAAGAGCTATCCTGTAGTGGAGTTGGGCGAATTAATTTACCGGCCCACTACGCCGAGCTGGACAATGTATTAGGTTGTCGACCAGCTAACCAGCTAACTGGAGTGCTGGAAAGCCGAGAGACACCGGCGCCATCGCCGTTATCGGCCGCTAATGATGGTGAGTTTCCCACGTTATCAACTTCTCTAAATGTGAGTACACGCTAAATTAGTGACAAATTTAAAGTTCTGTGGATTGTTAGAGTAGCTAGAAAACTAGCCTGTATGTGTAATCAACACATATTCAATTCAATTCAAAAATACTTTATTCATCCCAAAGGGAAATTAAATGTTGTTGTAGCTCATATTATGAAGGTTTCCTCAAAGAGTCGTTGTAGATGCTGATGGCTGTGGGCAGGAAGGATCTCCTGTAGCTCCGTCTTACAGCAGATCTGAAGAAGCCTCTGACTGAAGACACTCTGTTGTTGTAGGACAGTCTCATGAAGAGGATGCTCAGGGTTCTCCATAATGTTCTTCATTTTATGAAGAATCCGTCTTTCCACAATGATCTCCAGAGGTTCTAGAGGAGTCTCCAGAACAGAACCAGCCTTTTTTATCAGCTTGTTGAGCTTTTTTAAGTCCCTGGTTCTGATGCTGTTTCCCCAGCAGATGATGGTAGAAGAGATCACACTCTCCACAACAGACTTATAGAAGATATGCAGCATCTTGCTGCAAACACTGAAGGACCTAAGCTTCCTCAAGAAGTACAGTCTGCTCTGTCCCTTCTTGTAGATGGCTTCACAGTTGCATCTCCACTCTAGTCTGTTGTCCAGGTGAACACCGAGGTATTTATACTCCTCCACCACCTCCACTTCTTCTTCCACGATAGAAATAGTTTTTGACTTATTCCTGTTTCTCTTAAAATCTACAATCATCTCCTTTGTTTTATTCACGTTCAAAATGAGATGATTGTTTCCACACCATGCCACAAAGTGGTCCACCACCTTCGTATACTCAGCTTCTTGTCCATCTCTGATCCACCAACAACTCCAGAATCATCTGAGTATTTCTGCAGATGACAGGAGTCTGTCTTGTACTGGAAGTCTGAGGTGTACAGAGTGAAAAGGAATGGTGAGAGTACCGTCCCCTGTGGTGCTCCTGTGCTGCTGACTACCTGGTTAGACTCACAACCCTTCAGTCTCACAAACTGTGGTCTGTTTGTCAGGTAGTCTTTGATCCAGGAGATTGTTGAGGCCTCCACCTGAGTCTTCTGGAGTTTCTGACAAAGTAAATCAGGTTGGATTGTATTAAATGTTCTGGAGAAATCAAAGAACATGATCCTCACAGTCCTGCTGGCTTTGTCCAGATAACAGTGGGTTTGTTGAAGCAGGTGTATGATGGCATCTTCAACTCCAACTCCACAGCAATAAGCAAACTGAAGGAGGTCCTGATGGTTTACTGTTTGCTTACTCAGGTGGGCCAACAGGAGTCTCTCTAGGACCTTCATGATGTGAGATGTCAGGGCAACAGGTCCATAGTCATTGAGGACTGATGGGTGAGTTTTCTTTGGTACCGGAACAAGACAGGAGGTCTGGAACCTTCTTCTGGGCCAGGCTAAGGTTGAAGAGGTGCTGCAGAATCCCACAGAGTTGCTCTGCACAGACCTTCAGGACTCTAGGTCTGACATGATCTGGATCTGCAGCCTTATTCCTATTCAGTCTCTCCAGTTGCATCTTCACCTGACTTCTTGAGACACAGGTGGAAGGTGGAGGCAAAGGAAGCATCAGCATCTTCTGATATGGTTGAAGGCAAACATGTACCATTTTGCATATTAACCATGTTGCATGTTTTATTACATGTATAAAAACCTTTGTATTACTTTTTTATATATTTCAGAGGACAGTGGAACATCAAGTGGTGGACCATCAACTAGTCAGTCCAGACTAGAAAGCACTATTGCGTCAGAAGATGCAGATGACACTTTTGAAAATACTCGGGAAACCCCAAAGAGAAGAGCAAGTATGTACAGTACAGATTATTGAAGGTAGATTGTTTTATGCCGATCAAAGCTATACCGTAGTAAATCATTATTTATTTTAGAAAAAAGGAAGACAAACGAGACCCAGGACATCTTGGAGTACTTCAAAAGTGCTGATGCAAGGGCAGAGGAGAGAGAGAACATGATGCTCCAACACATGGAGCAGTCAACCTCCGCCATGCTGGGCCTACTAGAAAGAATGGTTAAAACCATGGAAGAGAAGCAACCCAAATACAACTAATTTCAGCAGCTGTGATATATCATGTAAGAAGGAGATCTAAGTAGACGCATGCAGCGGTGATTTCCTCATCTTCATCATCTTATTGAAGCTAGAGCCAACCACAGTGGTGGGTAGACCACAACAAAAGGTCTCAACAACGGTCATGAGCATCAATTCCAACTTGACGATGTCTCATGCTGTTCACAAGACACTCTGCGACACTCTTAACCTCAGTGCCCACTTTCAACAGTGAACCTACTGTCTGAACCCTCGTCATGGGGGGAGGTAGAGTTGATTAGTTGTCATGATCAGCATGATGAGGAGGACTGTTTAAAAACCAACTCTGATTTAACCAGGAAGTAAGTTGGTTGATTCATGAATCAAATAACTGTTGTGAATTTTGCCATAAGCAACTTGAACTATTCTGTAAACACCTTCCAAGGTTTAGGAATGTGTTCAAAGTTAGATGAGGAAATCGACCAGAACTGCAGCCTCCACTCTAATTCATCCCAAAAGTGTTAAAGAAGCTCGAGCTCAGGACCAGGCTTCTTCTTAATGAATTATGCCAGTGACATTTCTCCACACCAAACGTTTTACACCTGCAGTCATGGAAGTGACTGGAACACCAGAATTTACCGATTTGGTGCTGTGACCCAACATTTTTGGCAATATACTTTGTATATATAAACATATTTTATATCGATGTATAAAATGTGTGTATTAGTACATATGCATAAATGAACTCTTGTAAATACGGGTGTGCTTGTCAATGCTATTCAGTTCATTTTTGTTGTGTGAAAATGTCAAGTATTTTGTTAACAAAACTATAAATACAGTTTCTATAAGAAAGCCAACTTTGTTTTTACAGCAGTTTTCATTTTTGGTAAATGAAATGGGTGTAAAATATATCATGATAGCACTACACACAAGTCCTTTATTCACAGGTTTTTATCTGCAGTAACATCAGAAAGAGGTCAAGCACAAACTGATGGCTGAATGTTGATATGAGCCAAGGAAACAATGTATTGATCACCATGCAACACACAACAGGTCAAGATCATCTTTGTGCCATAATGTCTCCAACTACCCTTTAGTCTCCAGAAGATGTTGGCACAACTGACCTGGCACTGTTTATTCTAGCATTATTCTAGGTTGCTGTGGGGTAAGTCAGCCAGTATCTGAAAAGATAACCCCACCATCTGTTTTTAAAAGGTAACGCTAACTGCTTTATACACTGTCTACTTAATGCCTTTCACAAAAATGTACATTAATGTTGTTCTTCTGTTCTTAATTCTCACAGACCTTCCAGAGCATCATGTTTGTTTCTACTTTGGAGGTTCTTACTGATCATATTCTCATAACTGAAGATGGGAACTCCACTCATTCTCATAAGACACCAAACTTTATTGAAATAAAATATAAACAGGAACAAGAACCTCGACCAATTAAAGGAGAAGACGTTAAACTGCACATCTTCCAGGAAGAAGAGCAGCTTTTAGTGAAGGAGGAAAGGAATACTGTTTCTGTGACCCCTGCTTATGAAGAAATACTCTCCGGTAGACCAGAACTGCAGCAGATGAGTGAGACACAGGATAAACCATGGCCTGTACAAATTAAAGTGGAGCCGGATGAAACAAAACCTGTATGGATTAAAGGGGGAAAAGATCTCCACAGTAATGAAAAGCAGCTTGTACTTAAACAAGAGGCGGGTACCTTCATGAGTCCTAACTATGAACAAAAAGATGAACCACAATCCACCAAGAAACACCTCTCTGCCAATTCCCCTGAAGCAGAGAGCCAACATCAGAGCAATCAGAAAAACTCCAGATTAAGTAACGATAAAGAGCTGAAGCCAGAGAAGAGACCTCAGGACAACAGAAAAAACACGGACAATGTGGACAGTTCAGAAGCATTAGTACATGAAATGAATTTGCTCTACTGTGAAGTATGCGGCAAATATTTCACTAAGTGTAGGTGCTTGACTGTAAACAGGCGGGAGTCGGAGACACAGAGAAGCAGAATGGAGAAGCTAAACAATTCAGTAAAATCTCTTAAAACAAAACCTTTTCAGAAGAGATCGTATCAGGAGAAACTTGAAGTAAAAGAGCTCAGACCTGATCATCCAAACATCAAAATTAATCAGCAGTCAAAAGACAGAGGGAGACTCTACACTCGGTTGTTTTCCAGGACCTGGTTTAGCAAAAAGGCTTGGCTAACTGCATGTAGCGAGGCTAATGCTTTATTCTGCTTCCCCTGCCTCCTTTTTCAAACATCAGAATCTGAGCTAGCGTGGATTAAGACAGGTGTGATTGATTTAAAGCACTTTTCAGAAAAGGCAACAAAGCATGAACAAACTGGGATCCACATGAAGAATGCGCTGAGACTAGCCATGTTTGGGAAAATAGACATTTCCTCTCAGCTAGAAGGAGGCTACAGGGTAGGCATCCGTAAGCACAACGAGGAGGTTGATAAAAACAGGCACATCCTGTCTAAAGTAATAGACTGTGTTAAGTTCTGTGCTGCATTCGAACTTGCCCTGCATGGCCATGATGAAAGTGGAGGCTCAGAAAATCCTGGTGTTTTTAGAGGATTGTTGGGTTTTGTAGCATCACTGGATGCAGTTCTATATGAGCACCTCCAGACTGCCACTGTGTTTAAGGGAACATCTAAGACTGTACAGAATGAACTCCTTGACTGCATGCTGTTAGTTTTAAGAGAGTGCATCGTTGGAGAAATCAGGAGTACAGACTTTGTCTCCATCCAGGCTGATGAAACAATGGACATCTCCACTCGGTGTCAGCTGGTGGTTGTGATCCGCTACATTGACAAAGCCCATCATGTCCAAGAGAGGTTCTTTGAGTTTATACCTCTACAAAATGCCACACCCGATTCCATCGCCGCAGCACTTCTGGACAGGTTGAGCTCCATTCTCCCTGAGGACCAGAAGAGCAATCTCATTTCACATTCATATAGTGGTGCAAGTGTCATGCGAGGAGCCACAGGTGGTTTACCTAAGAAGGTCCAAGATATACAGGTCCTTCTCAAAATATTAGCATATTGTGATAAAGTTCATTATTTTCCATAATGTCATGATGAAAATTTAACATTCATATATTTTAGATTCATTGCAGACTAACTGAAATATTTCAGGTCTTTTATTGTCTTAATACGGATGATTTTGGCATACAGCTCATGAAAACCCAAAATTCCTATCTCACAAAATTAGCATATTTCATCCGACCAATAAAAGAAAAGTGTTTTTAATACAAAAAACATCAACCTTCAAATAATCATGTACAGTTATGAACTCAATACTTGGTCGGGAATCCTTTGGCAGAAATGACAGCTTCAATGCGGCGTGGCATGGAGGCAATCAGCCTGTGGCACTGCTGAGGTCTTATGGAGGCCCAGGATGCTTCGATAGCGGCCTTTAGCTCATCCAGAGTGTTGGGTCTTGAGTCTCTCAACGTTCTCTTCACAATATCCCACAGATTCTCTATGGGGTTCAGGTCAGGAGAGTTGGCAGGCCAATTGAGCACAGTGATATCATGGTCAGTAAACCATTTACCAGTGGTTTTGGCACTGTGAGCAGGTGCCAGGTCGTGCTGAAAAATGAAATCTTCATCTCCATAAAGCTTTTCAGCAGATGGAAGCATGAAGTGCTCCAAAATCTCCTGATAGCTAGCTGCATTGACCCTGCCCTTGATAAAACACAGTGGACCAACACCAGCAGCTGACACGGCACCCCAGACCATCACTGACTGTGGGTACTTGACACTGGACTTCTGGCATTTTGGCATTTCCTTCTCCCCAGTCTTCCTCCAGACTCTGGCACCTTGATTTCCGAATGACATGCAGAATTTGCTTTCATCTGAAAAAAGTACTTTGGACCACTGAGCAACAGTCCAGTGCTGCTTCTCTGTAGCCCAGGTCAGGCGGTTCTGCCGCTGTTTCTGGTTCAAAAGTTGCTTGACCTGGGGAATGCGGCACCTGTAGCCCATTTCCTGCACACGCCTGTGCACGGTGGCTCTGGATGTTTCTACTCCAGACTCAGTCCACTGCTTCCGCAAGTCCCCCAAGGTCTGGAATCGGCCCTTCTCCACAATCTTCCTCAGGGTCCGGTCACCTCTTCTCGTTGTGCAGCGTTTTCTGCCACACTTTTTCCTTCCCACAGACTTCCCACTGAGGTGCCTTGATACAGCACTCTGGGAACAGCCTATTCGTTCAGAAATGTCTTTCTGTGTCTTACCCTCTTGCTTGAGGGTGTCAATAGTGGCCTTCTGGACAGCAGTCAGGTCGGCAGTCTTACCCATGATTGGGGTTTTGAGTGATGAACCAGGCTGGGAGTTTTAAAGGCCTCAGGAATCTTTTGCAGGTGTTTAGAGTTAACTCGTTGATTCAGATGATTAGGTTCATAGCTCGTTTAGAGACCCTTTTAATGATATGCTAATTTTGTGAGATAGGAATTTTGGGTTTTCATGAGCTGTATGCCAAAATCATCCGTATTAAGACAATAAAAGACCTGAAATATTTCAGTTAGTGTGCAATGAATCTAAAATATATGAATGTTACATTTTCATCATGACATTATGGAAAATAATGAACTTTATCACAATATGCTAATATTTTGAGAAGGACCTGTATGTGTAAATGCACACTATGCTCACCAGCTTAACCTTATCATGCAGCAGGTGACATTTCATATTCCAAAGGTCAGCAATTTCTTTTCAGACCTTGCTGGATTCTCTGGCTTTTTTTCAAGATCCCCTAAGAGAACCAGCGTGCTCGATAGAGTGGTGGCCCACAGACTCCCAAGAGCAAGCACAGTGAGGTGGAACTTCCACAACCGAGCTGCGAACACTGTTTTTGAGCACAAAGACGACCTGCTCCAGTGTTTTGAAACCATCAGGGACTCAGGAGAGTTTGATCCCACCACTGTGAGAGAAGCTGGGGGGTTTTTGAGGCTGTTGGAGGATGATAGTTTGTTCCATCTCATCATGCCTCATGTGGACATTCTCTACAACCAGTTCCAGAATCGGACCATCGACTCAGTCTTTGTTCACGAAATCATGCAGCAGTTCACAGACAATATACAAAAGATTAGGTGAATTAATGTGTATCTTCTGCTGTTTAATATTACTGATTTACTGATTTTGTGTTAAACACTATTATGCTTAACCTTTTAACATTTGTTGTTCTTCTACCTGCCGACTAAAGATTAATTTTTTGCTTCAGAGATTCCCTCCCTACTCTCTGTGGAGAACACATTGGCGGTGGACCTCAGCTGGCTAAGAAATGTCGCACGCTGGGCCCAGGGGATCTTCAGAGGGTAGCTGCAGAGGTGAGATAGTTGTAGCCATGTTATAGTAGTAGGTCCAATATGATATGATATAAATGTCTACTTTTATAGAGGTGCAATCTTATTTACATTTTTGCTATTAAATAAAAAGATGTTGATAACAAATAGTTTTTATATATTAAATAATATATTAGAAAGCTCACTTATAGCCATCTCCATATCGAATTAAACTTGTGAATTTATTTTTTAGGTTTGTGACACTATCTTGAACCATGGAAATCACAGGTTTTCCTTCACAAAGCATCTGATCAGTGCCACACTGCTGCAGGCTGACAGATTCCAGCAGCACCACAACCAGTTCCCTGATGCAGCACTGAACACCACCATGGAGGCTTACCCAATGCTGAACAAGACCAAGCTGAAGAATGAACAGGCCCTCATCTACAGCATTGATGAGTTCAGGAGGTGCAGTGGTGCTTTGGCTCTGTACCAGGTTTTTATGAGGAACAATCTCCAGGACACCTTCTCAGAGACTGTGGCTCTGCTGAAGATTCTCATCACAACTCCTATGATCACAGCTGAATCTGGGAGGTGCTTCTCAACAATGAAGATAATCGAGATGTTTCTCAGGAACATAATGACACAGGATCGTCTCAATGCCTTGGCCATGCTCTCTATGGAGAAGGATCTTGTCAAAACCATCCCTGACTTTAATCATAGAGTCATTGAGAAATTTGCTTCTCTCAAGAACAGAAGGACAACGTTTACATATAAAAACTAAAACACCACATGACATTGTGACAGTCTTTAGCAGTTTTCACAGAGAGAGGTTCTCTGAAGAATTTTCATCATCAGCAATAGTACATTCAAACATAAGAAACTGCCATTGCAAAGCAGTATTGTAGCATGAAGATTTAACTGAGAATCACATAAACAGAACCTTAAAATAATTTTCTTTGTAAATACAGCTTTAACTTGTCATAAAAGTAATGTGTCCACACCCTGAATTTGTCTCCTAGAAGAAAGGAATAATCTGTTTCTTCATTGCGCTTCTCTAAGTCTGTTGCAAAAACACAAACATGCTGTTAGTGACCCTGTGCGTGACCTCAGCTTGGGAGTGTCCCTCTATGCTACACCAGCAACTATAATTCTAGTGTTTTATGTAAAGGACTTTGTAGTTTTCTGATTTCTGATGTATTCATACAGGTTTAGGTTTCATGAAGTTGCCTTAAGTGTTCAGATGTTTTCATGGCTTTAATCTTGTGTCTTAACCAATGCTTTCTTTAGCATTAGAGGTGAGCTGGTTAACATGATTTGAATCTTTTATATTATTAAATTCCCTTTTTATGTTCATTATTTTAAGTGTTCAACATGTTGTCATTGATAACTTGAAAATTTACATAAATTAAAAAAGTAATTTTTTTCTTAATGTTTACTGTTTGCAAGTCTTTGTAAACACCAAATATTTATTTTGTACAATTATGTTATGTTATTTTCCCCAGAAAGTTTTGCTGTCATTAGAACTTTGATGATGAGCTTTGATATGTTTCTACACATACAATGTGTTTCTGGACAAGTGAATGAATAAACATTCAACAGGGAAGGCTGTTCATTTCCCTTTGTGCCACATAGTAACTTGTCACTGTTTAGGAGGGCCAAACCAACTGAACTCTGGGCTGAACTTCAGATACTCAGGAGATGCACCACTGAATCACCCAGAGACCTGATGGGGTCATCTTCCATGGATCGGTTCTGATTGACATATGGAAAAACCAAATTTTCCCTTACTAAATTATATAAAACAATTTTTGACCTATAACAAATAAACGATAATCAGTCAGTCATTTTCTACCGCTTATTCCATAGTGGGTCACGGGGGAGCTGGTGCCTATCTCTAGCAGTCTATGGGCGAGAGACGAGGTACACCCTGGACAGGTCGCCAGTCCATCACAGGCCAATCACTTATTTTAAATTACATAAAGTGTTTTTATAACTGTGTCTGATGTCTCTAAACTATGGAAAATATAAATTAGATACTAAACGCTATTTTATTATTTTGATATATACTGCTAACAGCAGACATAGCAGATAAAAATTAAATACAGGACCCACCATACAACCAGACTTAAATATGAAACATAAATATAGTCATAGTCAGGTGTCATAGTTTCAACTAAAATATGCTTACAATTTTATGTAAAATTAATCAATAGTTAAAAAATGTGCATTTAAAAAAAGTCCTGCTGTTTTTGCAATCATATTTTAATATCTGAAAAAGATCAAATGTGTAAATACAACATGCACTTCACTGATGATTTTACCAAAAGTCTTTGGTACGTTTCTTAATATCAAGTCAGGTACACTTGTGGAATATTAATCTGGTCAGTTCAGTAGTAGAGGGGGTTGTTAATTAGTTTCTGCTGTTCGGGTGTTAATGAAATGAACAACAGGTTCACTAAAGGGAGAACTACGAGATGAGCCCCAAAACAGGAATGGTTCTGCAGGTGGAGGCAACAGACATTTTCCCCTCAGTTATCTGACTGCTTTTCAGTAGTTTTTTATTTGACCATGGTCAGAGTCACTACTGGTAGCATGAGGTGATGTTGCACAGGCGGCCCAACTTGACCAGGATGGCACATGAATATGTATCATTTCCAGAAGGTTTACTTTGGTGGTAATGTCAGTGTTGGTCTGGGGAGGCATCTCCATGGAGGGACACACAGACACATACAGGATAAACGTGGCACCCTGGCTGTCAGTAAGTATCAGGATAAAACCCTTAGACCCATTGTTAGACCCTTCACTGGTGCAGTGGGTCCTGGGTTCTTTCTGGTGCTTGGTAATGCCTGGTCTCATATGGCAAGAATATGCAGGCATTTCCTGAGATAAAGAAATTGATACCAGACCACTTAGGCCCCTGGCTTCTCCTTTATGACATATTAGAAATAAGGTCACATGCATAGTCTTCACTCAACCATCCGTTAGGATGCTGAGCTGCTGAAAGGTGAAAACCAACATTCCATTCAGTGATTTTACATTACAGTAAGAGTAAGTAAGAGGTCTGATATATTTGTATGTGGGAAAAGGGAGTCAAAATATAAAAACTATATAGTATGTTGATAAAAAAAAGTGTTTAAGGCGACAGGCGGAACTTAAAGAGCGGTCACTGTTTCTGGAGTAAGTGTCCGTGTGAGACTTCGGCCGGAAGTAAACAACAAGGCGCTAGCATCGTTAGCTTCCAGGTTTTTCTTCTGTTTATCGTCGGTTTTTGCTGTGTGAGCTGAATATATATTTCAGACAGAGTACAGATTTACCTCGTCACAATCAAAACAGGTTAGAATATAAGTTTTATGGGACATCATTTACTGTCCGCTTTAATTCTGACTGAACATGTGGAATTAATCCTGAGGCTTTTCTACAAACTTCAACACAAAGACCTAAAATCAAGTCACTTATGATTGAGGGAAGCGCTCCCTCTCTGTACTTGTAGTCACAACGCCACCTACTGGACAAAAAACGCAATATATACTGTGCACTTGACCTGTCTGGTATGGAGAGCCGTTTCATTCCAAATTAAATAAATAAATAAATACTGCTACTGATAAATTATTAAAAAATATTCCAAGAAATAAAACAAAATAATTCACTTAAAGATGTATTTAATTCCATTAAAGATTTATTTAATTTACTTAAAGATGTATATATATATTTATTTATTTCATAATGCAGTTTTATTTTGTGACACTTTTATTTTGTAAAGCTACTTTACGTATTTCAGTAACTTTTACATTTTAACCCCGTTTTTCATTTTAAGCTCTTTTTATTTCATGTTCTTATATTTAAATGAGGGGGCGGAGTTTTATCAGTGGGGCGGCGCTGGGACAGCAGGACCGAGATCAATTCGTGGCTGAGGCCGGCAGAAGCATGCCGCTACCTGCCAGAAGACGGCATGCCGGAGGGAGACAGGGGATTCTTCGAGGATGCCAGAAGTTCCAGACCCGCCGTAGAAGCCTTCCACGGCAGTTGCCGTTGTTTTTGTAGAAGCTGTTTGCGCAATAAGTCTTCGTCATCCTTTCAGCACGTCATACACACACATAGTGCTATTTATTTCCCATCTCAAGTAAATACAGCCGCCTTATGTTATGGGTCTAACGTTGTTTATTAAATTAAAACCAATAAAGACATAATTTAAAAAGTAACAGACTATAGCAATAATGACATCCTGTATGTCAATAATCAGGATTGGTTTCCACAAAAAACAGTGGCAACCGCCGTGGCAGGCTTTTATGACCGGTTAGGCACCAGGGGAGCCTTGCAGAATCCCCTGGCTCCCTCCGGCATGCTGTCTTCTGCCGGCCACTGTCACGAATTGAGCTCGGCCCTGCTGTCCCTGCACCACCCAGCAGATAAAACTCCGCCCCCTCATTAGAATATAAAAACGTGAAATAAAAAGAGCTTAAATTAAAAAAGTAAAAGTCACTGCTGGATCCACCACCTGCAGGGGGAACCGTGAGGGACCGGTGCAAAGAGGATTGGGCGGCAGACAAAGGTGGAGACCTCGGCGGCCCGATCCCCTGATGCTTAGGCTGGCTCTAGGCGTGGAGTGTCACCACACTGGGGGGGAAGGAGCCTGAGCTGAGCGGAGGTCGAGAGATATCGAATAAAAATAGTTGGGCTCACCTCCACACACAGCGTGGGCTCTGGAACCCATCTCCTTGAGAGGGGCTGGACTCTCTTCCACTCTGCTGTGGCCCACGGGGAGAGATGGTGGGCTGGGGTGGGTTTGCTTGTTGCCCCCCAGCTCAGCCGTCTTGTGTTGGAGTGGATGAGAGGGTCGTAACCCAGCGCCTTCGGGTTGGGGACAGGTCTCTGACTGTCGTTTCGGCCTACGGGCTGGGCGATAGTGCGGTGTACCTGGCCTTCTTGGCATCCCTATCTGGGGTGCTGAATAGTGCCCCTCCCGGGGACTCCATTATTCTGCTAGGGGACTTCAACGCCCACGTGGGAAACGACAGTGACACCTGGAGAGGCATGAATCCGAGTGGTGTTTCGTTATTGGACTTTTGTGTTAGTCACGGATTGAACGGATGAACACCATGTTCAAACATAAGGGTGTCCATCAGTGCACTTGGCACCAGAACACCCTAGGCAGGAGGTCGATGATCGACTTTGTTGTCGTATCATCAGACCTTCGGCCACATGTTTTGGACACTCGGGTGAAGAGAGGAGCTGAGCTGTCCACTGATCACCACCTGGTGGTGAGTTGGATCCACTGGAAGAGGAAGCAGACTTGGCAGGCCCAAGCGCATAGTAAGGGTCTGCTGGAAACGTCTGGCAGAGCCTTCGGCCAGGGACGTATTCAACTCCCACCTCCGAGAGAGCTTTGACCAGATGCCGAGGGATGTTGGCGACATAGAGTCCGAGTGGACCATGTTCTCCGCATCTATTGTTGATGCTGCTGCCCGTAGCAGCAGCCGTAAGGTCTGCGGTGCCCGTCGTGGCGGCAATCCCAGAACCCGGTGGCGGACACCGGCAGTAAGGGAAGCTGTCAAGTTGAAGAAGGAGTCCTATCGGCTGTGGTTGGCTTGTGGGACTCATGAGGCGGCTGACGGGTACTGTGAGGCCAAGCGTGCTGCGGCCCAGGCTGTGGCAGAGGCAAAAACTCGGGCCTGGGAGGAGTTCGGTGAGGCCATAGAGAAGGACTACTGGTTGGCCTCAAATCGATTCTGGTAAAAACGTCCAGTGCCTCAGGAGGGGGAAGCAGTGCTTCGCCAACACTGTTTATAGTGGGGGTGGGAGGCTGCTGACCTCGACTGAGGACATTATTGGGTAGTGGAAGGAGTTCTTCAAGGATTTCCTCAATCCTGCCATCACGCATTCCCTGGCGGAAACAGAGGCTGGGGACTTGGGGTTGGACTCTTTCATCACCCAGGCTGAAGTCACCGAGGTGGTTAAAAAGCTCTGCGGTGGCAGGGCTTTGGGGGTTGATGAGATCCGCCCTGAGTACCTCAAAATGTTTTTTTTCCCCCCTTTCTTGATTATGGCCTACATTCTGACCCTCACCTATGATCAGTAGTATGGATCATGACCGAAAGAACAAGATCCCTGATATAAGCAGGCTGGATGGCTGGACCACTGCTTCTCCTCATCAAAAGGAGTCAGTTGAGGTCATTCATGCATCTGATCAAATAATTTACTAGTGGGTGAAGTAGAGTCATGGAAAAACATTGATTATATGCATGCTACTGAGTTTGTGTAATTGTATAATTGATTGAAAGAGGTGTGTTGAAAATAATAGCAATGTGGAGGTCAATTACAGAAGTCATTCATTCTGTAAATACACTGGTGTCAATCAGGCGGCCCTTATTTGAGCTCACTCTGAAAACCATATATATATATATATATATAGGTATATATATATATAGGTATATATATATATAGGTATATATATATATATACCTATATATATATATATACCTATATATATATATATATATATATATACCTATATATATATATATATAGGTATATATATATATATATAGGTATATATATATATAGGTATATATATATATACCTATATATATATATATACCTATATATATATATATATATAGGTACATATATATATACCTATATATATATATATACCTATATATATATATACCTATATATATATATAGGTATATATATATATATATATATATAGGTATATATATATATATAGGTATATATATATGTACCTATATATATATATATATATAGGTATATATATATATACCTATATATATATATATACCTATATATATATATATACCTATATATATATATATATATATAGGTATATATATATGTGTGTGTGTGTGAATGTGAACTTACTGGTCTTGCAACTGATGAGAGTTGTAATAAATCTGATTATTAAATGTGCAGATAAAGATGTTATTTTAATCTTTTACTGATCTATTAATTTTATAGTAATAGTGTAATCTTATTTTTAAACATGTTATTTTTTTCCCCATCTTAAACTTGATCACCTCAATATTTCCTACTTCTTACAGTTTTGTGTTAATAATGTATAATTGGTGGTAGACTTCAATAAACTGTGGATCATTTTAGGTTTATTGAGACAAATTAATTGGTACGGAGTACAACATGTGAACAGGAGCCAAAATCCAACGGCGGAACTTAAAGAATGGTCATTGTTTCTGGTGTAAATCACCGTGTCAGACTTCCGGCGGAAGTAAACAACAAGGCGCTAGCATCGTTAGCTTCCAGGTTTTCTTCTGTTTATCGTCGGTTTTTGCTGTGTGAGCTGAATATTTCAGAGTCTGCAGTAACAACATCTTCGGTTCATCATCTGAGAGAATTGATCAGAGAGCGACTAACTGCTGCTGCTGGAGAAATATTCAGAAACATCGTTCATTAGGAGGAAGAGATCGATCATCAGCTCAGACTGCTGGATATCAGCTGGAAAACCCAGATCAGATCAGAACCTACAGGTATGTTACCTGTACGGTGGCCTGAATGAACTAACACTGGAACACAGAGAATATGATCAGGGGACTAGTTGATGCCGCGGAGGAAGCAGGACGTGTTTAGTTCACAGCTCGACGATTTGCTTCATTTACCACCAGTGGAGGGCGGATGAAGCGATCAAAGCATTTCCTTCTGATAAAGGGAACCCTTAAACAACACAATTTAACTCCAAGTAAATCAAACTTCTGTGAAATCAAACTGTCCACTTAGGAAGCAACACTGATTGACAATTAATTTCACATCTTGTTGTTCAAATGAAAAAGACAACAGGAGGAAATCTTTGGTGATTATCAAGACACTCAATAAAGGAGTGGTTCTGCAGATGGGGACCACAGACCACTTCTCAGTACCGATGCTTTCTGGATGATGTTTTGGTCACTTTTGAATGTTGGTGGTGCTTTCACACTCGTGGTAGTATGAGACGGACTCTACAACCCACACAAGTGGCTCAGGTAGTGCAGCTCATCCAGGATGGCGCATCAATGCGAGCTGTGGCAAGAAGGTTTGCTGTGTCTGTCAGCGTAGTGTCCAGAGCCTGTAGGCGATACCAGGAGACAGGCCAGTACACCAGGAGACGTGGAGGAGGCCGTAGGAGGGCAACAACCCAGCAGCAGGACCGCTACCTCCGTCTTTGTGCAAGGAGGAACAGGAGGAGCACTGCCAGAGGCTTGCAAAATGACCTCCAGCAGGCCACAAATGTGCATGTGTCTGCACAAACGGTTAGAAACCGACTCCATGAGGAGGGTATGAGGGCCCGACGTCCACAAATGGGGGTTGTGCTCACAGCCCAACACCGTGCAGGACGCTTGGCATTTGCCAGAGAACACCAGGATTGGCAAATTCGCCATTGGTGCCCTGTGCTCTTCACAGATGAAAGCAGGTTCACACTGAGCACATGTGACAGACGTGATGGAGTCTGGAGACACTGTGGAGAGCGATCTGCTGCCTGCAACATCCTTCAGCATGACCGGTTTGGCAGTGGGTCAGTAATGGTGTGGGGTGGCATTTCTTTGGAGGGCCGCACAGCCCTCCATGTGCTCACCAGAGGTAGCCTGACTGCCATTAGGTACCGAGATGAGATCCTCAGACCCCTTGTGAGACCATATGCTGGTGCGGTTGGTCCTGGGTTCCTCCTAATGCAGGACAATACTAGACCTCATGTGGCTGGAGTGTGTCAGCAGTTCCTGCAAGATGAAGACATTGAAGCTATGGACTGGCCCGCCCATTCCCCAGACCTGAATCCGATGGAGAACATCTGGGACATCATGTCTCGCTCCATCCGCCAACGTCACGTTGCACCACAGACTGTCCAGGAGTTGGCGGATGCTTTAGTTCAGGTCTGGGAGGAGATCCCTCAGGAGACGATCCATCGTCTCATCAGGAGCATGCCCAGGCGTTGTAGGGAGGTCATACAGGCACGTGGAGGTCACACACAATACTGAGCCTCATTTTGACTTATTTTAAGGACATTACATCTAAGTTGGATCAGCCTCTAGTGTGTTTTTCCACTTTAATTTTGTGTGTGACTCCAAATCCAGGCCTCCATTGGTTAATAAATTTTATTTCCATTGATAATTGTTGTGTGATTTTGTTGTCAGCAGATTCAACTTTGTACAGAACAAAGTATTCAATGAGAATATTTCATTCATTCAGATCTAGGATGTGTTATTTGAGTGTTCCCTTTATTTTTTTGAGCAGTGTATATAAAATAAAAATAAAGTAGCCTCAAGGCTTTAAGGCCTCTTTGCATCAGCTCAGTAGGTACGCTGCTAGCACTTAAATGGTTCAGCTGTCGGCACCACAAACCATGAAATAAGCAATATTTATGTTTTTTCTATACTAATTTTCTTTGCCCAGACACCACCTCTTACGTGAACCGTTCTGATGAACAGTAATGACTTCTGCAAAGTAGAGTCTTACTCGCCACCAAGTTTCAAAGACATTCAGGTGGCTGTGAACTTCCTCCTCGATGTGCTGTCGGAGGTTACAGAGAAAGGTTTGTGGCTGGGAGAAGTGTTTTGTTAGTGGCTCCATGACATCACGGGATTCCAGCTCTGACTTCCCCTTCCTAGGTTGTACTAAATGTAGGTTAATGCAGTGCATTTAGGGATTCAGAGTTTTTAACCAGTATCTTTGTTTGATAGATGTATGTAGATACATACATCTGGATGTCATCTGCATAGATGTCAGAAAAAATATAAGCAAATGTCAGAATAATGCAAGCTAATAGAAGAGTGTAAAATGAGAATAATAATGGGCCCAGAACTGACCCTTATGGGACCCCACAGGTGAGAGGAGCTGAGCCTGAGGAGAACTTGTCTGAACTTATACAGAATGTCCTGTTGGAGAGAGAAGAGGAGAACCAATCCAGCGCGGAGCCAGAAATGCCAGGCAGGACTTGAGCCTATTTTGCAGGGTTGAGTGTTCAAACGTATCGAAAGCTAAGATCCAAGAGGACCAACACTGAACATTTCCCTGAAAATATCACTGATATTTCTCACAGTATTACTACATTATTATTTCTTTTAACTATGACTGCTTTTGATATTTAAGTAAGTGGTAAAACAATAAATTATTTGTACTAATTACTTAATCATAGTGTTTAATTGTGCTACAGTAAATATCACTGATATTTAAAACTGCCATCACGAGGCGAATTTGATAACCACAAAGCCTTTTATCATCGATATTTTATTGTTGAATTGAACCCATTTTTACTGCATCCACTTTAAGCACAGCTTCATTTGCCCAAAATCAGTACTCCATGCGGACGATAGAAGTATATTAAATTGAAGAACGGACCCAGGTGGTGGACAGAGACATGAAGCAAGGGTCTTGAAGTCAGAAGTCGAACCCCAGACAGTTGTCTCGAGGTCAGAAGCCTCTGTATATGGGACACTCTCTACCACTACACCACGCAGCAACCCTTTTAATTCTATCCTAGTATGGGACTTTTTGGTGATGTTAAAAAAGAAAGATTCCTGATTCTACAAACTGAGAGGTCAAGTAATTTTCATGTGCTCCTTCTTTTATCCGTTCATTTGTCCAGTAGGTGTCACTGTGCCTCCAACAATAGAGAGCAAAGCCTACATGCCTGTATGGGTAGAGAATTGATAACCCTATATTTACATATTAATAATCAGAATCAGAAAAGCTTTATTGCCAAGTATGTTTTTGGACATACAAGGAATTTGTTTTGGTGTAGTCGGTGCAATACAGTACAAATTAAACAGTATAAACATATCTACAATATAATATAAATATATGTGCACAGTTTTAAGTGAGTGAGAGTAAATATAGAGCAGTATAAGATGCAAGAGCAATACAACAGTGCAGATGATCATTGTGCAAGTAAAGCAGGAGTCCAAGCTGAGCGTTAATGTAACTCATAGAGTTGCAGGTTACAGGTGTCCTGTCAGCAAAAAAAGGGGGGGTGTGGGGGAAAGGGAGAGTGTCAGGGTGGTTTCTGGGCTTTGTTAACCAGGCTGGTGGCAGATGGGAAAAAACTGTTCTTGTGGCGTGAGGTTTTGGTCCGGATGGACCGCAGCCTCCTGCCAGAGGGGAGAGTCTCAAAGAGTCTGTGACCAGGGTGGGAGGGATCAGCCAGAATCTTCCCTGCCCGCTTCAGGGTCCTGGAGGTGTACAGTTCCTGGAGCGACAGTAGACTGCAGCCAATCACCTTCTCAGCAGACCGAATGACACGCTGCAGCCCGCCCTTATCCTTGTCTGTAGCAGCGGCGTACCAGATGGTGATGGAGGAGGTGAGGATGGACTCAATGATGGATGTGTAGAAGTGCACCATCATAGTCTTTGGCAGGTTGAATTTCTTCAGCTGCCGCAGGAAGAACATCCTCTGCTGGGCTTTCTTGATGAGGGAGCTGATGTTTGGCTCCCACTTGAGATCCTGGGAGATGATGGTTCCCAGGAAGCGGAAAGATTCCACATTGTCAATTGTGGAGTCACAGAGGGTGATGGGGGCAGGTGGGGCTGGGTTCTGCCTGAAGTCCACAACCATCTCCACTGTCTTTAGAGCGTTGAGCTCAAGGTTGTTCTGGCTGCACCAGTCCAACAGATGGTCCACCTCCCATCTGTACGCGGACTCGTCACCATCAGAGATGAGTCCGATCAGGGTGGTGTCGTCCGCAAACTTCAGAAGCTTGACAGACTGGTGACTGGAGGTGCAGCTGTTGGTGTACAGGGAGAAGAGCAGAGGAGAGAGAACACAGCCTTGGGGGGAACCGGTGCTGATGGTCAGGGAGTCAGAGACATGCTTCCCCAGCCTCACGCGCTGCTTCCTGTCAGACAGGAAGTCAGTGATCCACCTGCAGGTGGAGTCGGGCAAACTCAGCTGGGAGAGCTTCTCCTGTAGCAGAACTGGGACGATGGTGTTGAAGGCAGAGCTGAAATCCACAAACAGGATCCTGGCGTAGGTTCCTGTGGAGTCCAGGTGCCGGAGGATGAAGTGAAGGGCTAGGTTGACTGCATCGTCTACAGACCTGTTGGCTCTGTAGGCAAACTGCAGGGGGTCCAGGAGGGGGTCGGTGATGTCTTTTAGGTGTGAGAGCACAAGGCGCTCAAAGGACTTCATCACCACAGAGGTCAGGGCGACGGGTCTGAAGTCATTAAGCCCTGTGGTCCTTGGCTTCTTGGGAACAGGGACGATGGTGGAGGACTTGAAGCAGGCTGGCACATGACATGTCTCCAGTGAGGTGTTAAAAATGTCTGTGAAGACTGGAGACAGCTGATCAGCGCAGTGCTTCAGGCTGGCTGGTGAGACAGAATCCGGTCCAGCAGCTTTCCGGGGGTTCTGTCTCCTGAAGAGTTTGTTGACGTCCCTCTCCTGGATGGAAAGAGCCGTCCTCGGCGTGGGTAGGGGGCTGGTGGGGGGGAACTTCAGGGTGGGGGTTGGAGGTGCCAAGGCCCCTCTTGAGGTTGGGGAGGTGGGGGTGGTGGATTGTGGCTGCAGCTGTTGGGGGGTGTCGTGGGGGATGGTTGCAGGACTGTCCCTTTGTCTTTCAAAGCGGCAGTAGAACTCGTTCAGGTCGTTGGCGAGGCGTCGGTCGTTGATGGAGTGGGGGGCTTTCGGCTTGTAGTTGGTGATTTGCTTGAGCCCTTTCCAGACAGACGCAGAGTCATTGGCTGAGAACTGGTTTTGGAGCTTCTCAGAGTACAGTCGTTTGGCCTCTTTCACTGCCTTGCCAAACTTGTACTTTGCCTCTCTGTATATGTCTTTGTCCCCACTCCTGAAGGCCTCTTCCTTATCCAGTCTTAACCTTCTGAGTTTGGCTGTGAACCAGGGTTTGTCGTTGTTGTAACTCACCCTGGTGCATGATGGTACACAGCTGTCCTCACAGAAGCTGATGTAGGAAGTCACAGCCTCTGTGTACTCGTCCAGACTGTTGGTAGTAGTCCTGAACACATCCCAGTCTGTACAGCCTAAACACGCCTGGAGATTCTCCACAGCCTCACTGCTCCACTTCCTTGTCGTCCTCACAACAGGTTTGCAGAGCTTTAGTTTCTGCCTGTATGCAGGAATCAGGTGGACCATGATGTGGTCGGATTGGCCCAGTGCAGCACGTGGGATGGCGTGATAAGCGTCTCTGATGGTGGTGTAACAGTGATCCAGAATGTTGTCCTCTCTGGTCGGACATTTTATAAACTGTCTATATTTGGGGAGTTCGTGGGTGAGATTACCTTTGTTAAAGTCGCCAACGACGATAACTAAGGAGTCCGGGTTGGTCCGCTCCACACTCAGTATCTGGTTGCCGAGCATGCACTGTGCGACCTGCACGTTAGCTTGCGGCGGGATGTAAACACCAACCAGGATGAACGAAGCAAACTCACGGGGGGAATAGAAAGGCTTACAGTTTATGATGAAGGCTTCCAGGTCTGGAGAACAGTGCTGCTGAATCACTGTCACGTCGTTGCACCAACCACTGTTGAGGTAAAAACAGATTCCTCCACCTTTCGCTTTGCCGGAGAGTTCCGTGTCTCTGTCCGCTCTGTAGAGCTGGAATCCTGCCAGCTGCAGCGCAGAGTCCGGTATTAATCCACACAGCCACGTCTCCGTGAAGCACAAAACTGCCGATGAATAAAAGTCCCTGTTTTTCCCCAACAACAGTTGTAGTTCCTCCATTTTGTTGGGAAGTAAGCGCACGTTAGAGAGAAATATTCCAGGTAACGGTGTTCGTAGTCCACGCTGGCGAAGACGTACCAGCACCCCGGCCCGTTTCCCTCTCTTCCGGCGTTTCACCGCGTGAACAAAGGTGAGCGCACCTTTGACCAGAATGTCCAAAAATTCCAGAGCAGTAGGCAGAAAGTTCTTCTCTGGACCGTCAGAAGACCATTTTAAAGCAAAAAACAAAACAAAACAATGCGCACCAACATGCCGAGGCGACCATCTGCGGCACCATCTTGGTTAAATAATATACCTGTCTCAATAATTAAATTGGATTGGAGAAACTGATAAGATTAAAATCTGTCTCTCTGGAGGGTAAATTAAATTTCACACTTCATGAAAGGCACGAGAGGAATATATTGAGAAAATCACTTACTTTCATTAATGGTCTTTCTCTATCTGAAAGGGTCAATTTAAGGCTTTCTGCTCATAATTTGAATTTTCAAATAACCTGCATTAACTTTCAGGTAAGTTAAGAAGGATTCAGCAGAAGGTTTTTGGGCACCAGCTGCCAAATCATTGAGCAGGAAGGAGTTCCTCTAGGTGGGTCAGACACAGTTTACTTTCTCAGAAACAGCTTGGATTCTGGGATCTTTCAGCTCTGTTGGTTGGAAAGATCGTCAGCCGTCGCTGACTGCTGTTCTGTCTGCCTGGGGAAGTTGGATTGGGAGCTCTTCCTGTCTTTTGAGTTCAGAACCAAAAAGGTAAGCAGTTTGAACAAACGATCTTGAGCGAAAAGTTAAAGAATATTACGACTGCCTCTCACCAACTATGAGACAAGCAGTAAGAAGAGAAAATATTCAGCCAGTCTATGGCGTTAGAATGTTTTAACTGATCGGGAATTATTTCTAATTCTAACTAGTTCAGCATAACTTGACCTGATTTTTGGTCAGAATGGTTTTACATCTTTGTTTGTATTTCCTAGGGCAACATTTGGTGTTTCTTAATGCTACAAATAAATATGATTTTTTCCCCTCAACTTATCAGACAACAGCCACACAGAGTTACCTCTGAGTTCTCATGAATCAAGAGAGAAAATAAATCCTCTTCATCAATTTGTCACAATTTACAGGAATACATATTTTCACCTGTGTGAGTTCTTATATGACAACTGAAATTTCAGCTGTCTCTAAAGGATTGATCACACAAGTCACAATAATACGGCTTCCCTCCTGTATGAATGCTCATGTGAACTGTTAAACCAGACTGCTGGACGAAACCTTTTCCACAGGTCAGACAGGAGAAAGGCTTCTCGCCTTTGTGACAGGCTAACTGATTAGACTGTGTGAAGGATTTATCACACCTGTATGAGTTCTCATATGTTTAGCCATACTATCAGTAAAAGACTTATTACACAATTTACAGGAATAGGGAGTCTCACCTGTGTGGATTCTCATGTGCAAAGGCAAATACTTACGTGTACAGAAATATTTACCACATATTTCAGAAAAAGCTGAATCTGTTTTATGCCTTTTTAGTTTTGAATTTTCCACATTGTCTCTGTGGTTTCTGGTGTCCTGATGTCTCCTCTATGGTTGCAGATCTTTCTGGTTGCTTCCTCGCTGATGTTGGTTTTCATCTTCAGGGCGATTTGTAGAGAGGAGTTGGTTCTTGTTTGGTAACTAGTTACTAGTTACCAAACAAAGTTACTAGTAACAAGGTCCATTGCAACTTTTACTGCAAAGGATCTGTGACAATCAAGGGTTGTTTAGAATCTGGGCTTTTACGCTATGGAGCGTTCCTTGGATGAAACATCCTGCCTCAAAGATATTTGCCTGAAAAGGCGATCTCCACAAACTGCAACAGCAGCAAAAACGGACACTGTCACAAGCAGGTAAGATAGCACTAACATGTCTATACATGGACTGCAATTCCCACCAAGCCCTATGTCAGCGTAACATCGCATTTTCTGATGCGGTACGGCAAACCTGTCATGTGACCCAAACAAGAGAAAAGAATAAGAGTCATATAGGTTTAAATTAGCTGTAAGATGTGATTAATTAGAGGCTTTATAATTAATTTATCATCCAATACTAATATTTGTTATAGTATAAAGTTACATTTCTATAAGGTTCTTCAATTCCAATACATTCTAATAGATGACTGAATCAAGATATAGACATGACTATTCTATTCTTTTAGGATGTCTCATTCCACTGCAGCTATTCTCTGGTTTCGTATTTTAAAATTTTGTTCCTCTGTAGTAACAATCATATGTGAGGTTTAATCTCTAAATTAATTTCTGTTTAATCACAGAACCTGGTTAAAGGTTTAGCTTGGCTCTCTTTACTATGCACTGTGTTCACTTGCACTGGGACATCAGATATTTATTCATTTAAACACTAGTTCAATTGGCATACTGTTTACTTTCCACAGTCGATTATGTGTTCATTTCTTTTAAGGCATTATTTTTCCTGATGTTTTAAAGTTCCAGCCCTAGTTGAAATCTAAATGAGCTCAAACAATACAGCAGAGAAATGGCTGATCGCAATCACTGATATATTTATTTTTAGTTATAAAGTCAGAGACTCATTAGACTGATTATTTACTGGTGAATAACTGTTTGCTAGTTATGATGTGCAGATGTTTCAAAGCCAGTGGTACATAAAGTTCTAATATGTTCCTGAGGAATCTGCGTTTAGTTAAACATAGAAGAAGTTGGCTGGAGACATACACAAATAACATCCTAGATCTGAATGAATGAAATATTCTCATTAAATACTTTGTTCTGTACAAAGTTGAATGTGCTGACAACAAAATCACACAAAAATCATCAATGGAAATTAAATTTATTAACCAATGGAGGCCTGGATTTGGAGTCACACACAAAATGAAAGTGGAAAAACACACTAGAGGCTGATCCAACTTTGATATAATGTCCTTAAAACAAGTCAAAATGAGGCTCAGTATTGTGTGTGACCTCCATGTGTCTGTATGACCTCCCTACAACGCCTGGACATGCTCCTGATGAGACGGAGGATGGTCTCTTGAGGGATCTCCTCCCAGGCAAGACGCTTCTGACGCTGTTTCTTGTTCAAGAGTGGCTTGTCACAATTAATGCGACGGCTGAAACCCATGTCTTGCATACGTCTGTGCATGGTGGTTCTGGAAGCACTGACTCCAGCTGCAGTCCACTCTTTGTGAATCTCCCCCACATGAATGGGTTTTGTTTCACAATCCTCTCCAGGGTGCGGTTCTCCCTATTGCTTGTACACTTTTTTTTTACCACATATTTTCCTTCCCTTCGCCTCTCTATTAATGTGCTTGGACACAGAGCTCTGTGAACAGCCAGCCTCTTTAGCAATGACCTTTTGTGTCTTGACCTCCTTGCGCAAGGTGTCAATGGTCAAGTCAAATCAGCAGTCTTCCCCATGACTGTGTAGCCTACAGAACTAGACTGAGAGACCATTTAAGGCCTTTTCATGTGTTTTGAGTTAATTACCCTATTAGAGTGTGGCACCAGGTGTCTTCAATATTGAACCTTTTCACAATATTCAAATTTTCTGAGATACAGAATTTGGGGTTTTCACTAGTTTTCAGTTATAATCATCAAAATTAAATATATATATATTATGGCGTCAAATTCACGTTAAAACCCGATAGGAGCAATAAAGAAGATCACGAGCAGCTCATTTTAATTTCAGGAGCGCGTGAATTACGTCCAACGCGTGCACAATCCAATGACCATGAGCGCTACTCTATGCTGCAGGCACAAAAGTCAACACAGGCGCGCCAGAGATGCTCCTTTCTGTGCTCTCGGTGTATCAATCTGTTCGCGCGTGGATTAATCCTGCGTGCTCGTGTGAAACATTTGGCTGTTTAGAAAAAAAAGACATTTACCTGCCTATGATTGGCCCCTTTTCCGCTATCCCCGCCCCGTGACCCCTGTTGCTAACCGTGACCAGCTAATGCAGCTGAGATGAAAACTTTTTTCAGGAAATCAGAGTTTGGTGAATAAGGGCTTTATGAATTTATCATAGAACATTATGCATGTTTCATAGTTGCATCGGATTATGCATGTATTTATTCACAATTCACAATATTACTTGGTCTGGAAAAAGACAGGTTAAAACGTTCAGTAGCTAATAGGTTAAGCTAACATTTAGCTGCCTTCTGCGAAGGGACTCAGCAGGGGATACAAGGGCTATAACCACCCAAAACTCCAGTTGATATTGAGTGACAAATACAGAAATTATACAAATAAATTACAGCACTAGGATTAAAGTCTTTTCAAGTCGTTAATAATATGCTTAAAACCTATGGCTAGAGTTGCCAACTCCTTGATAAATAAATAAGGGACACCTCCTGGTAGGGCTATCCAACTCCACTGTCTGCACCTCTACCTGGTGATTTTTTTCACCCTTTTTCTTTGTGTGAAATGACTTTGACTCGAACCCAAGTTTAATTCGATGCATGTTTTTGAATGATACAAATATCCATGGAAAAACCATTATACAGCAATTTATAAAATAATTTATTCTTTTTGCTAAATAAAATTACTAGACAAAAACAAATATCTTTCTGAAATAAATAAACCACTATTGAAAAGACCCCCGTCCTGCTTAACTTAAAACAATATAAAAAAGCATAACAGTATAATGCAAAACATTTTCCTAATAGTGCATTTAGTGCAAACAAAAAGTCGATAGAAAAGTTGTAAACATAAACACTTGTACCTTAAAGGCCATGACTGTACAGATGTAGTGAAATAAATATTGAACTAGTGAACTAAAAACTGCAGTGCTGAATTATGTAGAAACAACCTATTTTTTCCATTTATATTTCATTTGAGCTCTTTCTGCTGCAAGGAGTTGTTTGTTTTTCAGGACTACAGAGTAAAACTCTGAGCAGGACATTTCATTAATTAGACTGAAAATTAGCTCACTTCTCATTAATTCTGTAGAACATTTGTTCCTCACATCAGTCAACTTATTTTTCATGATGGAGAAAATATTTTCCACAAACCCACTAGAAGAAGGGATGCTGAGGACAAAGGGTACAATAGCCTGGATGTTGGGGATACTATCTATCTATCTATCTATCTATCTATCTATCTATCTATCTATCTATCTATCTATCTATCTATCTATCTATCTATCTATCTATCTATCTATCTATCTATCTATCTATCTATCTATCTATCTATCTATCTATCTATCTATCTATCTATCTATCTATCTATCTATCTATCTATCTATCTATCTATCTATCTATCTATCTATCTATCTATCTATCTATCTATCTATCTATCTATCTATCTATCTATCTATCTATCTATCTATCTATCTATCTATCTATCTATCTATCTATCTATCTATCTATCTATCTATCTATCTATCTATCTATCTATCTATCTATCTATCTATCTATCTATCTATCTATCTATCTATCTATCAGAATCAGAATCAGAAAAGCTTTATTGCCAAGTACGTTTTTGGACATACAAGGAATTTGTTTTGGCGTAGTCGGTGCAATACAATACAAATTAAACAGTATAAACATATCTACAATATAATATAAATATATGTGCACAGTTTTAAGTGAGTGAGAGTAAATATAGAGCAGTATAAGATGCAAGAGCAATACAACAGTGCAGGTGATCATTGTGCAAGTAAAGCAGGAGTCCAAGCTGAGCGTTAATGTAACTCATAGAGTTACAGGTTACAGGGAGAGTGTCAGGGTGGTTTCTGGGCTTTGTTAACCAGGCTGGTGGCAGATGGGGAAAAAACTGTTCTTGTGGCGTGAGGTTTTGGTTCGGATGGACCGCAGCCTCCTGCCAGAGGGGAGAGTCTCAAAGAATCTGTGACCAGGGTGGGAGGGATCAGCCAGAATCTTCCCTGCCCGCTTCAGGGTCCTGGAGGTGTACAGTTCCTGGAGCGACAGTAGACTGCAGCCAATCACCTTCTCAGCAGACCGAATGACACGCTGCAGCCTGCCCTTATCCTTGGCTGTAGCAGCGGCGTACCAGATGGTGATGGAGGAGGTGAGGATGGACTCAATGATGGATGTGTAGAAGTGCACCATCATAGTCTTTGGCAGGTTGAATTTCTTCAGCTGCCGCAGGAAGAACATCCTCTGCTGGGCTTTCTTGATGAGGGAGCTGATGTTTGGCTCCCACTTGAGATCCTGGGAGATGATGGTTCCCAGGAAGCGGAAAGATTCCACAGTGTCAATTGTGGAGTCACAGAGGGTGATGGGGGCAGGTGGGGCTGGGTTCTGCCTGAAGTCCACAACCATCTCCACTGTCTTTAGAGCGTTGAGCTCAAGGTTGTTCTGGCTGCACCAGTCCAACAGATGGTCCACCTCCCATCTGTACGCAGACTCGTCACCATCAGAGATGAGTCCGATCAGGGTGGTGTCGTCCGCAAACTTCAGAAGCTTGACAGACTGGTGACTGGAGGTGCAGCTGTTGGTGTACAGGGAGAAGAGCAGAGGAGAGAGAACACAGCCTTGGGGGGAACCGGTGCTGATGGTCAGGGAGTCAGAGACGTGCTTCCCCAGCCTCACGCGCTGCTTCCTGTCAGACAGGAAGTCAGTGATCCACCTGCAGGTGGAGTCGGGCACACTCAGCTGGGAGAGCTTCTCCTGTAGCAGAACTGGGACGATGGTGTTGAAGGCAGAGCTGAAATCCACAAACAGGATCCTGGCGTAGGTTCCTGTGGAGTCCAGGTGCCGGAGGATGAAGTGAAGGGCTAGGTTGACTGCATCATCTACAGACCTGTTGGCTCTGTAGGCAAACTGCAGGGGGTCCAGGAGGGGGTCGGTGATGTCTTTTAGGTGTGAGAGCACAAGGCGCTCAAAGGACTTCATCACCACAGAGGTCAGGGCGACGGGTCTGAAGTCATTAAGCCCTGTGGTCCTTGGCTTCTTGGGAACAGGGACGATGGTGGAGGACTTGAAGCAGGCTGGCACATGACATATCTCCAGTGAGGTGTTAAAAATGTCTGTGAAGACTGGAGACAGCTGATCAGCGCAGTGCTTCAGGCTGGCTGGTGAGACAGAATCCGGACCAGCAGCTTTCCGGGGGTTCTGTCTCCTGAAGAGTTTGTTGACGTCCCTCTCCTGGATGGAAAGAGCCGTCCTGGGCGTGGGTAGGGGGCTGGTGGGGGGGAACTTCAGGGTGGGGGTTGGAGGTGCCAAGGCCCCTCTTGAGGTTGGGGAGGTGGGGGTGGTGGATTGTGGCTGCAGCTGTTGGGGGGCGTCGTGGGGGATGGTTGCAGGACTGTCCCTTTGTCTTTCAAAGCGGCAGTAGAACTCGTTCAGGTCGTTGGCGAGGCGTCGGTCGTTGATGGAGTGGGGGGCTTTCGGCTTGTAGTTGGTGATTTGCTTGAGCCCTTTCCAGACAGACGCAGAGTCGTTGGCTGAGAACTGGTTTTGGAGCTTCTCAGAGTACAGTCGTTTGGCCTCTTTCACTGCCTTGCCAAACTTGTACTTAGCCTCTCTGTATATGTCTTTGTCCCCACTCCTGAAGGCCTCTTCCTTATCCAGTCTTAACCTTCTGAGTTTAGCTGTGAACCAGGGTTTGTCGTTGTTGTAACTCACCCTGGTGCATGATGGTACACAGCTGTCCTCACAGAAGCTGATGTAGGAAGTCACAGCCTCTGTGTACTCGTCCAGACTGTTGGTAGTAGTCCTGAACACATCCCAGTCTGTACAGCCTAAACACGCCTGGAGATTCTCCACAGCCTCACTGCTCCACTTCCTTGTCGTCCTCACAACAGGTTTGCAGAGCTTTAGTTTCTGCCTGTATGCAGGAATCAGGTGGACCATGATGTGGTCGGATTGGCCCAGTGCAGCACGTGGGACGGCGTGATAAGCGTCTCTGATGGTGGTGTAACAGTGATCCAGAATGTTGTCCTCTCTGGTCGGACATTTTATAAACTGTCTATATTTGGGGAGTTCGTGGGTGAGATTACCTTTGTTAAAGTCGCCAACGACGATAACTAAGGAGTCCGGGTTGGTCCGCTCCACACTCAGTATCTGGTCGGCGAGCATGCGCTGTGCGACCTGCACGTTAGCTTGCGGCGGGATGTAAACACCGACCAGGATGAACGAAGCGAACTCACGGGGGGAATCTATCTATCTATCTATCTATCTATCTATCTATCTATCTATCTATCTATCTATCTATCTATCTATCTATCTATCTATCTATCTATCTATCTATCTATCTATCTATCTATCTATCTATCTATCTATCTATCTATCTATCTATCTATCTATCTATTTATCTATCTATCTATCTATCTATCTATCTATCTATCTATCTATCTATCTATCTATCTATCTATCTATCTATCTATCTACTTTTTATTCTAAATACGGGACGATTCCGTTTTTCAAGGGACGGTTGGCAACTCTACCTATGGCACGTTTTTTCCACACTTGGGCTAAGCACATGCTAATCTCTTGCTATTTGAAAATAAACTGATAGGAATTTTGGGTTTTCATGAGCTGTATGCCACAATCATCCGTATTAAGACAATAAAAGACCTGAAATATTTCAGTTAGTGTGCAATGAATCTAAAATATATGAATGTTAAATTTTCATCATGACATTATGGAAAATAATGAACTTTATCACAATATGTTAATATTTTGAGATGGACCTGTATGTGTGTTTCATAATAACAATAATAAAACACTGGAAATCATGTCGTGATATTTTTATTTCAAATACATATTAATCTGACAAGGCAGCATTGACATATTCTCTGCACAACAGATAAAGCTCCTTAGTGTCTGTTTGCCCTAAATGTTGAGCCAACAGTAACTGTAATTCAGTGTGCTGCTCTTCAGTGAGGGGATTGCCAAACTCTGGGACCACAATTACCCCTTCCGCATCTGGTCTGTACCCCGCTGCAACATCCCAGTCAATGTCTGGCTCTTGGAAATCCTAACATTAAACCAAGACAGTATCGTTATGTTTCTGCAGTTTGTGAACAAATGAAGCAACATTTTCATAAATTACCTTAATACTGGACAATTTTATTACATTTTATATTTTTGTGCATACAGGCTAGTGTAGGAAGACTATATGTCCAAATTAGATAAAAACTTTCACTTTGATAGGACAAGTGCCTAGAAAAATCCCTACCATTTATAAATGTTTGAATTTAAGCAGGTATTGTTTTGTACCACTAGATTGAGAAACTGAAGCTTGACATTGTCTATATTATAGAAAGAATGGCCCAAGGGTATTGATTTACTCTCTGCTGTGCTTATATTTCCAAGTTTCCAAGTATTTATCTGCTGTAGTCGTAGTCGTTGTACATATATATACATGTATATATATGAAACATGCATAATGTTCTATGATAAATTCATAAAGCCCTTATTCACCAAACTCTGATTTCCTGAAAAAAGTTTTCATCTCAGCTGCATTAGCTGGTCACGGTTAGCAACAGGGGTCACGGGGCGGGGATAGCGGAAAAGGGGCCAATCATAGGCAGGTAAATGTCTTTTTTTTCTAAACAGCCAAATGTTTCACACGAGCGCGCAGGATTAATCCAGGCGTGAGCAGATTGATACACCGAGAGCACAGAAAGGAGCATCTCTGGTGCCCAGGTGTTGATTTTTGTACCTGCAGCATAGAGTAGCGCTCCTGGAATTAAAATGAGCTGCTCGTCATCTTCTTTATTGCTCCTATCGGGTTTTGACGTGAATTTGACGCCATAATATATATAATATATATAAGCATCAAGTTGTATGTTTGTAACTGGAGGCGGAACCTAAGGGTCGGCCACTGTTTCTGTTGTAAATCACAGTGTGAGACTTCCGGCGGAAGTAAACAACAAGGCGCTAGCATCGTTAGCTTCCAGGTTTTCTTCTGTTTATCGTCGGTTTTTGCTGTGTGAGCTGAATATTTCAGAGTCTGCAGTAACAACATCTTCGGTTCATCATCTGAGAGAATTGATCAGAGAGCGACTAACTGCTGCTGCTGGAGAAATATTCAGAAACATCGTTCATTAGGAGGAAGAGATCGATCATCAGCTCAGACTGCTGGATATCAGCTGGAAAACCCAGATCAGATCAGAACCTACAGGTATGTTACCTGTACGGTGGCCTGAATGAACTAACACTGGAACACAGAGAATATGATCAGGGGACTAGTTGATGCCGCGGAGGAAGCAGGACGTGTCTGTGTTATTTTCGCAGCTTCATTGTTTGCTTTTTTTTTCGTCGTATGCGGGTTTTAATTTTGTATTTATAACACATTAAAATGTCTGGAAACAACAACCAGTAGACAAGTGATCATAAAGGCCTCCGCAAAGCCGAATAATGGCTGATAAGGAAATTCTACGTTTGGTTTCAGGTGTGTTGGAGAAGGGATTCATCTAAAAGCTGCAGGATGGTGGTTCTCGAGGACTTTGATTCTATTCCAGATATCTTTATTGATGCTTGAATAAAATACAACAAATAAAGTAGATTTAGTTAGATAACACATCCTTAAAAAGAATCGCTTTAACTGTTTCTTGTGCCATTTCTATGTGGAAAGAATAACATTGTTGCTTTTATTTTAGTTATTTACACCTAATTGAAAAGTACTGGGCCATTTCCTAAACCTAATAAATGGGGCAGCAACAGCTGACTTCAAGTATCTGTGATAACTGAGCCTTTTAACAATTCTGCTAATTGTTTTCACTCAGCCACATTAGAGAGCTTTTAAACATGAACAACCTGTTTAAGCACTTCAGTTAAATTTCAGTTAAAATGGCCACTAACGTTTGTAGTTTTATTTAGTTTCATTTGAACCATTCAAAGGTGGACTTGCTGGTCTGCTTTGGAACATTGTGCCTGACTCAAGTGCACTTACGAAACGACAGAATTACAACATGTTTTAGTTGGTTAATTTCTAATTGCTTGTAACTAACTCCCTCCTTCATGTGCATGGCTCATAAAATGTTACTATACACACTTAAAATAAATTAATTCCACTCCATGTGGCCATTGATGGACAAGAAACTCCTTGATCTCATTCATTTTTACTGAAATACTATGACATAGCGTGTAAGGGACAGTATGCTGGCATGGATGACACTTATTGTAGTACAATACTAAGAGCATTTTGTCTCATTTATTTGTCAGCTAGTCTTATATAAGTACCTCGCCTGCATTTAAAGTTATTTTGTAGATTGAAAATAATGTTTCCAATGTAATCTAAGGCTGATTAAAGCAGCTCTACAGTCGTTCAAAGACAGAAAGCCTTTTTGACTTTTTACCATCAGAGATTATGAAAGTAGACTAATGTAAAATGGAATGAAATGAAAACCAGACTCATGCGCAGATTTTGAGGTGCTGATCTATTCTTTGATCTGATCATTTATCTGCAGTTTAAATTTTCCCTCTTTTACATGTTATAAATAAATGAAACCACTCAAACAAAACACGAATCAGGTAGACATGCTTTGCTTCATCCTCAGAATCAGCTATTCCTGTTAGTTTCCAGGTCCGTCTCTAAAAATCTCTAACGTTCTACTGTTCCTAATTCTCTCAGGCCTTGGGAGGTTCTTCCTGATTCCTTCCTGGTGGGAGAGTAAAACTGTTTTTGACCAGAAGATACTAAAATGCCAAAGAAATGAAAGTGGAATCAGAACCACGGCAGATAACTGAAATGAAAAAGGAACCAGAACCCCAGCCAATTAAAGAAGAACAGATTGAACTGTGGATCTTACAGGATGAACGGCAGCTTTTAGTGCAGCAGGAAACCAACAGCTATAAGGTGGCTCCTTCCTACCAGGAAATATTTCACAATGTACCAGAACTGCAGCCTGCAATGGTGATGAAAGAAGAACCAGAACCTATACACATTTTAGAGGAACAGGAGGAACCTGAACAGATTAATGAAGAACACGGGGAACCAGAACTTGTAGAAATAAAAGAGGAGCGAGAGGAACCAGAACCTGAACAGATTAAACAACATGGGGAACCAGAACTTGTACAGTTTAAAGAGGAGCAGGAGGATCTCTGCAGTAATCCAGATGAAGAACAGCTTGTAGTGAAGCAGGAGACTCCTACCTATGAGCAAAAAAACAACAGTGAACCAGAACCAAACAAGAACCAGATCCACTCTCCAAACTGCTCTGAAGCTGAGAACCAACATCAGCGAGGAAGCAACCAGAAAGATCTGCAGCCAGAGAGGAGACATGAGTACAACAGAAATCACAAGGACAATGTGGAAAATTCAAAACTAAAAAGACATAAAACAAATATAACTACTTGTGAAGTATGTGGCAGATGTTTTAGTGTGTACAGGTACCTGACATCTCACATGAGGACTCACGCAAGTGAGAAACGATTTTTATGTCTGACTTGTGGAAAAGGTTTCCCCAGGCAACCTGACCTAACTGTCCACATGAGAACTCACACAGGTGAAAGGCCTTTCCAGTGTCTGGCTTGTGGGAAAGGTTTTATCCAGAAAACTACTTTGAGGTATCACATTAGAACGCATACAGGTGAAAAACCTTATCCTTGTGAATTGTGTGATAAATCTTTCAGACAGAGCAGTGATTTGGCTTGTCACATGAAAACTCATACAGGTGAGAAACCGCATCGTTGTCACATGTGTAATAAATGTTTCAGAAAGCGTAGTGATTTGGCCAGCCACATATTATCTCACACAGGTGAGATGCCTTTCTCCTGCCTGACTTGTGGAAAAGGTTTTAAACAACAATATAAGTTGACTATGCACATGAAAATTCACACAGGAGAGAAACCATACAGTTGTGAATCATGCGACAAGTCTTTCAGACAACGTAGTGATTTGACCCGTCACCTAAAAACTCACACACGTGGGAAAAGGTCTTCCTGTAAAGTGTGTGGGAAATCGTTTAGTGAATTTAGTAGTATGGCTAGACACATGAAAACTCACACGGGGGAGAGGTCGTATCTTTGTGACTTGTGTGATAAATCTTTCATACAGAGAAGTGATTTGGTTCGTCACATGAGAACTCACACAGGTGATAAAGGGAATTTTGTGCAGAATCATTCACTGACAGATGATAATCACAACACGTTTATGTTTGAGGGAAATATTCAAAGCTCTTCCCATATCTTCAGTGACAGTTAAATTCAACTAATGGAGAAATAAATGATAGATAAAAACAGCACTCGGAAACAACCTGACCTGCATGATTGTTACTCATATCTTTAGTTTGATTGAAGATGGTAGAGGCCGACCTTCTAAAGTTACTCAGAGGGCATCAATGACTCATCCAGGAGGTCACAGAAGAACCCAGAACAACATCTAAAGCACTGTAGGCCACACTGCTTCAGTTAGGGTCAGAGGTCATGATTGAACATTAAATGGGAGAAAATGGCCTCCATGTGAATGTTCCAAGGCCATAATCATTACTGACCTAAAAGAACTCAAAGGCTCATCTCACTTTTGATATCAAAATATGATAGATGATGGAGTAGTCAAAATCTTATTTATATGGGAAGTAAAAGAAGCAACATAAATGTATAAAATAAAGTATGATTTTAGTTTTATTTTAATATTTTTCTGATTACAATAAAACTCATCGTGTCACTGGGGTATCTGGTGTCACCCACATGCAGAATGACTCAACCCCTGAGGAGAGAACTCCATTTCAGAACAAAGGTCCAAAGGTATTGAAGTTTATGAAGCCTCGTTTGGCCATCAGTAGTTCGAAGCTAAAGGACCAAATGTGGTCCAGAAACATTGAATTCTTCCTTCCTGTTTTTTCTCTTCCGAACTCTTCCTCCTGTTTGAAGGTCGGGTGTTAAAGCTCATGTATGAAGGAGTGTGCAGCTTTCATACTACACGCTGATCATTATAATGATGTGAACATGCCTCCTTTATTTCTATTAGGAAGACTGTCACCACACACACTATGTAAAGTACTTTTAATCTTTACAACCATTCAGGACGTCACATAATATAAATAAAAGAAATACCCAAAACCCATCCTTTGTACGCAGAGCCTGCCTGAGATTTGTTCCTAACTCCATTATTATAATTAGAATATGTATTATTGTATAAAGAAGTCATATGTTGAGGAGACCAATGTGCCATTAGTGAGACACATTTGCACATCACAAATAGGTTCCACATATATTGAAAGAACATACTTTCTATTCACAAAAGCATATTTGCATCCAGATGGGGCCCTTATAGCGGTATGAGTGCAGTCACAAACTGATTACATTCAGAAATCTGCTCCTTGCTGCAAATGAGAGCCACAGTTTACGGGAACGTTATATATCAGAGCAAAATACGGATGAGGCCGACCAATATGGCCGGCATGGCCCGGCTCAGGGATGACCGTTAAATACCTGACCTGTCAGTCATTTCCCTCCGATAAGCTCCAGTTGAAAGGACCACAGCATAGTGAAAGCTGGTACCAGTGACGCACGGTCCCTCCTGGTTCCCCTCAGTAACACTGAGACAACCTCTGTGCAGAGTACCAAAATAATTGCCCTGGGCAATCTATAGCGGTTAATAAGCCATGCATCATCATGTACCAGCAGATCAGTACGATCTCTGAATAAAATGCTCCCTCCGCCTTTTTCATTGGCTGTGCCATCATTCCACAATTACGCCCAACTTTACGCAGTGATTTATGTGTGATTTTCTGTACCATGTCCACCTTGGGAATCATCAAACCTGACTTGTTAGGAGTTAATATGCTGATCTGACACCGTTTTCTTTTTCAGTGAGAATGAAAGTGCTCTTTAGATGATTCACATGCATTTTATGCTCCTCAGTGCTTAGACCGATGAGCATTTCCATCTACAGGGGAGAAAAACAGGAAGTTTTACAGTTTCCATCCGACTGAGGTTGTTTGCATAATGTTTGAGGTGTGTATTGTATGAGGCTAAATGTGATTCAGTTTGATCACTCGGGTTTCAACCATAAAAGCTCAAACTCATGGTAAAACATCAGGTTTGATGGTCCATGAATTAAATAAAACTGGATGGAGTTCAAAGTTAAAAACAGACAGTTAAAAACAATATGACAAGACTAAATAAAACCATAAGTCAGTAAAACTTCAATTCTAAAACACAGAGTCAGTGGAGGGAAGCGAGCACTGTGAAATAGTCGGGCTCGCCTCCACGCACAACGTGGGCTCTGGAACCCATCTCCTTGAGAGGGGTTGGACTCTCTTCTACTCTGGAGTGGCCCACGGGGAGAGGCAGCGGGCTGGTGTGGGTTTGCTTGTTGCCCCCCAGCTCAGCCGTCTCGTGTTGGGTTTTGCCCCGGTGGATGAGAGGGTTGTGTCCCTGCGCCTTCGGGTTGGGGAGAGGTCTCTGACTATCATTTCAGCCTACGGGCCGAGTGGTAGTGCAGAGTACCCGGCCTTCTTGGCGTCCCTGTCGGGGGTGCTGGATAGTGCCCCTCCCGGGGACTCCATTATTCTGCTGGGGGACTTCAACGCCCACGTGGGGAACGACAGTGACACCTGGAGAGGCGTGATCGGGAGGAATGGCCTCCCTGATCTGAATCCAAGTGGTGTTTTGTTATTGGACTTCTGTGCTAGTCACGGATTGTCCATAACGAACACCATGTTCAAACATAAGGGTGTCCATCAGTGCATTTGGCACCAGGACACCCTAGGCAGGAGGTCGATGATCGACTTTGTTGTCGTATCATCAGACCTTCGGCCGCATGTTTTGGACACTCGGGTGAAGAGAGGGGCTGAGCTGTCCACTGATCATCACCTGGTGGTGAGTTGGATCTGCTGGAGGAGGAGAAAGCCAGACAGACTTGGCAGGCCCAAGCGCATAGTGAGGGTCTGCTGGGAACGCCTGGCGGAGCCCTCGGCCAGGGATGTATTCAACTCCCACCTCCGGGAGAGCTTCGACCAGATCCCGGGGGATGTTGGAGACATAGAGTCCGAGTGGACCATGTTCTCTGCATCTATTGTCGATGCTGCTGCCCATAGCTGCGGCCGTAAGGTCTGCGGTGCCTGTCGTGGCGGCAATCCCAGAACCCGGTGGTGGACACCGGCAGTAAGGGATGCTGTCAAGCTGAAGAAGGAGTCCTATCGGCTGTGGTTGGCTTGTGGGACTCCTGAGGTGGCTGACGGGTACCGTGAGGCCAAGCGTGCCGCGGCCCAGGTGGTGGCAGAGGCAAAAACTCGGGCCTGGGAAGAGTTCGGTGAGGCCATGGAGAAGGACTACCGGTTGGCCTCGAAGCGATTCTGGCAAACCGTCCGGCGCCTCAGGAGGGGGAAGCAGTGCTTTGCCAACACTGTTTATGGTGGGGGTGGGAGACTGCTGACCTCGACTGAGGACATTATCGGGCGGTGGAAGGAGTACTTCGAGGATCTCCTCAATCCTGCCATCACGCATTCCGTGGTGGAAACAGAGGCTGGGGACTCGGGGTTGGACTCTTTCATCACCCAGGCTGAAGTCACCGAGGTGGTTAAAAAGCTCCGCGGTGGCAAGGCTTCGGGGGTGGATGAGATCCGCCCTGAGTACCTCAAGTGTCTGGATGTTGTAGGGCTGTCATGGTTGACACGCCTCTTCAACATTGCGTGGCGGTCAGGGACAGTGCCTCTGGACTGGCAGACTGGGGTGGTGGTCCCCCTTTATAAGAAGGGGGGCCGGAGGGTGTGTTCCAACTACAGGGGGATCACACTCCTCAGCCTCCCTGGTAAGGCCTACGCCAGGGTATTGGAGAGGAGAGTCCGACCGATAGTCGAACCTCGGCTTCAGGAGGAACAGTGTGGTTTTCGTCCCAGCCGTGGAACACTGGACCAGCTCTATACCCTCTACAGGGTGCTCGAGGGTTCATGGGAGTTTGCCCAACCGGTTCACATGTGTTTTGTGGACCTGGAGAAAGCATTCAACTGTGTCCTTCGTGATGCCCTGTGGGGGGTGCTCCAGGAGTATGGAATCGGGGGCCCTTTATTAGGGGCCATCCGGTCCCTGTACGAGCGGAGCAGGAGTTTGGTCCGCATTGCCAGCACTAAGTCGGACCTGTTCCCAGTGCATGTTGGACTCCAGCAGGGCTGCCCTTTGTCGCCGGTCCTGTTCATAACTTTTATGGACAGGATTTCTAGACGCAGCCAAGGGCCGGAGGGGGTCTGGTTTGGGGACCAGTGGATTTCGTCTCTTCTTTTTGCGGATGACGTGGTCCTGCTGGCCCCCTCTAGCCAAGACCTACAGCATGCACTGGGGCGGTTCGCAGCCGAGTGTGAAGCGGCTGGGATGAGGATCAGCTCCTCCAAGTCCGAGGCCATGGTACTCGACCGGAAAAGGGTGGCTTGTCCTCTTCAGGTTGGAGGGGAGTTCCTGCCTCAAGTGGAGGAGTTTAAGTATCTCAGGGTCTTGTTCGCGAGTGAGGGAAGAATGGAGCGGGAGATCGACAGACGGATCGGTGCGGCTGCCACAGTAATGGGGGCGCTGTGCCGGTCCATTGTGGTGAAGAGAGAGTTGAGCCGAAAAGCAAAGCTCTCAATTTACCGGTCGGTCTACGTTCCTACCCTCACCTATGGCCATGAACTTTGGGTCATGACCGAAAGAATGAGATCCTGGATACAAGCGGCTGAAATGAGCTTCCTCCGCAGTGTGGCCGGGCACTCCCTTAGAGATAGGGTGAGGAGCTCGGCCATCTGGGAGGAGCTCGGAGTAGAGCCGTTGCTCCTCCACACCGAGAGGAGCCAGTTGAGGTGGCTCGGGCATCTATACCGGATGCCTCCTGGACGCCTTCCTCGGGAGGTGTTCCAGGCACGTCCCACCGGGAGGAGGCCCAAGGGACGGCCCAGGACACGCTGGAGGGACTATGTCTCTCGGCTGGCCTGGGAACGCCTTGGGCTCCCCCTGGAGGAGCTGGAGGAGGTGTCTGGAGAGAGGGACGTCTGGGCATCTCTGCTGAGTCTGCTGCCCCCGCGACCCGGTCCTGGATAAGCGGAAGACGACGAACAAACGAACGGAGTCATATTTCAGTGTGTTTAGGTAAGGTTTAGTTCTCTCTAGTTTATTATTGTTGATTTAAAAGGTTTGTGTGGCTGCCACACATTTTCATGGCAGGTCAAACGTTTGTGTGGATATATACATGCACACTTTCATGCAACATTAATTTTTGTACATGCAGAGTTGTGTGTAAAACATTGCGCTGCATGGTTTTTGTGCACAAGTACGCTTTGTACACGAGGCCCAGAACTCCAGGCAAGTGAACCTAGAAGAATGGATGGTGTTCTGAAGGCAAAGGGTGGTCACACCAAATATTGATTTGATTTAGATTTCTCTGCTGTTCATTCACTGTATTTTGTTGATTGATAAATAAATGATTAATACTTTCATTTTTGCAAGCATTCTTTGTTTACAGCATTTTTTCACACCTGCCTAAAACTTTTGCACAGTACTGTATATTATCTCAACTGGCTTCTGCTTTCATAAGAATACTAACAATTTTACACCTCATAGTTCCATTTTTTGTTATGCATATATATCCATTATTCATACATGTTAAATGATATAGTACTGTTCATATTTACAATAGGTAATGCAATAATAATAATTTACATTGCATATTCATCTATAACCATCCTCTTGTACCTTCTTTGAGCTGCCTAATATTTGGACCTTGCTGTCGCTCCACATTCAGACAGTTCCAGAGTTTCGCCGCACACTGAAATATAGGAAGTCTTCTTGGTGGTTCTGATATTGCAAGTTACGGAGGAACTCATCCACCCAGAATTGAACGTGTTTCTGATTATTTATTTCTCTTATTTTGATTTACTTGTTTATTGTTCTTCTGATTACATTAGTCATGTCTTTGTCTTTTTTAGCTCATTTTATTTATATCTTAGCCATTGGGAAAAGATGTATCCAATGACTCAATGTCCCAACATGCCCCACTTTCTTTTATTACGTTTTGGTCCTTTGGGTTCTAGTTAAATATTATTTTGAAAATGTAAAAATAAAATAATAAAAAAACCTAAATAGGATCAATAATAAAGATAATTCTTGATCACATTTATTATTTGTTCCCTAGACTTTTGTTTCCTTATAACCTTAATTAAAGGTCATTTATGGCTGATAAATAAATGTCAATCTGAGAAATATTTGTTCTCCTTGATTCTTGGAATCTGCGAATCTGTTCGTTCAGTATAAACGGAAAGATTTCATCTTACAGATGAAGCTTTCACTTCACCGCTGGGATTATTGTGGGAGGCTCATTACAACCTGGAACTCCAGCTAAAAAGCTCTGAGCCCCACAGCTCCACAGAGGGTGGAGTAGGTCCCAACACATTACCAGGACTGAACTGCTAACTATCCAGTTTCTCTTCAGAGAATGTTGTAGGACGCTATGAAGGAAAACAAGGGCCAGCAGAATGGAACAAGCAGTTTATGCTTGGTTTTCAATGCTGTATCAGATCAGTTTCCATCCATTGTCTATAAATGCTTTTCTATGCAGGGTCACTGAGGCGGGTGCCTAGGTCCAGCAGTCATTGGGTGAGGGGTGGGGTACACCCTGCACAGATTGACAGTTTATCACAAGGCAACAGAGATTCACAGGACAAACAATCCACACACACTCAGACCTGAGGACAGCTTTAGATTAGCCACTAAACCTCATGATATTATTATTAGTCTTATTTTGAGCACTAGTAGTATTTGTTATCAATTGAATATTATTTTCTCAAATAATGTATTTATTGCTATAACAGGCTTGTATTCATTTATACTCTGAGATGATAAACATCTACAAAAAACTAAAGTAAAGACCAAACATACAAAAACATAAATAACAAACAATAAAATCTAGGATAGTTACAAAGTTCTCAAAACACGCAACTGTACTTTTTTTAATTTCATCATTTATAACCTAAAGAGCAATACATTGAAATAAACTAAAAAAGTAAAAAACTCTAACCTTCAACTAAAAGCCAGGCTGAATAGCTTAAAAACATCCAAACTCTCCGCTGTCCTCAGAAAGTCCTTTCCACATCTGAGATCCATATGTTCAAGTTCACACTTTAGGTTCTAGCTACCAACACTGGACCCTTTTCTGAAGACTTGAGGGGTCTCGATAGTCTGTAGGACAGGAGGAAATCTCATAAATAGGTTGGGCTAAAATATTAAGAGATTTAACCACCAGTTAGACCTCTTCGGAATCAGTTCTGAAACGGACAGGCACCCAATGAAGAGAGTTTAAAATAGGTGATTTGAGCTCGATTTCTGGTTCTCACGATTCTTGCAGCTGAGTCTTGAAGTAGCTGTAATGGAGATAAGTAGTCAATTATTAAATCTAAATGGTAATAAAATCTGAAGTAAATTCAATTTATTTAGACACAAAGATCGATTTTAAAGAAGCACAACAAAACTTGGCGAAAACATATTTATTTTGTGGAACTAGAGCCAAATACAAATGTTTGTAGCTGGAGGCGGAACTTAAATCAGGCGGAAACTAAGTGGTTGTAACCGTTTCTGGTGCAAATCTCCGTGTGCGACATCCGGCGAAAGTAAAAACATCCAAAGCGCTAGCAGCATTAGCTTTTAGGTTTCCCAATATTTATCGGTTTTCGCTGTGTTGGCTGAATAAGTCAGCGTCTGCAGTAAGAATATCTTCGGCTCGTCATCTGTGATGAGGGAACTAGTTGATACAGCGGAAGAAGCAGGACATGTCCAACTTGATTATTTGCTCCGTGTTTTTACATTTATTTATAGCGCATTTTAGTGAGAGAAAATAGAAGAGATCACGACGGAGAACACAAGTCTGCAGAATAAGTCAAACTAAGGCTCTCCAGGAAACTATTATGTATGTATGCTGATGATAAAATGTCAGTTTGAGCAGGAATCAGAGAGAAGAAGCTAACCGATATGAATATGACACACAGGACTGAACAAACCGATTTTAACAGGAAACATCCAACTGAGTTATGGTTATGTTTCAAACAAACAATTTAACATGTTTTAATGGACTGTAACAAATACAATATGGAAGCAAAAAAAAAAAACTCAGAATACAGGAGAGGAAAAGTTCACTTCATTTTAAGTAATGTAAATCCTTACAGACTTTAAATATCTTAATTAATAAATCCTTCACAACACATGTATTGCAATAGAATTTAAAAGTATTTAAGTTTTTATGGGCTTTATTCCATCATGTCTCTTTCTCAGCTCTGATAACTTTCCGAGGACAACAAGCTACCAGTTTCCTGCTTGAGAAAATGACAAAAAGGACTTTACACAGAGGAAACTGGACATTTATTGGACACTGCACTGCTTCCAGCTCTTTTCCCTGACGAAGAAAAGCAAGTTTTGAAAGTAAGAGAGCCATCTTTGATGAACTTTGACAGTAAATAGTAGTTAGCTCCTGCGTTGACCGTCTCAGCTGCAACAACATGTGATAACTTGTTTCTGACAGGTCTACTCTCCCAATATGGCAGTGTTGCTAACCTGTGAAAAATCTGACATCTAGCTGGTTTTAAATCTTTAAAGTGGAACTGAACTCCAAATACATTTTTTGCAGATAAACTGCATCAATTGGGCCTTAAGGGTATGATCTTTATGTTACTGTGCAATATTTTACATTTTCATGTGAACTTGTTTAATTCAGTGATATTTCTTAATGCTGCCCTCTTTCGGTTGAATGGTGGTTACTGCAGTTGAATTTTCCCACTGGTCAGTATGTCCTTCAGCAGCCTAAACCTATTGTAGCATTCCTACATAGATAGCTCAGGATAACCGAGAAAGAAATGTAGCTGGGAAGGCCGGATCACCTCTGTGGATCAGCCTGAACAACTAGAAGCATTAGATCTAAGAGATCTGAAGGGCACATGAAGCTGCAGGAGGTCAGACAGGTATACAGGAGCCTGTCCATTCAGGGCCAATTAATAAAACTTTCAAATTAATTCAAAAACCAACAGGCAGCTGGTGAAAGGAAGTGAGCACTGGGAAGATATGTTCATGCTTTTTGTTCGTGTTTAGAGACGAGCTGCAGCGTTCTGAACTAACTGCAGTGGTGAGAGACTGGCCTGGCTAACACCGATATACAGAGTGTTACAGTAATCCAGTTGGTAGCTAATGAAGGCAAGAAGCACCCGTTTAAAATCCTTAAAGGATAAAAGTGCTTTCACTTTAGATAAATTTCTCTGTTTCACTACAAAACCAACCTGTTTCTCAAGGTTAAAATTCAAATTAGAATTTTTTACATACGATTTTACAAACTGCTACATAATACCTAGATCAGTATACCCCCAAGATAAGACTTTTTCATCACTCATTCACTTCTCAAATCATTCACAGAGGTCCCTGGTCTGTATTAAAAACATATCCACATCTTGATAAGGTTGAGGTTCATGTAAAACTCCAAGCCTCCTCTACAACACATATCCGCTATGTTGGCATCAGCTAGCAGTGATGGGTAACATCTATTATTTAATGTTTCAACATGCAGACTTGTCAGATTCTGCACATTATGTCATATACACCGTATCAAGTGCCCTCTGCACCGAATGGAAAATGAACGGAAGCAACTTTGCTCCATGTTTCTGATACCTAACATGGTTAATAAAAAGTAATGGATTTACTTTTTTTAAAGAAACATTAATTAAAATGATTAAAATGTAATTAACATACCTTTATCTATCTTTAGTGTTTTTACAGATCTATTTACATGCATTTTACAGAAAACTATTATTTCTTTTCCACTGTTCTTTATTCCTTCAGGCGTTCCACAGCATCATGTCTGTTACTTCTTGGGAGGTTCTCGCTGATCATGTTCTTATAACTAAAGATAGGAACTCCAGTCTTGATCATAAGATACCAAATACTATGGAACTACAAGAGAAATCAGAACCACAGCTGATGACTGAGACAACAGAGGAAGCAGAACCTCGACCAATAAAAAGAGAAAAAGCTGAAGTGTGCATCTTTCAGGAAGAGGGGCAGCCTTTAGTGAAGGAGAAGATTAATACTTTAATGGTGACTCATGTTAATGCAGAAATACTCTACCATGTACCAGAACTGCAACATATGAGTGAGACAAAGAAGAAACCAGATTGTGTCAAAATTAAAGAGGAGCAGGAGGAACCAGAACTTGTACAGGTTAAAGAGGAACCAGAAGATGAAGAGGAGCTTGAAATGAAGCAGGAGGCTGACACCTTGGTTATGACTCTTAGTCATGAACAAACATGCAGTGAACTAGAGACACATGAAAACCAACTCCTCTCTGCAAACTCATCTATGGCTGAGCAGCAACATCAACAAGGGAGCAATTTTGAAGATTTGGGATCAGTTAGAGATATAGAGCTGAAGCTAGAGAAGAGACATCAGGACACCAGAAATCACAGCGACAATATGAATAACTCAGAAACAGTGTGTGGAACAAATTTGCTCCCATGTGAAGTATGTGGCAAATGTTTCAATAAGCGTAAGTACTTAAATGTCCACATGAGAACTCACACAGGAGAGAAGCCATATCTTTGTAAATTGTGTGGTAAATCATTTACCAACCACAGTACAAGAGCGAGACACATGAGAACTCACACAGGTGAAAAACCATATCCTTGTGAAATGTGTGGTAAGTCCTTTAGACAGTCTAACCAGTTGGCTCATCACTTAAGAACTCATACAGGTGAGAAGCCTTTTTCATGTCTGACCTGTGGGAAAGATTTCACCCAGCAATCTAACCTAACTGTGCACCTTAGAACTCATACAGGTGAGAAGCCTTTCTCGTGTTTAAGATGTGGAAAAGATTTCACCAGACAAAGCACGTTAATTGAGCACATGAGAACTCACACAGGTGAGAAGCCTTATTCTTGTCAAATTTGTGGTAATACTTTTAGGTATGGTCGCCATTTGACTATTCACATAAGAACCCATACAGGTGAGAAGCATTTCTCATGTCTGACCTGTGGAAAAGATTTCTCAAGGCAGTCTAACTTGAATGTGCACATGAGGAGTCATACAGGTAAGAAGCCACATCCCTGAGATTTGGGTCATAAATCTTCATCATTATGTTGTCTATCATAGGGGTTTTATTTAATATTTTGAACATCTACCAAAACTGTGTTGTTTGCTTGTTTGTTGAAGTCATTGTATTGACTCAGTGATTTTGGTATAATGCATCCCCGTCTGTAGCTTCTAAACAACCCAGCAGAGCTTCTCCAGCTTCCTGTTGCTGTTCTTTTTTTATCACAGGCTGCCTCTGAACAAGGGGTTAATACTCTAAGCAGAGCAAAATGAGATTATGATCTGACTTGCCAAGATGAGGTCTTGCACGAAAACACGACACTTCCATAAAACAAGTCCAACATTTTGTTTTCTCTGTTTGAGCATCTTTTAAACCAGTGAAAGTTTAACCTGTGAAGTGAAAACCATTTCAGGTGACTACCTCTTGAAGCTCATCAACAGAATACCAAGAGTGTTTGGAGCAGTAATCAAAGCAAAAGGTGGCTACTTTGAAGAACCTAGAATATAAGACATATTTTCAGTTGTTTCACACTTTTTTGTTCAGTATATAATTCCACATGTGTTAATTCATAGTTTTGATGCCTTCAGTGTGAAGCTACAATATTCATAGTCATGAGAATAAAGAAAACTCTTTGAATGAGGTGTGTCCAAACCTTTGGTCTGTACTGTATATATATACATATATATATATATATATATATATATGTATATATATATATATATATGTATATATATATATATATATATACATATATACATATATATATATACATATATATATGTATATATATACATATATATACATATATACATATTCAGTGATATATATATATGTATATATATATATATATATATACATATATATGTATATATATATATATATGTATATATATATATATATATATATACATATATACATATATATATATACATATATATATATGTATATATATACATATATATACATATATACATATTCAGTGATATATATATATGTATATATATATATATGTATATATATACATATATATGTGTATATATGTATATATATATATATATATATGTATATATGTGTATATATATATATGTATATATATATATATATATATATATACATATATACATATATATATATACATATATATATATGTATATATATACATATATATACATATATACATATTCAGTGATATATATATATGTATATATATATATATATATACATATATATATGTATATATATATATATGTATATATATATATATGTATATATGTATATATATATATATATACATATATATATATATATACATATATATGTATATATATATACAGTACAGACCAAAGGTTTGGACACACCTCATTCAAAGAGTTTTCTTTATTTTCATGACTATGAATATTGTAGCTTCACACTGAAGGCATCAAAACTATGAATTAACACATGTGGAATTATATACTGAACAAAAAGGTGTGAAACAACTGAAAATATGTCTTATATTCTAGGTTCTTCAAAGTAGCCACCTTTTGCTTTGATTACTGCTCCAAACACTCTTGGTATTCTGTTGATGAGCTTCAAGAGGTCGTCACCTGAAATGGTTTTCACTTCACAGGTTAAACTTTCACTGGTTTAAAAGATGCTCAAACAGAGAAAACAAAATGTTGGACTTGTTTTATGGAAGTGTCGTGTTTTCGTGCAAGACCTCATCTTGGCAAGTCAGATCATAATCTCATTTTGCTCTGCTTAGAGTATTAACCCCTTGTTCAGAGGCAGCCTGTGATAAAAAAAGAACAGCAACAGGAAGCTGGAGAAGCTCACCATTACTGACCCACTGTCAAACCGGTCATGTTGAAGGATATATACATACATACATATATATATACACATATATATATATGTATATGTATATACAGGTCCTTCTCAAAATATTAGCATATTGTGATAAAGTTCATTATTTTCCATAATGTCATGATGAAAATTTAACATTCATATATTTTAGATTCATTGCACACTAACTGAAATATTTCAGGTCTTTTATTGTCTTAATACGGATGATTTTGGCATACAGCTCATGAAAACCCAAAATTCCTATCTCACAAAATTAGCATATCATTAAAAGGGTCTCTAAACGAGCTATGAACCTAATCATTTGAATCAACGAGTTAACTCTAAACACCTGCAAAAGATTCCTGAGGCCTTTAAAACTCCCAGCCTGGTTCATCACTCAAAACCCCAATCATGGGTAAGACTGCCGACCTGACTGCTGTCCAGAAGGCCACTATTGACACCCTCAAGCAAGAGGGTAAGACACAGAAAGACATTTCTGAACGAATAGGCTGTTCTCAGAGTGCTGTATCAAGGCACCTCAGTGGGAAGTCTGTGGGAAGGAAAAAGTGTGGCAGAAAACGCTGCACAACGAGAAGAGGTGACCGGACCCTGAGGAAGATTGTGGAGAAGGGCCGATTCCAGACCTTGGGGGACCAGCGGAAGCAGTGGACTGAGTCTGGAGTAGAAACATCCAGAGCCACCGTGCACAGGCGTGTGCAGGAAATGGGCTACAGGTGCCGCATTCCCCAGGTCAAGCCACTTTTGAACCAGAAACAGCAGCAGAAGCACCTGACCTGGGCTACAGAGAAGCAGCACTGGACTGTTGCACAGTGGTCCAAAGTACTTTTTTCAGATGAAAGCAAATTCTGCATGTCATTCGGAAATCAAGGTGCCAAAGTCTGGAGTAGAAACACCCGACAGTTTTGCAGGTGTTTAGAGTTAACTCGTTGATTCAGATGATTAGGTTCATAGCTCGTTTAGAGACCCTTTTAATGATATGCTAATTTTGTGAGATAGGAATTTAGGGTTTTCATGAGCTGTATGCCAAAATCATCCGTATTAAGACAATAAAAGACCTGAAATATTTCAGTTAGTGTGCAATGAATCTAAAATATATGAATGTTAAATTTTCATCATGACATTATGGAAAATAATTAACTTTATCACAATATACTAATATTTTGAGAAGGACCTGTATATATATATATATATGTGTATATATATATGTATGTATGTATATATCCTTCAACATGACCGGTTTGACAGTGGGTCAGTAATGGTGTGGGGTGGCATTTCTGTGCTCGCCAGAGGTAGCCTGACTGCCATTAGGCACCGAGTTGAGATCCTCAGACCCCTTGTGAGACCATATGCTGGTGCGGTTGGCCCTGGGTTCCTCCTAATGCAGGACAATGCTAGACCTCGTGTGGTTGGAGTGTGTCAGTAGTTCCTGCAAGATGAAGACATTGAAGCTATGGACTGGCCCGCCCGTTCCCCAGACCTGAAGACCTGCACGTGGAGGCCACACACAATACTGAGCCTCATTTTGACTTGTTTTAAGGAGATCACATCAAAGTTGGATCAGCCTGTAGTGTGTTTTTCCACTTTAATTTTGTGTGTGACTCCAAATTCAGGCCTCCGTTGGTTAATAAATTTGATTTCCATTGATGATTTTTGTGTGATTTTGTTGTCAGCACATTCAACTTTGTACAGAACAAATGTTGGACCACTTGTTTGTTGAGTATTGGACTATCTGCACGTTGTTGGACGTCACTGTGCCCCTCCAATGGCATCGGCCATTTTGTACCCGGGACAGCCCGCTCCTACATATCCCATCGAGCATTGCGACTGATATGACTGGGCGTCCCAAGTCTGATGTCACAGGACGCTATATAGGAATGCGCTCAGGTTTGAAAACTCGCCTTCTGCTAGAAACCGGACTAGTGACTGAAGCGCGCCACTTCAAGAGAAGAGCTCTTTGCAAAGTTCATTCATTCTCTTTCGTTGGACAACGAACAATTCATAACTGTGGTTTTTGGACTAAGAAGGCCAGAGATTTCACTTTGCCGATCGAAGACGTGAGTTAAACACGTAACTGAGAACACGGAGTTTCAGAGAGACGAACCGCTACCGTGTTTAATTTCCAAGTCGACTTTGATGGTCAGATCATATTTTTCCTTTTTGTCAAGAAGACCAAAGGACGAAGACTGACCGCTTTCCCTAAAGTTGATTGTGGATGCACAATTAACTTACGACACCAAGTAAAACCCATTTTTTTAATTTAATCTTTTATTTCTTTATTAGAAGGCCTGGGCAGGGTCAGAGGTTGTAGAAGCGATCAGAATCGCTGGTTAGGATCTCATGTGTTCTGAATAATATGTGCATGTAACCTTGCTTATTGAAACTTTGATGTGTTATGTTGATATCGGGATCCGCCGCGGTCCTGGAGCTGTTTGTGTTTTTACTATCTGAGAGTCAACGCGGGTGCGTTGCAAGACTGGACTGTTAAAACGACCTCATGGTAAAATCCTCCATTTCCCCTTTGTCTTCAACCTCACTGTGCTAGCTTGCCGCCAAAAGTTAGAATCCTTTGTGCTCAGGAGTTAGGGGGAAGTTTTATGATCAGAAGATCATAAAGGACAATCGGAGCTGCGCTCCAAACCCCACCACTCGCCACCACACAACCACTCATATTCTCATTTTCCTTCGTCTGTAGTGCCATAAACTGCTGGTTGATTCAATACATACCCACTACCGTTTGTTGATTTTTGCTTACTTAGATGTGTTTGTAGAATTTTGCATGTTGAGTAGGTGAAAATTAATAAATATTCACATAGATAAAGAGAGAGCGTTTTGTGTTCATTGTGTGCACAAAGTGATTCATTAGTCAAGATAAGGTTAAAGTTCCACACGTTTCAGCAGAAACGGTCGATTAAACAGTGACATCTCCGGCAATAGTTATTAATTATTACGGAGTATTCAACGGTTGCAATTGTCAGAGGCGTTGAGCCACAATTACAACACCAGAAACATCTCTGGTCTCGATTCATAAATGAGGGTTTTTGGTTAAGAAATTGATTTTGTCAGATTATAATTTGTAATTATAATTATTGATTAAGATTAATCAATCAATAATCATAAACCCTAACACAAAGTATTCAATGAGAATATTTCATTCAATCAGATCTAGGATGCGTTATTTGAGTGTTCCCTTTATTTATTTGAGCAGTGTATATATGTGTATGTATATGTATTTATATATATATACATATATATATATATATATATATATGTATATATATATATATATATATATATATATATATATATATATATACAGGGGTTGGACAATGAAACTGAGACACCTGTCATTTTAATGTGGGAGGTACTCGTACTCGTCGTCCTCCGCTTTATCCGGGACCGGGTCGCGGGGGCAGCAGACTCCCCTCCCCCAGCGGATCCAACTCACCACCAGGTGGTGATCAGTGGACAGCTCAGCTCCTCTCTTCACCCGAGTGTCCAAAACATGCGGCCGAAGGTCTGATGATACGACAACAAAGTCGATCATTGACCTCCTGCCTAGGGTATCCTGGTGCCAAGTACACTGATGGACACCCTTATGTTTGAACATGGTGTTCATTATGGACAATCCGTGACTAGCACAGAAGTTCAATTACAAAACCCCGCTCGGATTCAGATTGGGGAGGTCATTCCTCCCGATCACGCCTCTCCAGGTGTCACTGTCGTTCCCCACGTGGGCGTTGAAGTCCCCCAGCAGAATAATGGAGTCCCCGGGAGGGGCACTATCCAGCACCCCCGACAGGGACGCCAAGAAGGCCGGGTACTCCGCACTACCACTCGGCCCGTAGGCCGATATGATAGTCAGAGACCCGTCCCCAACCCGAAGGCGCAGGGATGCGACTCTCTCATCCACTGGGGTAAACCCCAACATTAGATGGCTGAGCTGGGGGGGCGACAAGCAAACCCACCCCAGCCCGCTGCCTCTCCCCGTGGGCCACTCCAGAGTAGAAGAGAGTCCAGCCCCTCTCGAGGAGATGGGTTTCAGAGCCCACGCTGTGCGTGGAGGCGAGCCCGACTATTTCTAGTCGATATCTCTCGACCTCCCGCACAAGCTCAGGCTCCTCCCCCCCCAGCGAGGTGTCATTCCACGTCCGCTGAGGTCTTCACCTTCGTCTGCCACCCAATCCTCTTTGCACCGGTCCCTCACGGTTCCCCCTGCAGGTGGTGGGCCCACTGGGGGATGGTCTCGCGTCTCTCATTCGGGGTTGGCCCGGCCGGGTCCCGCGAGGAGCAACCCAGCCACCAGGCGCTCTCCTACGGGTCCTGACCCCAGGCACAAATTGACGCTGTATTGGCCGCACCACACTGATAAATTATTGTGGTCTAAAACCAGGTGTTTCAGTTTCATTGTCTGTTAGGTATTATTCAGTCAACTCAGAGGCAAGAACGATACAGTCAGAGTTACTTGCAGCAAGGGTAGCCCACTTTGCTGTGCAACTACAAAGTTTTGACACCCTATCTCTTTATTTATATGCACAGTTCAACAGACAGTTCAGACAGGGTGTGTGTGAGACAGAAAGGAGGCTGGTTCTCACGGAGATAACGATGATCTCACACACACAGGGAGGAAGGCATAGTGCAGGTGCCTTGCAACACAAAGTTTTTACATGAGTGATAACAAGTTTTCGCACCCATCCAACAGTCCCTCCTTTTATCACAAGTAAAAACATTTAATATAAAAACGAGTAAGAAAAATACTTTGTATGAGCAGAAATTCACGGACGGCAAACAGATTATATTTTGTGGGAAATACTCATACGGTCCCGCCGCCCTCGGCAACCATTAAAAGTTAAATGTTGATTAATACTAGAAATCATAAAAATAAAAGAATAATACTTAAAATCATAAAAATAAAAGGATAATACTTGATGAAAACAGTGAAACATAATAAAGGAATTTAAAAATCTGCCCTGTTTATGTCATCATTGTACTTTTTCTCATTTCACTTAAGCAACAACTTCTTTCGATTTTCTGCTGTAAGGTCATTTTATGAAATACAATGTATGAGTACACTCAGGCTTTCGATGTGATTTATTTACAACATGTCATCATAATCGTCCCCTTCATTTTCGTGCATTTCCACCTGGTTCAGTGTTGCATATGCCACCGTGACTGACTGAGTTACTATTCTTTGTACCATGCATTTGCAACATGGGATAATACATATTGACAGGAGACACAGAAGGCCCATGCATGCTATTACTGCAACTAAGAGAACCTTAAACAGATTTATCCATCCTCCTGTGAGCATCCAATGTAACCAAGAAGAGTTAGGATCTGGGTGGTCATGTGTCATGACATTTTGCAGATTCCGTAGGTTGTTTAATGCTCCCGTTATGTTTGCAGAGTGTATATTATCTGGGATATATGTGCAACAGGTGTTATTCAATAGAACACAAATGCCCCCCGTTGATGCTGTTAGAATATCCAAAGCCATGCGGTTCTTAATTATCATGGCTCGCATAGCGCTCATTTCTGTGTTTTGACCCTCATCTACTATTATGGAGTTATTTAGAAACAATCCAAATCAATAACTTAAAGTTTCCACACGCAGTATTAATTTGCCCACACCTAACCAGGGTAAGAGAGATAATAATGTTTTATCATCTTTAGACCAAAGTTTAAATTCATCTGGGACATTTGTTCCCCAAATGGGGTCATGTGGTTTAACATCTATCTCCCTTTTTGATCTCCTATGTGGTATAACTATAGTCTGCTTACTAAGTACCACAGTGTGATCTGATGTGAAAACTGGGGCACATACACCATACCAACTGGGTGGAAGTACATAAGCGTTATTATCACATAACCATGCCACCCCTTCTATCCAGTATGTGCCGTTTCCGGGATTATTCCTGTAAGTGTAGAAGTAGTTACATTTCGTAGTATTCCCTACAAAATGAGTATGATTCCCTGTAATATTTTGTCTTATGCAGTGTCGATGGTTTCCGGGGTCTGTTACATATGCTTTGAATGGTTCTGATATCCCTGTAATGTTGAGAGGTTGCCATTGTTTTCTGTCGCAAGTGCAGTTTTCTGGGTCACAACTGTAATTTAATCTCTGGTTACTGAAAGATTGGTCTGGCATAAGAAATAACTTTTTATTTGTGTTTCCTATCAGGTCCATTGATATGGCGCAACTTGTCTCGGTGAGGTTCATAGCTTTGACATATATGGTGGGGCCTTGGGAATGCACGGGCATTATAGAACACACATAACAATCAGTTTTATTTTGAGTTTTAGCTGTGTCATACACATAACGATACCAGTAATTTTGCAGAAATGGGTGTGTGTCATGTTCTTCCGTCAGTGTTCTGAGATGGGTCCCGTCTGATGTCCATCTCTTCTGGTGCGGTATCACCTCCTGTGGATCCTGCTTTAGATAGAGAAAGAGTCCTGCTACCAGAATTAAGCTCAGGCTTATCAGTCCTGTCCACATGTTACAGAGAGCCATTTTATAATTGGGCGCAGATCAGCTGTTTTCTTCACCGGTTTGAGACGCTGGGCCATATGGGTCCTCCAACCCCTTTGAACCCGGACTTCCTTCTGCTACCCCGTCGGTTGGTTTGGCTCCTGTAACGGCAAAATTGGCTTACAGTGGCTTTTATGGATCCAGGAAGGCCTCTCTGCTATTTTCAGAGCTGTGGGCATTGTCAGGAGTATTTGAGTGTGCCCGACTCCACCTGCAGGTGGATAACTGACTTCCTGTCTGACAGGAAGGAGCGCGTGAGGCTGGGGAAGCACGTCTCTGACTCCCTGACCATCAGCACCGGTTCCTCCCAAGGCTGTGTTCTCTCTCCTCTGCTCTTCTCCCTGTACACCAACAGCTGCACCTCCAGTCACCAGTCTGTCAAGCTTCTGAAGTTTGTGGACGACACCACCCTGATCGGACTCATCTCTGATGGTGACGAGTCCGCGTACAGATGGGAGTTGGACCATCTGTTGGACTGGTGCAGCCAGAACAACCTTGAGCTCAACGCTCTAAAGACAGTGGAGATGGTTGTGGACTTCAGGCAGAACCCAGCCCCACCTGCCCCCATCACCCTCTGTGACTCCACAATTGACACTGTGGAATCTTTCCGCTTCCTGGGAACCATCATCTCCCAGGATCTCAAGTGGGAGCCAAACATCAGCTCCCTCATCAAGAAAGCCCAGCAGAGGATGTTCTTCCTGCGGCAGCTGAAGAAATTCAACCTGCCAAAGACTATGATGGTGCACTTCTACACAGCCATCATTGAGTCCATCCTCACCTCCTCCATCACCATCTGGTACGCCGCTGCTACAGCCAAGGATAAGGGCAGGCTGCAGCGTGTCATTCGGTCTGCTGAGAAGGTGATTGGCTGCAGTCTACTGTCGCTCCAGGAACTGTACACCTCCAGGACCCTGAAGCGGGCAGGGAAGATTCTGGCTGATCCCTCCCACCCCGGTCACAGACTCTTTGAGACTCTCCCCTCTGGCAGGAGGCTGCGGTCCATCCGGACCAAAACCTCACGCCACAAGAACAGTTTTTTCCCATCTGCCACCAGCCTTGTTAACAAAGCCCAGAAACCACCCTGACATTCTCCCTTCCCCCACACCCCCCCCTTTTTTTACTGACAGGACACCTGTAACCTGTAACTCTATGAGTTACATTAACGCTCAGCTTGGACTCCTGCTTTACTTGCACAATGATCATCTGCACTGTTGTATTGCTCTTGCATCTTATACTGCTCTGTATTTACTCTCACTCACTTAAAACTGTGCACATATATTTATATTATATTGTAGATATGTTTATACTGTTTAATTTGTATTGTATTGCACCGACTACGCCAAAACAAATTCCTTGTATGTCCAAAAACGTACTTGGCAATAAAGCTTTTCTGATTCTGATTCTGAAACGGCCCTTTCCACCGAGGAGTGCTCCAATCCTTCCGGTGGAGTGTCTTAATCAGGACCAGGTCTCCAGGCCTCAGGTCGTTCTGTGGGATAGGAGCAGAGATTATCGGCAGACCACTGGACATTTGTGCTTCTTTTGTCTGCAACATTTTATTCATCCACTCAGCTAATGAAGTTTCCTGTTGTGCTTTCTCTATGTCATTCATATCAGAAGGCAGAGGAAACGGTCTGCCATGTACTATTTCACATGGAGTGAGCCCAGATTGATTTGGAGTTATTCTCATCCATAGTTTGACCAGAGACAGACAGTCTGGCCACGGTCTGCCTGTCTCCTCAACTGTTTTTCTCAGTCTGTTTTTTATTGTTCCATTTGTTCGTTCAACCAGCCCAGCAGATTGTGGGTGGTAAGAACAATGATTTTTTAACTGAAACCCTAATGCTTTAGAGCACAGTTCTATTACATTATTTACAAAATGAGTCCCATTATCTGATCTTATGATTTGTGGGATACCATATGTAGGGAAGAAATGTGTCACCAAACTTTTTGCCACCGTGAGCGCATCACAGTGTTTCGCAGGATACATCTCAACCCACGTTGAAAATGCATCAATAACCACTAAACAATATTTCTTTCCCCCTGACCATGATAACTCTATGAAATCCATGTGTATCGTGTGAAAGGGATGAATTGCTGCTGGGAACTGGCCTCTTTTGGGTCTCATATTTCCCTGTGGATTATGTTTGCAGCAGATAATACATGATCTACAAAAATTCTTTGCATAGTCAGAAAAATTTAAAGCGTAGAATTGATGTTTCACCAGATGTGACATATTTCTCTGTGACACGTGGCATTTACCATGAGTCACCACCGCCGAGTCACAAACCCTTTTTTGGTAAAACGGGTTTGTTTTCTATGTGGTATATATCATCTTTTTTCTCAGCCCCTCTTTTCAGCCAGGCCTTTATTTCAGTACTGGGTGCTGTCTGTTGCGCATCTTTCAGTACTGACATGTCTATAAATAGCAGGTCAGTCATTTTTAGTGTTAGGGGTTCTGTTGCAGCTTTCTTTGCAGTTATGTCAGCAAAAGTATTCCCCTTTGTTTCTGTGCTAGAATCTGTTTGGTGAGCCTTACATTTACAGAGTGCTATTTTACCAGGTAGCTGTATTGGTGATAATAATCTTGTCAAAAGATTAAAATGTGTTAACTCTGTTCCTGATGTTTTAAAACCTCTATTTTGCCAGATTTTAGCATGGTGATGTACTGATCCAAAAACGTATTGGCTGTCTGTGTATATAGTAAGTATCTGTCCCTCATGTAGTTCACATGCTCTCACTACAGCATACAACTCTGCAGTCTGGGCTGAGCATGTTTTGGGCAAGGATTTAGCTTCTATTATGCTGTCAATGGTTGTCACTGCGTAACCAACTCTATTTTTCCCATATTCATCTTTTGATGCTGACCCATCTACAAACACAGTTTGTGAGTTAGGCAGTGGCGTTTGGGAAATGTCCTGTCTGGGTTTGGTGTCCTCTTCTACTTTTGCTTTACATGAATGTGGCTGTCCGTCCTCTGCCGTAGGTATTAAGGTACTTGGGTTTAACGGGCCACATCTTTGCAAGGTAATATTTGGTTGTGAGAGTAGTAGAGAGGTTAATGCAATATGTCTTGCATGTGTCAAAAAAGGAAGTGAGGTCTGTAGTAAAACAAGTGAAACAGAATGGGGAACTTTTAACGTCAGCGGGTGGCATAGAACTATTTCAGCTGTTTGCTTCACTGCTTCAGCGGCAGCAGAGCATGCTTGCAAACAAGCAGGAAAACCCCCGGCCACTGCGTCGAGTTTCTTTGAGTAAAAGGCTAGGGGTCTATCTTTAGACCCAAAGGGTTGTGTCAGTACAGCTTTCATATAGCCCTGACATGAGTCCACGCACAGCGTGAATGGTTGGCTGTAGTCTGGTGAGGCTAATGTAACTGTGGTTTGCAGTAAGTTCTTTAAGTTAATAAATGCTTTTTCCCCCTCTTCTGTCCAAATAATTTTGTCCCTTAATGTCATGTTTGTTCCATAAATCATAGATTGTAATGGTTGCACTATGGCTGCATAGCCGGGCAGCCACTCTCTGCAGAAATTACAAAGTCCTAAAAAGGACATCATTTGCTGCTTTGTTATTGGTTTTGGGGCTTCATGTATGGCTGTTTTTCTGCTATTCAGCAGGGAGCGTCCATTCTGTGACAGTGTTTGCCCTAAATAAACTACTTCATTTTTACAAAACTGCAGCTTATCTCTTGACGCCTTGTGGCCTGTTTGGTGTAGGTGCTTTAACACAGTAATTGTGGCCTCTTCACAGTGTTTTTCTGTGTCTGATGCTACTAAAATGTCATCCACATATAGCAGAACTTGACTGTGTTCTGGTATTATGCAGGTGCTCATTGAGTACCTTAATGCTTGTGTATATACATGTGGGCTTTCACTGAAACCTTGTGGAAGCCTAGTATAGGTGTATTTCTTTCCTTTAAACTGAAAACCAAACAAATGCTGTGATTCTTCATGCAGTGGTACTGTGAAGAAAGCATTACTAAGATCTATTACTGAGAAATACTTTTTATCTGGGGTCAGTGAATGCAGCAATGTGTGCGGATTTGAAACATCTGGAGCTGCATGCTGTACAATATCATTTATTTGTCGGAGATCTTGAACCATTCTCCACTTTCCTGTGCTGGCTTTCTGCACAGGAAAAATAGGTGTGTTACACGTAGCTTCAGGGGCTTCTCTTAATATTCCTGATTTTAACATGTCCTGTATTACTGGCTTAATACCTTCCTCGGCTTCTGGCTTTAAGGGGTATTGACGGACTAATGGCCTTTTTTCAGATATTAGTTTAACCTTGTATGGTGGGAACCCCTTTATTAGTCCTACATCAGTTGATGATTGGGACCACAGTTCAGGTGGGACAGCTTTCAAGGCAGAGTGATTTAGATTTTGTTTTTCTTCAGCCAGACACTGTAGCTTTCAGTCAGCTTCATCCATATGCGTTTTTGGATGTACTCTGATCACCCACCCTAGAGTGAGTCTCCAGATCCCTGTATTATGATCTATTTTCCAGTCAGAGTTTGTTGATGCCTCATATCTCCCTCTCTCAGCTCTTTGTAGAAAATTTTCTGAATTCTTCCATTGACCCCCTACAGGTTTAGTCAGTGATAGATGAGGGGTGTGGTCTTTAAACAGTTGTAGTTGTTTTTCCGACAGTAGGACTGAGGCAGAGGATTTCCCTGTTTTGGTGTCAACATACAGATGCTGTATGGTAACGGTTTGATTATTCTCTCTATGAAAAACAGTGTCATATTGATAATCTGGCCCTGCAGTGTTTTTGTATCTCATAGTCACATGGAGTTCAGTATCTGGCATGTACTGAGTTTGTTGAAAAATTTGTTTTTCTCTTGTTTTTCTTAGCAGCTCTCTAGCTGTTGGGGATGGTCCTAGATCTAGAGACCAGTAATAGTGTGGTTGTGAGGACCCGTGTACAACTAGGGCTCCCTCCTAAACAATAGCTTTCATGCCTGTTTCTGTAGACACGATGTTTATGTGTAACTTCTGCATAATGTCTCTCCCTAGCAGATTTACTGGACATTTCTGACTAATTAGAACGGGAGCCTGGCATGTGGATCCTGTTTCAGGCTCTTTTATGATCACCGGTGTGCTTAGATTATGGACCTCTGATGTACCGGCTGCAGATCTAACATGTACTGCAGTGTTAGAATATTTTACTCCAGGTGGGGGTTCAGTTAATACTGTCCTACATGCCCCCGTGTCACACAAGCAGTTGTACACTTTTTCATTTATTATTATGTTCTTGTAGGTTAAATCTTGTTTTTTGCTTAACGCTATCAGTTCTAAGGCTGCTTGTATGTCAACTTCCTCCATATCAGAGTTATCTTCTTCCCCTTGTTGTGGATTTTTCTTATCAAAGTGGGTAGAAGTTGACTCATAACAAGAGAAAATCCGGACTTTGTCTAAATAAGTTTTATTCAAAGGCATTCAGCGTTTGAAGACCCTGACACTGAGGTTAGTCAGTGAAACAGAGCCCCGATCAACATTTACACACAGTATTTACAGGTCCTTCTCAAAAAATTAGCATATTGTGATAAAGTTCATTATTTTTCATAATGTCATGATGAAAATTGAACATTCATATATTTTAGATTCATTGCACACTAACTGAAATATTTCAGGTATTTTATTGTCTTAATACGGATGATTTTGGCATACAGCTCATGAAAACCCAAAATTCCTATCTCACAAAATTAGCATATCATTAAAAGGGTCTCTAAACGAGCTATGAACCTAATCATCTGAATCAACGAGTTAACTCTAAACACCTGCAAAAGATTCCTGAGGCCTTTAAAACTCCCAGCCTGGTTTATCACTCAAAACCCCAATCATGGGTAAGACTGCCGACCTGACTGCTGTCCAGAAGGCCACTATTGACACCCTCAAGCAAGAGGGTAAGACACAGAAAGACATTTCTGAACGAATAGGCTGTTCCCAGAGTGCTGTATCAAGGCACCTCAGTGGGAAGTCTGTGGGAAGGAAAAAGTGTGGCAGAAAACGCTGCACAATGAGAAGAGGTGACCGGACCCTGAGGAAGATTGTGGAGAAGGGCCGATTCCAGACCTTGGGGGACCTGCGGAAGCAGTGGACTGAGTCTGGAGTAGAAACATCCAGAGCCACCGTGCACAGGCGTGTGCAGGAAATGGGCTACAGGTGCCGCATTCCCCAGTCCTGGGCTACAGAGAAGCAGCACTGGACTGTTGCTCAGTGGTCCAAAGTACTTTTTTCGGATGAAAGCAAATTCTGCATGTCATTCGGAAATCAAGGTGCCAGAGTCTGGAGGAAGACTGGGGAGAAGGAAATGCCAAAATGCCAGAAGTCCAGTGTCAAGTACCCACAGTCAGTGATGGTCTGGGGTGCCGTGTCAGCTGCTGGTGTTGGTCCACTGTGTTTTATCAAGGGCAGGGTCAATGCAGCTAGCTATCAGGAGATTTTGGAGTACTTCATGCTTCCATCTGCTGAAAAGCTTTATGGAGATGAAGATTTCATTTTTCAGCACGACCTGGCACCTGCTCACAGTGCCAAAACCACTGGTAAATGGTTTACTGACCATGGTATCACTGTGCTCAATTGACCTGCCAACTCTCCTGACCTGAACCCCATAGAGAATCTGTGGGATATTGTGAAGAGAACGTTAAGAGACTCAAGACCCAACACTCTGGATGAGCTAAAGGCCGCTATCGAAGCATCCTGGGCCTCCATAAGACCTCAGCAGTGCCACAGGCTGATTGCCTCCATGCCACGCCGCATTGAAGCAGTCATTTCTGCAAAAGGATTCCCGACCAAGTATTGAGTGCATAACTGTACATGATTATTTGAAGGTTGACGTTTTTTGTATTAAAAACACTTTTCTTTTATTGGTCGGATGAAATATGCTAATTTTGTGAGATAGGAATTTTGGGTTTTTATGAGCTGTATGCCAAAATCATCCGTATTAAGACAATAAAAGACCTGAAATATTTCAGTTAGTGTGCAATGAATCTAAAATATATGAATGTTAAATTTTCATCATTACATTATAGAAAATAATTAACTTTATCACAATATGCTAATTTTTTGAGAAGGACCTGTATACCAAAAATGAGGGTGTTATCTCAACTTCAAAGAGTTTTAGAAATATGGCCCCTAGACCCTCCCCGGGTCAGAGTTAACAAAGTTATTTATGAGGGCACCCATCTACCTTCCCTTGAAATATACACTTCAGGAAGTGTTAACCATAAAACTCTCCAGCATTTGAATTTAGAGTCCATCTGCTCTAAATAACAGAACACTAATAAAACACAGAGGTCAGAGGAGAGAGGTGAAGGGAATATCAGAGCACTTTAAAATAATTTTCCATTACACTCCTTTCTTCTGATTACAAGATAATCACATAACTAAAAGAAAATTATTCAAAACCATCACCCCTCTCAGCTAACAGATAATCCAAAGCCATTCTATTTTGCAAACTCATAGTTCTTATAGCCTGCTGCTCCGTAGTTAGAACAGTGAAACCTTCCTCAGATAAAACAGTAAGATTAAAAGTTAACACAAAGGGATCAGGGACCAAAGATCCTGAAATAGTAGAAGGATCAGTTCTGATAGGACATGACTCAAATTTATGTCTGTTGATTAAAGCACATAAAACAGATATAATAGCTTCGCAACCTACTGTCTTCCCAAGGAAATAAGGTGTACTTTCCTCCTGTGTAATACAAATATCAGGATCTTTAATCGGATTTCTAATACCCTGAATTCTATAAAGAGTTCCTGTAGACGCACACGTTAAATTAATCTCACTAGAAAATGTACTAACATTTCTGCTTTCCCTAACAGTATAATTCCTCACCCAAGGAAAAATGACCTCCACCAACTGGTTATCTAGAAAGAAAGTAGCTAGAGCATAAGTAGTATCAATAGGAACTGGTACCAAAAATGGTTGATCATTAATAACACGTGAAATCAAACAACAAACATAACAACAATCATTTCTTATCTTCCTCACGGTTTGATGCATCAGTTGCCACCAAACATTATCAGCATGTTCATAGTAGTCAGAAAAGTGATGAAACTCTCTTCGAATCCGCTGATGAGTATTATTAGCACAATTCCTCAAATTAGCCTTACATTGTCTTTGCTGTACCTTTTCCCAAATGAACACAAGAGTTGTAAAAAATACTTGCAATACCAATCATTAGCATCAGAACAGACCATCTTCCATTTAACTACATTGTGACCTTAAAGTGGAATGTCCTTTCTTCTGGTACTGAAAGCAAACAGTTTTTTTTTAAAGAAAACAAATTATAAACACAACTTAAAAAACAAAGAATCCTGCTGTCTCTCCTGAGTGGCTTCAAGCTGCTCTGTTACCAGTCTGGTACAGGTGGGCGGTCGTAGGAAGCTCCTCTAGAAATATATTTAGAAACAGGAACTCTAACCTGCTGGAAGTTAGGCTTCCATAGTCCAACTAAACAACGGTGGAAATGAACACATTCAAATTTGTAATAATACCATAATGATAAATATCAAGTAATAAACATAAAAGTTAGATAAAAGCATCCAAGATTTCCTCCTCAGAGTCAGTCTTGCTGTCAAAGTGGGAGGAAAGAATCTCTCACTGTGGTGTGTGTGCAGTGAGGCAAATGACCTTATGATTTCTAACTTTCAGGCAATGCGATGGCCTTAAGTAGATTCTGAAATAACGTTGCACTGCCCAAGGGATTATTGTGACCTTGTAAGAACAGTGTTCTTCAACCACCTCTTCAATCACTCGCCAGTGATCAGCTTACAGTTCTTTGTCTTGTGGTGGTCCGCTGTCCTCACACCTTTCAGGCCTTGGATGATCCAGTTAGAAGATGACTTGTGTCCTGGAAGCCAGATGAAGCTGGAGGAGCTGGAGCTTTCCTGCAGCTTTCCTGCAGCTTTTCTCTGTGACTAGTAGGATCTGATATGGGCCATTCCAGCACCTGGACTTCCTGTGTTTTCTCCTAAATTCTCTGACCAGAATCCAGTCGCCAGGAATAACGGACTGGAGGGTGGAAGTGGCTGTTTCTGGTAATCCAGCCTTCACCATCTGTGAAACTTGAGAAAACACAGTAGACAGGTTTTGACAGTAAAACAACATCCTATCTTCACACAAAGATGTGGAAGAAAATGATCTTGGCAATATCCCCATGCCCAAATTAGGAGACCTGCCACACAGCACTTCAAAAGGACTGAGATTTACCTGTGTCCTTTGTCTCAATCTCATATAAGTGAGAACAATAGGTAGAGCCTTCACAACACTTGGCTAATTTTCAATTCAAAGTCCCATTCTCAAACCTAAGTGCTTAACTACATGAACTTCATCAAAACATCCAACAAAATCAAAAGAATTGATCTTCTGACTTCACCTGATATACTAGCAGTGACCATCAGCTAAATATTCTGAATATCAAAAATGTGACCTGATGTTTGAGGAAGGTCTGATTACAGGTCAACATTTCATAGTTTCAGAAAACCCAAAAAGAATTTCAAAAATGGTCTAATCTGTGGAGATGTAAAATTTCACAAAAAATCAACACCATAATTTCAGAGAGGTTTTCATAATGTGGTCTTAGGGAGCTATGCACCATTTATATAAACAAAGTACAACGTCTCTCTCGCATTGTCTCTAAGTCCTCACTGGAGGTATGAGCTACCCTTTTTCCATGGGTGCTAAAACTTTTGGAACCCCATGTTACTTTATTCTGACATTCCCCTCTTCTGGCGCAGGGTCCAACCCATGCGACAATCCAGCAAAAAGTTTGTACAAAAATGTTCTAATAACCAAGATCACATAACCTAGAACCAAAGAGATGAATTCTGACATAACTATGTGTCACTATGAATTTAACGAAAGCAACATAAAGAAAATCCAGATGTTTTTAACTGCAATTCAGTTCCATTAACAACTAAACACAAACTTCAATTATTCAGTTCATCAATGTCTCACTTAGAAATTAGTCACATATCATCCTAATTTGTCTTGTACAAAGATGAGTATTAGATTAATGGACATCCAATGTAATTTGGATGAATAAACCCTACAAATTGAATCTAATAAATAATTCCTACCAAGTATAAAGTCATGACTCTGATTCTTTATCAAAAATATATTCCTTACTTTTGCATATCTTGAACTGTCAGCTAGCTTAATGGCACCAGGGAAACTTTCAATCTAATAAATCACCAATGATTCTGTATGCAAAACTAATTCTTCAAACTAGTTTAAACTATTTCATTAACCTTTTAATAGTAAAACACATAAATCTAAAAGTCATGCTTCATCCTTAATTATTATACAAAAAAAAACATGTTATTAAGGCAACAATCACTACAAGCATTTTAATTCTATTGTCTCTTAAACAATGTTAAAACTCAGGAAGGGAGGTGCTGAGCGTTACCATGACAACAAAGGCATGAACCAACCTGGTAGGTGGGCGGAGTCAGGCAGAACTAACCTCTGATTGACAGCCTATGGGCGGGACCACAGTTTCTTCATCCCATCCCATCTTAGTGAACCTTAAACTACAAAACTGTTAACATGAACCTACCTCAGAAACAAGCTGCTTCTTAACTCTCCTGAAAACTTAAAGTTTTAATCAATCTGGGATTTAGAAACATTATTCTAAACATGAATTATTGTTTCATGCAACATATAAACAAACATTAATTCCAACAAAACAAAAACAAAACATCAAAGACAGACAAATGGCCAAATTTGAAGCTTCAAGAATTAAAAGAAATTTTTAACAATCTCTTTTCAGAATATGTTTTCTCAGCCATATCTTTTAATGCTATAATTGATCAATGTTGTTATGACAATCTTCAGGATCCTTTTTAAGATGAGTGCACATAGTCCAAAAAGATCTCAAAGTATTTAGAAGCACAGCAACAGTTTTCTCTTATATGAATCCAAATTTACTGATGCTGAATCCTTTTGCTAATTCTTTGTACTGTAACTCTATAATAATAACTACAATCTTGAGAGTTATTGTTATAATTCTCTTTTTGTTTGGCTCAATTTAATCGCAGCTGCATTCAAGAATTTCAGGTTAAATGCAAAGTAGTATTTTAATTTAATTCAATTCAAATTCAAAGATACTTTATTGATCCCCGAGGGGAAATTAGAAAAGTCAGCGTTGACATTTTTATGTTATATCCAAACTAAACAAAACTGCAGTGTTTGACTTAATCAGAAATTAAGATAAGAAGCTTGTCTCCAAACTGGACTTTTTCCCACATAGTGTTTCAAAAAGAACAAACATCATTTTCTTTAATTTGGCTATTTAAATTTTGAGAGTTGGGGAAAACTTATTACTAGAACCCCTCTTTAATAATCCAAATGGTGATAAATGTTCCAATATTTTATCTCTTAATAATCTGAAATTACCTTGTGTATCTTTGTACTCATATGTATTCCTTTAATCTTTAAACCCTAAGAAATCAAACAAGGAGACTTGAGTTTGAGCCGACCATCCTCTTACTGTTAAGAGAGCCTTTATTTCTTTTCTTTTCCTAAAATAAAGGATTTTACTTGTCTTGATTCTGTTATAAAAATCCTAACCTTGGTTCCAAAACTAAACTCTTCAACCCCAATCTGTGTCCCCAGAGTAGAAATTTTGAGTATTATTGCATTTCAAAGCCACCAAATGACTGGAACTCATCATTGACTTAGATCTATTTTAATAAGTAATCAGTCTACCTTTAATTAAGTATTATAATTTCATGGACCCAAAATCTATGGCTTACGGGCTTCAGGAGTCCAGGAACCACAAGTTGAGTACTACTGCATTGAACAATGGTGTTAACTTTCTGCAGAGATTGAAGGATTGGCTAAATATATTATTTCTGCTTGGACAATAATCAGATTTAAAATTATTAGTTCACAGCTCCTAATTTACCTCAGATCATATTTGCTTCTAACCCAGTTCATAAGAAGCTTCAGACAAACATTAAGCTAAAAAAAAAACCGAGAACAAAACCCAGATCTGTTTTAAAATAAATAAAAAACATGCTTAAAAAACTTGATACTGTGGTGGAAAATAACTCCACGGTTCTGAAGGTCTTTTCATGCAGAGTCTTTTAGGAAACATGAGATTAGTTTAATTTTTGTGTCCAATCAGATTCTTTCTAAATAACCCCATTTTTCATTCTCATTTTAAAGGTTTGTTTTACCAAGGAAAATGTGTTTAACAAAACCAATTACTCTCAAAAGTTTTAAAAGTTTTTAGCTGGTGATATCTTAGAAAACAACAAGTGTTTTAATATTTTTGTGCAACACAGAACTGATCAGGTGTCCTTTCCTTCTCCAAAGGGAGAAAAAAGGAAACTGCAGAACCAAACCTTTCATAGTTTTTGTCAGGACCTGATATAAGGTACAGTATAAATCAACACGCTGCATGAATCAGAAGAGGTAAGAAAAACCTAATATAACCTCTTCCCAGCAGCTGCTGTGAAAAACAATGAATTTGTACTTTCCATAAGCGTCAGTTAACACTTGTGGACAAAAACTGCACCAAACTGTAAATACTGTGTCAGAGACTGTATGAAGACCATCTGCAGTAGAACTAAGACTGTTTTAATGAGGTCTCTACCCATTAGATTTATGGGATACAAAATCTGACAACAGAAAATAATATCTGAAGGAGAAACCCATCAGGTTTTACGCATGCGCTGGGTTTTAAAAATGCTCCTTCATGAGATCTGTCCTGAGAATAACATAGAAACACATGGTTACTGCTGAGTTTTGGAGATGTTGTAACTTCCTCTGCTTTTAATAACTTTTAATAACTAGAATAATTGACCCTGAATATTCCACGACAAAAGAGAACTTGTTTCTCTGAAAGAATTAACTGGAAAGTATCAAATGAGTTAAATTATCACCCTTTTAAAGATACTTTTGTAACCCTAAAATAATATTTTAACCCGCTATATCTGTCAACGTCAATCAAGCGTCACATGAGCAGCGGTTAATAAGCGTTCTTCATTGCAGAAAATAGGAAAAGATTTATGCAAATGTGTGTGTGTTTGTACGTTACCTCCATCAGTTTCTAAATCACTCCAGAGTCAGACTGTCAGGCACACAGTCCTCTATCAGTCCAAAAAACAACCAGGCCCTTCCCAGGTCTGTTGGTGAGACATTCAATCATTCTTTGTCCACTTTAACTTCTCCAGGAGGGAGAAAGAAGAAACTTTGCTCCGGTTTCTCTTCTGCCCGCATAAGATGCTTTCAATATAAATCCAGTGTATCACTCTTCTGGGTCTGCAGCAGCATGGATCGTTGTCCATCTCAGTGGGTCCAGACTTCTTCTGAGTTTCGTTTTTTTTTTCTTGTAGAAAGTCACACTGCGATTTTCAACATGCAGGAAGGCAGATCTCTCTCTTTCAGGCCGTGCTGGAGAAGCGTCTCTGGTGTAGTAGCCATGGAGAAGGGCAGGTTTCTAAAATCCAGATTCAAAAACGCAGATGTTGAACTCAAATCCCATATATGTGTGTATTTGTGTGTGAGAGAGGCAGAAGAAAAGTTTAGTATAGGTTCAGATTTTGTACAAAGAAATATTATCAGTCAGTCAGTCAGTTGTCCACCTGCCTGTCACTTCCTTCCACAACATGAACTATACTCCTTTCTAAAACAACTTTCTTTTCGACTCTCTAATGTCTCTTTTCACTTTTACCTTCTTTTCCGACTGATCGCAATATTTAAGACAAACGAAACTTCCTTCAGGAAAGTTTTAACTCTTTAACACCTTAATTGATGCACTCTGTGCTTTTTAATCTTCTTCTTATGTTTTTTTATTTATTTTTCCATCAACTGTTTTACTTTAAACTATTTAAACTATTTAACTTATTTACACTCAAACTTCCACGCTGTGAAAAACCAAACTTATCTTCCAAATTAAAGCACATTTAACACAATCATCCCCACTTTTTCCTTTCATTATTTTATAAATCAGAGTATGAAGAAGGAGATACCCCTGATGCCTCAAGGTTCCAGAACCATTTTTTTTTACCCGTTCAGCGGCACGTCTGCCGTCTGGCTTTTCTCCTTTATGAGGTGTAGAAAATTGTTAAAAACTACCCGCAAAACCCTGTGTTTTGCTTTATCCCATTGTTACCAATGAGAACCTCCCTGTCATTCCTTAACAGGGTGACCAGGCCCTCAGCTGATGTCCTCCCTCTCGCAACTCTGGAACCTAATTAATTAGTTAGGAGATGATGGTTAATGTGTAATAAAAATAATAATATACATTATATCATACAGAGCAACTTCTCACCCAGATATATTTGAAGACAAATAGTTCGGATCTAATCAGCCAGAAGCCGCAGGCGGACATGAGGACTCCCCTCCGTAAAATGGAAGTGGACTGAGGACAACATCTCCAGGCTGGCCAGGCGTCCGTGTCCCATCCTGCGGTCTCCTCTGGCACGTTAGATCCTGTTCGTGACGCTAAAATTGTTGTGGATTTTTCTTATCAAAGTGGGTAGAAGTTGACTCAGAACAAGAGAAAATACGGACTTTGTCTTATAAGTTTTATTCAAAGGCATTCAGCGTTTGAAGACCCTGACACTGAGGTTAGTCAGTGAAACAGAGTCCTGATCAACATTTACACACAGTATTTATACCAGAACATGACAGTTTTATCTCAACTGCAAAGAGTTTTAGAAATATGGCCCCTAGACCCTCCCCGGGTCAGAGTTAACAAAGTTATTTATGAGGGCACCCATCTACCTTCCCTTGAAATATACACTTCAGGAAGGGTTAACCATGAAACTCTCCAGCATTTGAATTTAGAGTCCATCTGCTCTAAATAACAGAACACTAATAAAACACAGAGGTCAGAGGAGAGAGGTGAAGGGAATATCAGAGCACTTTAAAATAATTTTCCATTACACCCTGCAGAGGGCTGAGGCTGTAATTGTCAATTTTGGTTGGAGTTGGGGTTGTATACCGGTTTCTCCTGACAATCTCTTGCGTAATGCCCTGTTTTGCCACACCTCCGACAAACAATGCTTTGTGTGTTTCTGAAATCTCCCCCTCCTCTGCTCCCACCGCCTCTAAATCTTCCCCTCCCCCTTGACGAGTGTGCTGACACTTGTTGCAATGTTATTAAACCATCTTGCATTGAGAATGTGTCTGTTTTCCTGTGTTGTTGCGTTTTGTGTGCATGGTCTGCATATTCCAACGCCTGGGTGACAGTGCCTGTATTCTGATGAACCCAATGTTTATCTATGTATCGTCTGAGCTCAGGTTTTAATACTTGCAAAAACGCTCTCTTCAGCTGCTGTTGATATGCCCCGCCTTCTACCTCATTGTATGGTATAGCAGAGTTTGCTCTGAAAACACGTCTCATTCTATCCAAAAAATCTTGTGGGTCTTCCTCATCTTTCTGTTTACATTGTGAGATTTTGCCGTAATCTGCTGTCTGTGTGAATTCTGTTCTGATTCGGTCATAAAGGATGCGTAAGGCATCTCTTAAATCTGCTGAATTGTGCACCATTGAATTTCCCTGGGCATCATTTCCAGTGAAATCTCCGGCTACTCTACACCAGCGATGGCCGAAGAGCTGAGAAAGACACTGGTGCATTTCTCTGCCATTAAGATGGAAACTTCCTCTGAGTTCTGTGATAGCTGCTAAAAATTCCTGTACACCTTCCTGTATGTTCGGGATACCTTTTAAAGCGGCAGTTCTGTCTTCCTGCGTCCATGGCCTATATACTAGAATGGTTGGTGGCTGTGGATTATCAGCGTTACCTATGTTTGGATTGGCCACTTCTACAAGAGGAAATGTGTCTTCCTCTATTTTTTTTTCAGATGGATGAAATTTCTGTTCGTGAGCCTTTAAGGCTTCATTTGGGTATAAGCCGGGGTCAGTAGTGGTTTTCATTTCTTTTTTACTCCTAGTTTGTACGCCTGTGCTCCCCCAGAAATTAGGAGACCAGGAGCTCTGTTCTTCTGTTTTAAAAGGGTTGCTTGATTTATCTGGCTTTTTGTCGGGGGTTTGAGGAGGTGCTGCTGCTGCGCCTTCTTTCTCCTCCTCACGCTGTATCACTGCCTGTGTAGCAGGCGGCTGCGCTCCTGGAGGCTGCCGCCTTTGCTGTCTGAAGGCAGCTGTAGTCTCCTCCTCTTGCCGCACCATAACTGCGGCTGTTAACTTTTCTTTTACCGCTTCTCCCTCTTATCCTGCCTCTGTATGTCTCTCAGCTTGCTCTGTTCCAACCATTTTTCTGAGAGTTTATATTCAACCTTCCTTTGTTCTGTCTTTTGTCTCTTTTTAGTTTTCATTATTTCTAATTTTAGATCCCCTTGTAATTTTAAGACAGCCCTTGTTTCTAATTTGCCCAAAAACCCATGTTTTTTATTCCACCTATGGCAGATCATACCTGCTCCTTCCACATAATTCTCCATAAATTTTACATCTCCCTCCAAATTATTTTTCTGTTTCTGGTTCAAAAGTGGCTTGACCTGGGGAATGCGGCACCTGTAGCCCATTTCCTGCACACGCCTGTGCACGGTGGCTCTGGATGTTTCTACTCCAGACTCAGTCCACTGCTTCCTCAGGTCCCCCAAGGTCTGGAATCGGCCCTTCTCCACAATCTTCCTCAGGGTCCGGTCACCTCTTCTCGTTGTGCAGCGTTTTCTGCCACACTTTTTCCTTCCCACAGACTTCCCACTGAGGTACCTTGATACAGCACTCTGGGAACAGCCTATTCGTTCAGAAATGTCTTTCTGTGTCTTACCCTCTTGCTTGAGGGTGTCAATAGTGGCCTTCTGGACAGCAGTCAGGTCGGCAGTCTTACCCATGATTGGGGTTTTGAGTGATGAACCAGGCTGGGAGTTTTAAAGGCCTCAGGAATCTTTTGCAGGTGTTTAGAGTTAACTCGTTGATTCAGATGATTAGGTTCATAGCTCGTTTAGAGACTCTTTTAATGATATGCTAATTTTGTGAGATAGGAATTTTGGGTTTTCATGAGCTGTATGCCAAAATCATCCGTATTAAGACAATAAAAGACCTGAAATATTTCAGTTAGTGTGCAATGAATCTAAAATATATGAATGTTAAATTTTCATCATGACATTATGGAAAATAATGAACTTTATCACAATATGCTAATATTTTGAGAAGGACCTGTAGAAGCCCGAGCCACCTCAACTGGTTCCTCTCGATGTGGAGGAGTAGCAGTTCTACTCCGAGCTCCTCACCCTATCTCTAAGGGAGTGCCCGGCCACCCTACGGAGGAAGCTCATTTAAGCCGGTTGTATCTGGGATCTCGTTCTTTTGGTCATGACCCAAAGTTCCTGGCCAGATGTAATAATAAATATCTAATATAAATATATAATGATGAATAGATAATTTTATATTATGTTTTGGAGTTTCGTGTCACTTCAAGGAGCTTCTAATGAAGTCCTTTCATTGCAGTAACAAAGTTCAGTGTTAGTTGGAGATTACTGTAGTTTCTATTACAGTGAGTTTACAAGTCAGTATTAAAGTTGAAAAATTCAACTTGAGGCAAAACTGAAAAGAGTATCTGCAAAAAACTACTATTTATAGTCGGAGGCGGAACTTAAAAAGTCGCGTTTGTTTCTGGCCTCAATCTTCATGAGAGACTTCCGGCGGAAGTAAACAACAAGGCGCTAGCATCGTTAGCTTCCAGGTTTTCTTCTGTTTATCGTCGGTTTTTGCTGTGTGAGCTGAATATTTCAGAGTCTGCAGTAACAACATCTTCGGTTCATCATCTGAGAGAATTGATCAGAGAGCGACTAACTGCTGCTGCTGGAGAAATATTCAGAAACATCGTTCATTAGGAGGAAGAGATCGATCATCAGCTCAGACTGCTGGATATCAGCTGGAAAACCCAGATCAGATCAGAACCTACAGGTAGTGTTTGCTGATCCAGAGGTTATTGATGCATCGACACGTTGCTGAAATGAGCTTCAGATCCGAAGGTTGACTAAAGGGCTGTTCCGCTGCATCTAGTTAACCGGTGATACTTTCAATCCACTCGATCTAAAACACTTAGGATGGTCAAACTTGATCTGCATCGTTTATGCTAAGACCATATAATAGAAAATACATTTGGGTTTTGCAAATCCTTTTTTTGTAGCCGTGAAACCTTTAGAATAGGGATTTTTGAGATTATAAGGCAACAAACCTCATTAAAACAGGTTCAGGTTCAAAGCTACATCACACTGACACATCAAACCTGGACAGGATTGTTATTTTACACACCTTTGCTTCAATACATTATGTCCTGAAATTAGAGAGTAAACTGGTCCCAGGTTCAGCACATTGATGGCCCTCTTAAAAACACAATGAAATGTATTTATGCAGCATAAAAGAAAGTAGTTATTTAAACATGTGATGTTCTATGACTATTTGATTTATTGCTATCTCTATTTAACACAAAGATCTAGCACTATAACTGAATAATAAAAGCATTGTTTGAAAACTAGGATCAATTGGAATGACACACATGGAGATGTTAATGTTATGTTATTGCTACAGTTCTCCGCAGCTTGGTCATCGAGACAGTTGGTTCTCCTCTTGATGTCTGAACTATCCATTAATATCTGAAGGACAAGAGATGTTTGTTTTGATTTATATGAAAATTGAATTGTTTTGGACTATCCCTCTTCTAAGGCATGAACTGTTAAACTGATTTTCAGGGACAAGTAAAAAAAACACTAAATGTTTTATCTACAGTTCCAGCTAAAAACAAGAAAGAAAAACACACCAGTGTATTTCTCAATGAACTCAAATTATATAAAGATGCAAAACTTATAAATGTGTTTGATGAAACTCAGAACCCACTAATAAAAATAATTGTCATCTATGCCCTGTTATCTAAGTTCAAGCTTTTATGAATACCTATTAAATTAGGAATAATTGACTTTGTGTGTTTGTTTAAATGTTCAGTATGAGATTTCAAATTATTGCACATTTTTAATTCTGTTTATACATATAACTTTACAGGGTGCATAATCCAAACTATGTTTGAATGTATAAAATATAAGATAATATTTCAAAATGGACCGCCCCGGTAGAATGCTCGCTCGGACTTAGTGTTTTTTGGCGTATTTCTGCTGTACTTTGCTGCTGTACTGCAGTCACTTTCACCAGATGGTACTTCCTAAGCATCAGGGAGTCCTCTCTGGGCAGTTTTCTCTGGTTTTAATTGATCCAGAGAGTTTTTCTGAAAACCGTGTTGGAAGTGCTACACTTTCTCTGGGATTTACAAGACACGCAGACGGGGGAAACGCGCACGCTCGTCAAGCTCCTCCAGCAGGGACTGCGTGCTTCTTCGCATCTGAGGAAGATGCGTCGGACCAAAGAAGAGCTTTACAGCAGTGGGTACCAGGCCCTGTATAAGCAGGCAAGAAACAAACTGACGAAAGACAGCATGGCAGCTAAAAGAAGCTACAGCGAAAAGCTAACAAACGACCCAACAGCAGCTTGGAGGAGCTTTATCATCATTCCTAGCTGCGGGAGCCAGTCCCCCCACACTGTGATGACCCCCCACCTTTCTGTAGGTTTGAAAATCAGCCATTCACACCTCACTCTCACGCACAAGGACTGCCTGCACCCTCTATCCACAACTCTACAACCCACTCCCCTCTCCAATTTGACCCACCTGTCAGCACTAAAGAGGAAGATGAAAATATGTTCTTTCAGCATCAGAAGACCAGGAATGCTCCAGGACCTAATGGTATTTTCCTCTTCTAGCTGCGAGCCTGTGCTGACCAACTTACCCTCATCTTCACTTTAACAAATCTCTGGAGCTGTGTGAGGTCCCCTCCTGCTTCAAACACTCCACCCTCATCCTGGTCCCAGAGAAACCCACCATAATAGGATCAAATGACTACAGGCCTGTCGCCCTGACGTCTGTGCTCATTAAACCGTTTCAGCATCTGGTGTTCAAACATCTGAAGGACATCAAAGGCCCCCTGCTGGACCCCCTACAGTTTGCTAACAGGTTGGCAGATGATTCAGTCAACTTGGGTCTACACTTCATCCTGCACCACCTCAACCACCCAGGGATGTGCTCCAGGATCTTGTTTGTAGACTTCAGCTCAGCCTTTAACACCATCATACCAGATATCTTCCTCCAGAAGCTCACCCAGCTCAAAGTGCCAGCCTCCACCTGCCAGTGGATCACCAACTTCCTGACTGACCGGCAGTAGCAGGTTAGGCTTTGGACCTGAGATCCTCACACATAGACCGTGTTCTGAAGAAGGTCCAGCAGAGACTGTACTTCCTGAAGCAACTCTAAACGTACAAACTTTCACAGGAACTGCTGGTCATCTTCTACACTGCCATCATTCTGTTTCTCCTGTGTTCGTCCATCACTTTGTGTTTTATCTCATCCATGAACCAGGACAGGTCCAGACTGTAATAAATAATCAGGTCTGCAGAGAAGATCATCAGGGCTGACCTTCCCTCTGTCCTGGACTTGTACAGGTCTAAAGTCAGGAAAAGGGCAGCAGACCCCACACATCCTGGACACATCCTGGTCTTCACCTTAGGTCAGCGATACAGAACGCTGTTTGTAAAATCCAGCTGCCACAGAGTGTTTCTTCCCCTAGGATGTCTCTGTGTTGAACACAATGAACACCTTATAGCCTGAGCCATCAGCTACTTCACTGTGAAACAAAATAAGCAAATTTACACTACCACAACCTGTCTTTCTTCTTTTCTTCACATTTAAAAAATAGCTGTACATTCACTTATAGGTACATAGTGCTCTTTTTATGCTTATTTTTTATTTCCTCTATATTTATTCCTAATGTTTGTACTCTGTGAACGCTTGAAACCGAAGTCAAATATTTTGTGCTCAAAATCTTGGCCAATAAAGCTAATTCTGATTCTGAATAAACAGAGGAATTTGTTCTCTTTTGTTAGAACTAGACAAATATATTAATTATTTCTTACAACTAACACACAAATCCAATCATGCTTATTTGTTTCACTAATAAAGACATATTCATAGAATGTGAAACAATAGAAAGGGGGGTAAAACCTCTGCAAGTCAAAGAAACTTGTTTTTTTTTTATTTGTTTTTTAGAAAAGAACAAAAACAACATGGTAAAGAACATTTAATGGACACTGAATTGTTATCAGCCTTTTTCTCAAAAAGGAAACAGGTTTGGTAAGAGAACCGACTTTGAAGAATAGTGGAAGCACCTGTAAACCCGGAGTCCAAGAACAGAAGTACTTTGTTCAGAATATATATAAAATAATAGTATTCGATAGAAACTTAGTATTTATGGCTTGATATGTAAGAAGAACTTAATTTAATTCCTGATTTACCAAGGAACCAGTCAAGAAACTCTATTATTGCAGAAATCTGATCTTTCGGTCCTGTAGTCTGAACTGAGATTCCAGACAGACCAGCGGATCAGGTGCATTGCTGTCCCCTACAGGTTACTAGTACAAAAGTAACACTATTCCCCTGTTAACTTTAGGTCAAGTTTGTAATTTTAACTCCCAATTCAGAACTTTATTTGCATTTAATCCAGTAGGGAGCACTAATTTCTACCTCTGGTCTCTGTTTTTAATTCTTCAGGTTGGTTTCCTTGTGGTCCAGTTTTAGTTTTGGTGCAACATTATGTTTAAATTGAGTTGTGTTTTCTGTAATTCTGGTCTCTACATTTGATATCACGTCTCACAAAAATCGTTAAGGTTCTACTGTTCTTTATTCCCTCAGATCTGGCTCATGTCTGCTACCACTTCTGGGGTTGTTCCGGATCATGTTCTCATAACTAAAGACATGAAGTCCATTGTCCACAAGACATCAAACACTATAAAAATAACAGAGGAACACAAGGAACAAGACTACATGACTGACACAAAAGAGGAACCAGAACCTCAACCATTCAAAGAAGAACAGGTTGAACTGATCATCTTTAAGGATGAAGGGCAACTTATAGTGAATCAACAGACCAATGCCTTTATGGTGACTTCTGCTAATGAGGAAATATTCAACAATGGACCAGAGCTGCAGCAGATGATAAAGGAGGAACCAGAACCTGTACAGATTAAAGAGGAACAGGGGGAACCAGACCTTGCACAGATTAAAGAGGAGCAGGAGGAACTCTGCAGTAATCAGGGTGAAGAGCAGCTTGTAGTGAAGCAGGAGACTGACAGCTTTAAAGTGACTCCTACTTATGAGCAAAAAGACGACAGTGAATCAGAACCAAACCAGAATCAATTACTCTCTGAAAACTGCCCTGAAGATGAGAACCAACGTCAACAAAAAGGCATTCAGAAACACTCAGAATCAAGTGAGGATAAAGATCTGGAGCTAGAGAAGGACACCAGAAACCATAGGCCCACTTTGGACAATTTGGAACCAAAAACACATAAAACAGATTTGCCCTGCTGTGATGTTTGTGGTAAATGCTTAACAACCCGTCAGCACTTGAGTTTGCACATGAGAATTCACACAGGGGAGAAGCCTTATTCTTGTAAAACGTGTGGTAAATCTTTTAGGAACAGCAGTAATTTGATTCGACATGAAAGAACTCACACAAGAGAGAAGCCGTTTTGTTGTGAAGTGTGTGGTAAGTCTTTCAGATATGGTGGACATTTGACTATTCACAATAGAACACACACAGGGGAAAAGCCATATCATTGTAAACTATGTGGGAAATCTTTTAGTGACTGGACTAGTATGGCCAGACATAAGAGAACTCACACCGACAAGAAGCCATATTCTTGTGATGTGTGTGAAAAATCTTTCAAAGAGCGAAACGAGTTGGCTCGTCACCTTAAAACTCACACAGGTGAGAAGCCTTTCTCATGTTTGACATGTGGAAAAGGTTTCATTAGGAAATCTGCTTTAACTATGCACATGAGAACTCACACAGGAGAGAAACCGTATCCTTGTGAATTGTGCGATAAATCTTTTAGAGACCATAGTAATTTAGCTCGTCACATAAGAACTCACATGGGTAAAAAGCTGTATCCTTGTGATTTGTGTGATAAATCATTTAGAGACCGTGGTAATTTGGTTCGTCACATAAGGACTCACATGCGTGACAGGCATCCTTGTGGATTCTGTGATAAATCTTTCAGACAGGGTAGTAATTTGGTTCGTCACCTTAGAACCCACACAGGTGAGAAACCTTTCTCATGTCTGAGTTGTGGGAAAGGTTTTCCCAGGCAGTCTGCATTGAATGTGCACATAAGAGCTCATACAGGTGAGAAGCCTTATCCTTGTGACCTGTGCCAAAAATCTTTTAGAGACAATAGCAACTTGGCTCGTCACCTCAGAACTCACACAGGTGAGAGACCATATTCTTGTCAACTATGTGGTAAGTCCTTCCAACACTCTTATTATTTAACCAATCACTTGAGAACTCACTCAGGGGAGAAGCCATATCCTTGTAAATTGTGTGATAAATTTTTCATGCAGCGTAGCGATTTGGCTCGTCACCTTAGAACTCACACAGGTGAGAAGCCTTATTCTTGTGAACTGTGTGATAAATCGTTTAGACAGAGTAGTACTCTGACCCGTCACCTTAGAACTCACACTGGTGAGAAGCCTCACTCATGTTGATTGTGGAAAAGTTTTCGGTAATCAAGCTCTGTAGACTCACACTGGTGAGAGCCCTTGTTAGATTACTGAAAATGAAACGTGGGCATGTGCCAAGAGGCTGACGGCCAATAGGTGCCCGTCTATTTGAACTCTAACCCTAGTTTTTTCTTTTTGTTTGTGCATTATTTTTTATATGTGGTGAAAATGGAGCATTTTGGTTAATATGCTGGTCACCATAGACTAATACCAGGTGACTCTACAAAGAAGTCTGCTAAAACTATTTGTGTTGTAAGATCTTTTAACTTATGTACATGCAATGTGAGACTAAAGCAAAACTGTGGAATAAGCAACGGCTGAATTTAGTACAAGTTTTCAAGTAGACATTGCTATAGCACGGTGTGGTTCTGGCTAATGTTCCCATTTTGCCAAGCAAGCCTTGACAAAAGTTGGCATCCAGCTTCTTTATATTGTGTCCCTGAAATGCCAGAACACAAAAGACTTATTGATTGTTGTATTTGTTTCTGGGTTATCATTTTGTTGTATGCATGTTATGTAAATCAGTTTGTAACTTCGGTTTTGAAAAGTATTTTTTAAACAAAGAGTTTAAGACTTTGAACTATGGGGATTTATTTTGTTTCCTTTTTCCTCAACATGAGTTCTTTCCCGCATAAAACGACTTTGATCTTTTTATATAAATCATGTTATTTTATGTTCATGTTATTTGTCTATCAACTTCAACATTTAATGTAAATAAATAGAACGAGTCTTTCATTGACTGAAGACTAGCTCCTAACATTTATAGACTTTTTCTTAAAAACCAAATCGTTATTGTATAGTAGTTCATAGTTTCCAAAATGTGCTTCTATGCCTAGTCACAGCTTTGATGGGTGTGATGATGAGCTTTGTTAAATTTCTGCATGTTATTCAGGACAAGAAGCTGAGTGTTAGGGTTGATGAGTGAGGGATGCTGTAGCCGGTTTATGGATCAACTGTCCTGTTCCTGACCAATCAGATAGTTTGTTCTTGTTCTTTAGCGGACTATGGCTGGTAAGCACCAGGTTGAGGGTCCTTCAGCATGAAAGTGACTTGACACAGTGGGATTCTTACTAAGTACCATGTTGGTTCTGTTGGCGAAACTGTACAACCTAAATGTCATTAATATTTTTCACAGTTATACTGGAATTGTTGCACTTGAAATGTTTCCATAAGAATATTATTAAAACATATATGGAAGGTGTGTACTTTGAGTAGTCAGGAAAATGGCGGATGAAATCCCAGGTATGGTGGGTGAACTTCCATCTGCAGGGAGGATAGGATGATCGTGGTCAGGGTCATCAATCCGTACAGCAGGGTGCTGTTTTCCTGTAACAGTCGCAGGGTTCCCGCACTTTCTGGAAAAGATGAAAATCTCTGATGGTTGTTTTCACAGTTTTTAAGGTTTGTGTTAAAGAAAATAAGTTTGGACAATATCTGTATTTCCAGACTTATTTCATATGCCACTGTTTAAATGTTGTGTTCTTCCTTGTCTCTGTATTATAGCATACTTTGTGTCCTGCCTTCCTTTTGTTTTCCTGTCTTCCCTCTCATCTTCCTCCTTTCTTGCTTCTTTTTCTCTATATCTTCCCTTCTTTCCTGTTCTCCTCCCTTCTGTCCATCCTTCCTTTGATTCTTTCTTGATTAGGTCTTTTCCTCTGTCATTTCATCTTTAATTCCTTATGTCCTTCCTCCTTTGTGTACCTCCTAATGCCACTTCTTTCCTTCCTTCCCTTTGCTTCAGCTTCTTTCCTTCACTGTGTCTTCACATCCTGCTTGTTCTCTTCCCTTCTCTCATCCTTTTTTCTGTTTTTGCTTAATTGTATCCTTTTCTCTGCCAACTCATCCTTTAGTTCCCTCTTTAACTCCTTGTATCCTTCCTTCCTGGAGTGAGCCAGGCTGTAACAAGTTTAGCAACATGATTATGGATAGACATTATTAGATTAACAAATGTAATTTGAAAAAATATCAATATAAAAATAAAATTATTTTAAAATATTTGATGTTCTTACATTTATTTGATTTGTTTTTTATATTTCTCATTTTTAACTGTTTTATGTAATATTAAGTGACTTTTAATCCAATATTTGCATTGAATTAATAAGGTTCCATTGTTAGATGTGAAATGCAATTAAATTCAAATTACACCGTATATTTATACAAAAAAGCATTTTAAAAACATTTTTCTATGTGAGGAACAGAGCAGGATTCAAAACAAAATAAAAAGCATCTGCAGAAAAACATATGCTTGTAGTTGGAGGTGGAAAGTAAGATGCAGTGGAAGGGAATTAGCCCGTTCAGAAACAGTCCACCTATGGGAATAATTATTAGTAATGGCAAGATGAAGCTTCTTGAAGAACTGAGGCTTTCCATCCAATCGCTCGACTCGTGAGCCGAAGCATCAACATGCTTCACTTGCTCTACTGCGCCATCAAGTGGACAATAAAAGTCAAACAGGCAGAGTCATTTTAATGACATAAATTTCTTGTGTCAAACTTTAAATTGAATGAATGAATAATGGTGTTTGTGATGCCAATTAATTCTAAATATGGTCTCAATATGAACTTAATCTGTCTTTATGATGGACTGGTTGGATAAAAAGGAAAGTGGGAACAAATATGGGAGATAGTTGTGGTGTGAATTTACTTATGTTACTTGTGCTTATAATGCTTATAATAAAGATCTTTATTTAACCAGGTAAAGGCTCCTTGAGATTAACACTTTTTTTTTCCCCAGAAAGACTTATAAAGCTATATTCCCTAACTAGGATTCAAACCAGGGCAATGTGTACATAACCATCAATACGCGCTTCACGTAAAATCTGCCTAAATTACTCGACACACACTTCAAAGCATCAAGATATTGGACACATCACTGACACGAGGTATGGTGTCAGCCTGACCTGCAGCTATCCAGGTCAGGTTGACATATAGTACAGAGTGCTAGAAGAAACATTTACGAAAGTCACAAGATGAGAGTAGATTGGTTGGAATTCTCACATTTCCACCAATGATATGACTTTCTATATATACGCCTTTATTGGCATCAAATATCAGGATTCTTTGGACTTTGGTGATAATGTATTCAGTGTTGTATTTCAGTAAACCCAATTTACATATACCTGTAAATGAGTTATACTGAAGCATATCTTTAGAACTATTATTAAAACTTCAAGTGAAAATCTGTATTTGAAATAGTCAGCAAAGTCGCTACATTTTGTGTTTGTTTGAGATGTATGTATTGAGCCACACATTTCTATAATATCTGCATCTCAACTGGCCTATCCTGGACATCGGTAGGAGTATCATCAATCTGTACAGCAGGGTGTTGCTCTTCTCTGATAGCATTAGCAGGGTTGCTATACAGTCTGAAGAAAACTGGAAAACCCTGCAATTTGATTTCACTATTTTCCAGCTCTGCACAACAGTGGAAGAAGAAGAGATTGCAAGACAACATCTGACCACTTTCTCAATGTCTTGTTCTACTCTCAATCGTTAAATGTCTCCTTCTGCCCTTTCTTCCTTGTGTCTTCTCTCCCTAACATGCTTTCAAATTTATTCATAAATATCCATCCATATTGTATATATAAAAAAAATAAAAATAAAAAAAAAGAAATTTAACGGGATAGGGTTCCAAACAGATAATTAAAATATCATAATGAATATTATTGCATATATATATATGTATATATATGTATATATATATATATACATATATATATATATGTATATACATGTATATATATATATATATATGCAATAATATTCATTATGATATTTTAATTATCTGTTTGGAACCCTATCCCGTTAAATTTCTTTTTTTTTATTTTACAGTTTTCTAAGAGACATTAATTCTAAAATATAACATTGAAGATTCATCTTAGCGCTAGTGCTGCTGCTTCTTGTTCTTCTTCTGCTGGCGGTACACAACAAATTTAGAGGTGTATACTGCCACCTACTGTACATCATTATATAACTCCACCCACTATATTCTATGTTTTAGTTTTGTATTTCATAAAAATAAGAACAATGCTTTATTTATAATACTCTTGATTTCCTCCCTATCTCCCCTCTGTTCCTAATATTCCTTTTAGACTGAATTACCTCCCATTCCAGTGCTACATTTACTGGCGGTGAGGAGTGTGACAGCGCATGCGCAACACGAATCGACTAACTCTGTGCTCCTCTAACCAGCCTGAGATCACGTGACACCAAGTCGCTGATGTAAATTCGTATTCTCATAGAAAATAAATCGTATTCACAAACTGTTATAGCATATTGTATTCATAAAGAATAAACCACAACTGTAAACTTGAACTTTGTGTTTGTAATTTCTTGAAGCTGTAACATTTTATTTTGTATTCTTATAGAGAAAATATACAAAACCTCTTTTAGATTTTACTTCTGCACAACTATTGACTAATATGCACACATTTCCGTCTTTACAGACATTGTTTTTGACAGCGTCCTTACCCCATAGTATTCAGTTTGTTTGAATAAAGCTAAAGTCTTAAATAACTATGTGATTTGTAAACAAAAGGCTTTTGACATATTCTGAAGCATCAGCAAAACTGGAAGGAAGTTTAATTGATGAACTGATGGTAAAATGTCAGTTTGAGCAGGAATTGGAGAGAAGAAACTAACTCGGCTCAGAACAAGTCACAAAGGACTGAACAGCAGCAAACTGGACTAAAAGGATACATCCAACTGAGTTATGTTCCTGTTTAGTCTATTGTGTTGTGAATGTAATTTAAAAAATATTGTTGTTTCCTCTGATTTTCTGGTAAAGCGTCTCTCCCAAGCATTGATAATATATGCAGCCTTCCTTTAACAGCCGTTTTTCTCCATTTTAGCAGCAACAACAGCCTGAGAGACACCTGTTAGCCTCCAAACTAACTGAGAAGCTTGCCGTCCGAGGACAGGAAGCAACCAGTTTCCTTGTAGACAAAAGGACAAAAAGGACTTCACACAGAGAAAACTGGACATTTATTGGACACTGCACTGCTATCAGTTCTTTCTCTGAGGAAGAAAAACAAGTTTAAGGTAAGAGAACCATGTTTGATGGGGAAAACTTGCTAGTTGCTGTAATTACCCACTCAGCTGCAGCAACACATCTGTATGTCATAGCCAATGTCTGAAAGGTCTATTCTCCCAATGTGGTGGGACACATGAAGCATGTGACATCTAGCTGTTTTTAAATCAATATTTTTCCAACTTTTGGACATTAAAATAAGAACTGGATGAAGTGGAGAACCATTTTATATCTAAACATTGCCCAGTTCTTAGTGGGTCTTGCCAGAGGACATAGCAGTGAGAGGAAAATTGGTCAGTATAATTGCCTTTCCACTTCATGAACCTTTTCAGGAACCAGGGTAGTTTTATTGGATAGTATATCTTCCCCCTGCGGTCCCAGTGCAGGAACCAAGACCAAATCAGACAAAAGCAGGTAGAAATTAACCCCAATAAACAGCCCTTCCAGGATGGTAACGTTGAACCCTGAATGAAAGGTGGAGCTTTGTGGCAGCAGGATGCGGAACACTCCTTACTGGGTACATTTCTTTCAGTCATCTCCCTGTTAACACTCCTCTGATGGTTATATTTTCTGTTCATTTAAAATTTTACAACAGGGCATTTACACAGCCACTCCTGCTGAATATCAATGTTTTACAAAATGTGCATTCAAGTACATTAATAAAATCTTACAAACGTTTAATTAAAGGTAGCGCAGACCCCTGCTTTCAGCTTCTCCATGGAGATGCAGAAGAGATTTTAACCGGTAAACTTAAAATATTTTTCAGCATTTATGATCTGAGATACAGATAAAAGTAGGGGAGCACTGATAGATTAGCCGGCCGATTGATCGGCCCCGATCTTATTAATTTTGGGCGATCGGCCGATACTTACATGTGAAACCGATCTTATCCACCGATCTTATCTACCTCCAAGAAGGTCTGAAAAGCAGCCACGGTCTCCTTTTTGCTTTGCCGTGAGAGAGGGCTGACTGAAAGACCTGCCCACCTGGTCATGTCTGCACATGTGCGAATAAAGTCCATAGCATTGGACGACCAGCCATTTTCAGTCATTTTGGACCGAGGTTTCAGAAATTTGATGCAGCTCTTGAGGCAACGATATAATGTGCCGAGTCGGATATACTTTTCAGACGCCACATTACTGGAGTTGTTTGACCAAGTTTTGAGACACGCCTGCAGCCTGCTCGAAGACGATGCAAAGACACTCAGCTTGACAACAGACATCTGTACTTCGGATGTAAGTTTAATGTCCCTGTTGAGTCTTACTGTGCAGTGGGTAGACGAACAATTCGAATGTCATCAAGTACTTTTACACTGCAAAGAAATGTCGGGGTAGAGTTTAAGACGATATCGGGTCAGTGGTAAATCGATCATGCAAGAGTTCACGTTGTTTTACGGGACAACGCACATAAAATGGCCAAAACACTGGATGATACCAACTTGAAAAGTTTGCCCTGCCTGGCGAACACTCTGCAACTTGTTGTAAATGAGGGACAGCTAGCGCAGTATCACAGATATTGTGGCAACAGAAAGGTGAATAGTTGGACATTTTAAGCATTTGACCCTTACCTATTCCCAAATCTACAACATACAGACACAGTTAGGACAGCCCAGGAAGCAACTGCAGCAAGACGTTTCAACGAGGTGGAACAGCACGGCCTACATGTTGCATTCGCTGTTGGAGCAGAGACTTGCTATCGGCGTGTATGCTGCTGAGCACGAGTTACCAGCCACACTCACCGCACACCAGTGGGAGCAAATGGACTATGTGCTAACCCTCACACCTTTTGAGGAACTCACAAAGGAGATCTGCTCATCAACAGCTACAGCAGCAGATGTCATCCCAGCCGTCACTGCACTCAAACGGCTTTTGGAAAGGCAAGCAAACACAGACCGTGGTGTGGGTACAGCCAAAGCCACACTGTTGGAGGCTGTTGTGAGAAGATTCAACAACATTGAGCATGAGCCTCTGTACAGCTTGGCCACTATTCTTGATCCAAGGCAAGTAACTATGAACATTGTATTTTCTAGACATAATTATTATTAGCCTACTACTATATTTTAAAACCTACTTAAAAATGAAAAATGCTTTATTGGATTGTGTTTCTTTATTTACATGCAAGTCATAAAAATTATTGTGTATACGAAGCACAATGATTGACCCATTTTTCTTTGTTTATGCCAAACAAGGTACAAGAATCGTTACTTCTCAGCATAGGTGAAGGATGAAGTGAAACTGCTTCTTTTGGCCAAACTTGCAGAGGGGGAGACCAGATGCACACCCTTGGATGAGAAACCTGTTGCAAGAACATCCACTGAACTGGGACCTCCTGACATAGATCCACCTGCAGCCAAAATGTGTAGTCCACTGTTTGCAGTACACAATAAAATCCTGAAGGAGAACATTGAAAAGGAACAACAGCTGGCCAGCCCTTCAGCCATGCAGGTACAGAACTACCTATCTGAGGTTCCCATCAACAGAAGCCAGGACCCATTGGCTTACTGGTGGCTCAATAAAAATTGTTTCCCTGATCTTGTTCTACTAGCCCGAGCCTATCTCTCTGCTCCATGCACAAGCATTGAAAGTGAGCGCCTGTTTAGATTGGCTGGACATGTAATAGATGAGAAAAGAAGTCGCCTATCTGGTGAAAAAGCAGATATGCTTTTGTTCATCAAGAAAAACCTGCCACTAATGTACCAGTGACTTCAATACGTCTGTGAGAATAACTTACCTGTCCCAATGTTAATTCTTATTATTACCCTTTTGAAAATGTTACACAGCAAAACTGCTGCATTTGGGCATTTCATTTTTGCACTATAAGGAAACCTGAAACTTAGGACATTTTTAAGTTGTTTTGTTAGATTGTCCTCAACTGACCTCAAACTTTATGATGTTGCAAAGGCAAAATACTGTTGTGCACTTTATTCTTTTTCACAGGTATTGTTCAATGGTTTTCAAAATAAAAATGTAGCATTGAAGGTGTGTTGTGACCTTGTAACACCTAACAGTGTCAGTTATTAAAAAAAATATCGTTATTGGCCAAAATCGGAATCGGCAGGTCAGGCTTTTTGAAGCTTGTTGATCGGCTAGAAAACTGCAATCGGTGCACCCCTAGATAAAAGTAATCACAACTGCACCAGATTGTTGATCATTCACTGATCTTATAGTTTGATTGGAGCAGACACATAACTGCAGAGGCCTTGAGTCCTACAGCAGTCCAAACCTTTAGCAGCATAACTGCAGAGATAGCTCAGGATAACCTAAGCCACTGTATATATAAGCTTTATTAAAAAGAAAGTTTAAACCTAGTCTTAAAAGTAGACAGGGTATCTGTCTTAGGGATAAATACTAGGAGCTGGTTCCACCACAAGAGAACCCTGATAAGTAATGCCTGTTTAACACCAACGCGGTTCTGAGCCCGTCCTGGTTCCTGAATGTGATTTTGAACCGGTTTTCATAGACAAAAGGAGGTTCCAGTGAGCTAACTCTGCTTTAACTCGGGCACCGCAGAATACTTGGTCCTTCTGTGTGACCCATATGTCACCTGTGAGTGGGCTAAAGCTGCAGACAATAGAAGCAACAAGTACAGTGGCAAAGACGAAGAACGTACCTCATAAACATTTATGTTTGTAAAACTCACACTAAACACGCATAGTATTTGCTGCTCATTTTTGTTACACCAGCGGATACTGAACATATGCAAATAAAAACATTGTTCTTGAGTTGCCATCTCCTTTTCTGTATTAACTGTAGTCTATGGATGCTCTCATTTTGCCTTAAAAAAGAAACATTGCGCACAGCTCAGCAAGCTCTACTGTCTCGCTGCTACGCTTTCCCTACGCGCTGTGTAATGAATCCTGCTCGGTTCCCAAAACTGGTGGAAACGTGCGTCGGTGCTCAATAAACACCAAAGTTCGAAGGCAAGAGAGGAATGAGAGTTCTTTCTGGAGACGAAAGATGCTAAAAAAGGTCTCCTTTCCATTCTACTTTTAGAAAATCTAGGGTTCTTTTTGAAAGATATGGAACAATCAGATGTTTAAGAGCCAATGAAGAAAAGTGGAACCTGGAAAAATATGATTTCAATATAAACATGATTAGTCTAGTGTAGCATAATGGGACCCATAAGATGTGACATTATTAACCCTTTTAGCTAATGCACAGTGCAGCAGGAAGCTAGGGAGATCACTGATGAATCAGCTTCTTCTGAGTCTTCAGGCTCTGCTCTTCACGGAGGACGTGAGGACAACAGGATATTCAACAATATCCTGAGACCGGTTGTGCAGTCCAGCTCCTTGGAATATTAATTATAAATAATAAATGTAGCATCAAGATCTAACAGGACAAGTTAAGACAAACACTTTTTAATCTGAGGACACGATAATAATGGAAATTAAATCATAATTTTCTTTTTTATTTGCAGTGTGAACAGGTTCTGTCACCTAGAAGGTTCCTTCAAGGATTCAATTCAATTCAGTTTTATTTAAATAGCACCAATTCACAACACATGTCGTCTCAAGGTTCTTCACAAAGTCAGGTTCATACATTCCAATTAATCGTAACCATTGAACAGTTCAGTCAGATTCAGTTATTTATTCAAATTGGATAAAAAGTTTTTCTAAGGAAACCCAGCAGATTGCATCCAGTCAGTGACTTGCAGCATTCACTCCTCCTGGATGAGCATGTGGTTGATGAATAAAATGTCAATGATTTAGGTGTTTGTAAACCTCTGAAAACTCTTCCAGTTTTTTTGCAGTTTCCTATTGATGAAAATAAAATGTCCGATATGGTTTAATGTGAGTAAAATTCAAACTACAATCCTTCAACATGGTCTACACTAGTTTTGTTATTGTGTTCAACCCAAGTCACTCAACAATAATGACATGGAGGATATATTTATATAGTTTTACTTATTTCTGATGCTTCCCCTGTGAATGCCTCACTTGCTTTTGCAGATCTTTGCTCTAGGAGGAGTTTGCAGAAACTGCAGGCTGACTCTTCCCCTCTACCAGACTAGTTGAGGATTTGGTTTATAACAGGTTTTCTCTGTGGCTGCGGTTTAACGTATAGACACAACTTACAGCAATAGATGTTCTTCTGCTTCATTAACCAAGAGCTTTGTTTTGGAGCTGCATGGTTTCCATCTGGCTGTCTCTCACTCAGCTGTTGACTTGAAGCATAGATGAACCACTTCTTGTATCAGATCCTGGTTTGGACTGAATGTAACATGCAGGTTGTTGGTCTAGTTTAAGCAAAAACTTCTGACAACTCAGAGCTTTTAAGTCTTTTGAGTAATCCCCCCAGTTACTCCACCAGCTATATGTTTAAAGGGCCCAGAAACCCTTGAGCGTGATAGGTATTACCGTAAGCAAGGGTCCATTTACACTTGGGATGCGAATTACCTAGGATTCCCGGGCTTTATCTGATTGTCGTACCCTGCTCCCACTGGATGCAGCAGTTATCCTGCGGTTCTGCTTGCACTGATTCAGGATCTCTGTAACTGAGCTAGGAACATTTTAGAGTTGTGGATGTCACCCACAGCAGTATGTTTTGTAATCAGGCTAAGAAAAGCACTAAAAACCTTCTCATCTGATGCAAAGATACAAGATCCTAACTTGACTTCCCATTGAAGAGTCACCAAATCATTGAGCATTTTCTAACTAATTCCATTTTGAAATGCTCAAACCTAACTGTTTAAGTAGAATGAACCTGGTCCTCTCTTGTTTCTTGAGAGGTGAAAGTCCAGTTGCCTTATACTGAAGCACTGGTTTGTCATGTCCTGGGGAATTTACAGTGGCACATTTTATAATACCTAATGTGAATTTTTAGCAGTAAAAAGTACACAGCTCATAGATGATTGTGACAAACTAATTACATGCAGATTAAAAAGACTGACATATAAATACTTCTTACCCTCATTTAGTCCATATTCAGTTAGATGCTCATGCTTCTGGTTTGAGCAGACTGAGACCGATTGGATCTTCTGTCATTATTAAACTCTTATTTCACCAGGCAAAACAATTCATTATTAACAATGTTAGCCTGAAACCCGACATATATTCCCTCCCCGGGCTTATAGGTCCTAGTCCTCTCTCTTGTGCTTCAATCCATCCCAGTACAAAGATTCCATGTTTGACTAAGTTGTACTCCTGAATATCAGTTGTGTGAGAACAAACTAAGGATCCAGGGCTGTACAGTGTGACATACAAGTTGCACGTGCTATGAAAAAAAAATGTCTGTGCGATGAATAATTTTTATACGTAGCGCTCGTGCAACAGCTTTGGTTTTTCTCTACAATACGGAAGATGCGACAGGAGTACTCCTGATCCCTCCACAGCAGATATTATGCTCATATCTGCCATTAATAAATATCTGATGCTTTTGATAACTCTTATAAATGGGAAACGCTGAACAGCAGATAAATATTAAATCCTTTGTAGACTTTCCAATTGCGAAAATATCAAAACTCAAAGCTAAAGAAAACTAAATAAAAACTAAAAGCTAGGAAAAGACAAAAACTTATTAAAACTATGTCCTTCGTCATCTTCCGCTTATCCGGGACCGGGTCGCGGGGGCAGCAGACTCAGCAGAGACGCCCAGACGTCCCTCTCTCCAGACACCTCCTCCAGCTCCTCCAGGGGAGCCCAAGGCGTTCCCAGGCCAGCCGAGAGACATAGTCCCTCCAGTTCAAGAACCCCTCATGACAACGGTTAAATCAAGGCACGTGACGTCGCCCGGTACGGCGGAGACGGGGTCCCACCCTGGAGCCAGGCTTGAGGTCGGGACTCGTCGGAGAGCGCCTAGTGGCTGGGTTGCTCCTCGCGGGACCTGGCCGGGCCAAGCCTGAACGGGAGATGCGAGGCCATCCCCCAGCGGGCCCACCACCTGCAGGGGAACCGTCAGAGTCCGGTGCAAAGAGGATTGGGCGGCTTATTAAAACTAGTTAAACATAACACAGAAATCATAATGATGACTACATTTCATCTAAATTGAAATTCAAGATAACCTCTACAGGTGTAATCACCAAATTTTACCAGAAGGAAACATTTATTTTAACCACATGCTACGAGCAAAGATAAGTAACAAAATCCTATTTTAGAATATGATTTTTAATACAGAATTAATCTCTCCATTAATGGAGTGTGAGCCTTAGTGAGATATTAACCCCATCCATTCACTACATTAATGTTGTTCTACTGTTCTTCATTCCCCAGGCCTTCCACAGCATCATGTCTGTTACTACTTGGAAGGTTCTTGAGGAACAGGAGGAACCAGAAACACAGCAGATGAGTGAGCCAAAAGAGGAACCAGGACCTCAACCCATTAAACAAGAACATATTCAACTGCTGATCTGTCAGGATGAAGGGCAGCTTTTCATGAAGCAGGAGACCAACACCTTTATGGTGACTTCTGCTTATCACAAAATATTCCACAATGTGCAGCAGATCATAGAGATAAATGAGAAAATAGAATCTGTACAGAATAAAGAGGAAACAGAACCTGTAAAAATTCAAAAGGAACCAGAACATGTGAAGATAGAAGATTTCTGCAGTAATCAGGATGAAGATCAGCTTACAGTGAAGCAGGAGACTGACAGCCTTATGGTGACTCCTGCTTATGAGCAAAAAGACAAAAGTGAACCAGAACCAAAAGAGACCCAGAAGTAAAGACCTTCAACCAGACAAGAGACATCAAGAAAGAAGAAATCACAAGGACAATGTGGACAATTTCAAACTAAAAAGTAATGAAACAGATTTAGTATCTTGTAAAATATGTGGCAAATGTTTCAAAACACTTAAGTACTTACGTGTGCACATGAGAATCCACACAGATGAGAAACCTTATTCTTGTAAATTGTGTGACAAATCTTTTATGGTTAGGGATACTCTGGCACGTCACCTTAGAACTCAGAGAGGTGAGAGGCCTTACTCTTGTAAGCTGTGTGATAAATCATTTTGACAAAGTCAACATTTGACTAGTCACATTAGAGCTCACATTGGTGAGAAACCTTTTTCTTTGTGTGATAAATCTTTTATAACTAGGGCTTGTCTGTCAGATCACTATAGAACTCACACCGGTGAGAAGCCTTATCCTTGTGATTTGTGTGATAAATCTTTCAGGTACATCACTAATTTGGCAAGTCATAAAAGAACTCACAAAGATAAGAGCATATCAAATCAGTCCTATAAAACTGATGCCCATTCAGCTGCATTTGTTCCAGTTGTTATGCTGCAGTGTAATCAAATTCAGGTAATGCCAATTTACAATAGTGGAAATTTCATGCTTCCTATTAATGGTGCGTTCACACCAAATGCGATTTCTGCGAATTTTTTGCCTCATTTGTGCGCTTTTGCCCGCTTAACATTCCGCGTGAACTCCGTGTTGGCATTCGGCAACAAGCGGCAACGCTTCGCCGCGTCATCAAATAGGAGGAGCTTCCATCTGCTGGTTTCAACTGAACATGACGGACATGGATTTCACGTATAATTACGGTGTTTTACTTGTGGAGAGCCGACAAACGCCGCCGACATCAATGTCCCTGGGTTCACCAGATTCTTCAGGAACGGGAACAGTTCGGAGAGTACCACCACCTACTCCAGGAGCTGTGTCTGGATGACGGTCGATTTCAGCGGTACTTTCGTCTATCCAGGACCCAGTTCGAAGATCTGCTGCCCCGCGTTGGGAGACGAATCGGCCTCCGGGACACCAACTACCGGCGACCGCAGTGAAGCCAGCCCGAAGCCGGACACCGGACACTCAAGCTCCGCGGAGCCAGCGGCATCCAGCCCACGGCCGATCCGAGTCAGCCACCCAGATTTTGGCTAGCTGCTCTCTGTTGCTCCCTCTTCTGACGCGCGGTGGTTCACTAGGGACCATCAATAAGTTTCCGTACCAAACAATCGTGGAAAATCTGAGTGCCTGAATCGGATCAACCGTGAGCTAGATGCCGCTAACTCCGCAGAGCTTGAACATCCAACTTCAAACTAACTTCACCGTGGTTTACCGGCGATGTATCCCCGCTGCTGAACACCTGTCCATCTGTCTTCGGTGAGTAAAAAAATCTCAGCTCAGTAAAAAAAAAAAACGATTTTTAATGTCCACATCTCCTAAATTTAAGATACTTGTGCCTAAACATAACCAGGACAGGTCCTTTCTGTACTTGTCTCAGTAAAAGTAATTAGTTGAGTCATACAACTCTGGCTTGCTGCACACCGCCACCATGATCTGGTCCTCCATCTTCACTGACAACCGCTTCTTCTCCGCTTTGGTCCTTCACCCTACGTCACAGCCACATCCAGTCCCTGATTGGTTGACGCGATGCGAATTTAGGAAAAAGTTCAGATTTTTCAACTTGTCCATCGCGCCGCTCCGCTCCTGCTTCGCTTGCCGCGCCTTCCGCAACGTGCCCTCTGCGTCCTTCGCAGCGTGCCGCGCTGCTCCGCTCCTGAACGTGCCTCTACACAGGGATAACAGGTAAATTGGCCGCTCCTTTCGCAGAAATCGCGTTTGGTGTGAACGCACCTTAACAGTTAATCAGAAGCCGGTAAGCAGCCATTACTAGGTTAAAAACAGAAAAGGGGGGCAAGTGTATCAGGTAAAAAGGGAGAACAGGAAGGTTTTGGGAGGAAGACCTTAGCTGATGGCTGCAGCAAATCACAGAATGACTGGAACCAGCAGGCCAGCTTAGAGCCCTGCCTTGGCTTTCTGAGATGGACTTCCAACTATGACATTCTGTAAATAGTATAAAATTAATTAATGTGTACCTTTTCAAGACATGATCAATGCTGCTTTCTATTGCTTTGTTTCTCCTTACATGTTGTCTCTTACTCTCCTCTCTCCTTCTTCATCCTCATATTCTCATCTTTTTTTTTATTAGATATGGAGGTTTTCTGGGAAATTGAATTTTCAATTCAAAATTACTTTTTTTGGGTTTACATTATGTTTATGCAGTCATTTTACTTTTTGAATTAAGTTACTAGAATAAATAAACTGTTTGTTGATATTCTGATTTACTAAGATCTTCCTGTAGCCTTAACAGTGACTTTTTACAAAATCAGCTCTACATCCAACCTCAACATTGAAGTCAAGTCTGTTGCTCAGTGGGTTGTTGTTGTTCCCACTCCTGCATAAAAACTGTGGGGATAGTAAATCTCAGCGCTGGATCCCAGTCTGTGAACTAGTCTTCCTCTGGATGTTAGGATGCAAAACTCTGCTGAATGGTTTAAATCACACCTAAGGATTCTATTTTTTTCTTTCAATTTATTTAGAATTTTATTATTTGGATTCTCTTACTGCTGTTGTACTTTGTTCTGAGTTAATTTGTTATATTTTTGTAAAACATCAACTTTTCGCAAAGTTCTCTCCAACTTAAGCTTTATATTGGTCACATGAAGTGATTTCTGTCTTACAAAATTGTTATTGATGTGCTCTTTTGTATTAGATGTGTCATTTAAGATGACTTAAATCTAATAAACTGCTTATAAATAAACTCTTCCGCTTTGCGTTGTCTTATTTTCCCTATTAAGTTTCAAAGTTATTGAAAGATTGAGAAATCTTGCCTTGGCTGAAGGTTCATTCTTAATGATGCATCTGGTTTTCTGCTTAGAGTTCTTTATTTCTTATTTATTTCATAATTCTATTTCTGTTTAATTCTTATTCTTGAATAATTATTGTTTTTCAAAACTCTTCCGATTTTATGTCACAATGTTGATAGGTGGGATGAGCTTAGATACAGTTTTGCTGAACAAATGCTGCTGATTGTTTTTAATTCTTTATCCATATGTACCTAACAGAGCACTTTGTTCTCAGACTGCAGGTTTACTGGTGGTTCCTAGAGTCTCTAGAAGTAGAATGGGAGGCAGATCCTTTAGTTATCAGGCTCCTCTCCTGTGGAACCAGCTCCCAGTTTTAGTCCGTGAGGCAGACACCCTGTCTACTTTTAAGGCTAGGCTTAAAACTTTCCTTTTTGATAAAGCTTATAGTTAGAGTGGCTTAGTTTATCCTGAACTATCTCTGCAGTTATGCATCTTTATGTTTAGGCTGCTGGAGGACATGCCCACTTTCACTCTCTGCTACTTTCCCATACTACTCTCCAATTTTGCATTATTTGCTGCTATTTCAGCTTTTAACTCTATGTTCTCTCTATTTTGTTTTTTTTTATCTTTCTAGAAACTACATTTGGCCTGGTTCTGTGTTTAGCTGTGGCACCTTCCTGGAGGTGGGCATCGGTTGAGCTGCTGCTGCCTACAGCTTTATGGTCACCTTCTACAAATGATAAACTTGGCCCTGTCTTTCAGTGTTTAACCCTGTCTCTCCTAGACATAACTATTGGCTGAGCTTCTACTGTGACTAACTGTATGTGCTCTCTTTCACCCTCTAGACTTGAAAATTGGATTATAGTTCATCTGCTTAGCTGTCTTTCTCTCCTAGATGAAGACACTAGAAGAGCTTCTACCATTAATGTTTTACTTTTCCTTTACATAGAAAGTACTCCTGGACACTGCTTGCTGCGGCCGATACGCTGGTCATTCTTGATCACCTCGACCGATTGGGTCTTTGTGTGAACCAGGGGAAAAGTGCCCTGGTTCCGTCTCAGGTGACAGTTTTTATCGGTCTTGCCCTAGATTTGTGGGCTATGACTACTTGCTCCTCAACTCAACGTGTTGCAAGGATTTTAGAGGTGCTGCCCAGGTTCCTGCCCAGCAGGGCACCCCCTCTGATTGTTTACCTCTGTCTGTTAGGCATGCTGACCGCAGCCTCTACGGTGGTCCCCCCGGGATTTCTTTCTCTTCACCCTCTCCAAATGTGGCTCAACGCCTTCAGGCTGGTTCTGATGTGGCCCTCACACAGGCGACTGAAGTTGTATGCGACGAGGGGATCCCCTGAGTGTGTCGTTGTTCCTGAGGGGTGCCCGGCTGGTGCGTCCTCCTACTCGGCCTGTGGTGTGCGATCTTTCTGTAGTTTTCACTGCCCTGCGGTCTTATTTTTTTGAACCCTTGGCTGGGGTGGATCTTGGGTCCCTGTCTAAAAAGACCATGTTCCTCCTGGCCATGGCTTCGGGGAAAGGTGTGGGGGAACTTGTTTGTTCGGGCTTCTTCTTTCAGGTGGAGTCCTGATGCCTCGGGTGTAACCGTGTGGCCTACTGCAGGGTTTGTCCCTAAGGTTCCCTCATCTGCGTGCCACTCCGTGCCTTTGCAGCTTGCACACCTTGGGGGTGCTAATAAACCCCTGTGCCCTATCTGGGTACTAGAGACATATATTGCAGCGTCTGCCTCTGTGCGCCGTTCTGATTGTCTGTTTGTCTGCTACACTGGTCCCCGTAAAGGACTGGCCCTTTCAAAGCTGTCTTTCCTGCTGGGTGGTGGACGTGTTAGAGCGGACCTCTGTTTTTCAGGGCCACCAGCCACCTTCGGGGGTGTGGTGTCATTCCACCCGGGCCTTAGTACTTCTTGGGCGGCGATACACGGAGTACCTTTGGAGGCCATCTGTGCTGTTGCCTCATGGTCCTCTCCTGACACTTTTTGAGGTTTTACAGGGTGAATGTTGCCTACCCACGTCCACTGGTGGGGGTCTTGTTGCAGCCCACTTCGCCATCTCATTAAGATGGGCATTTCCTTTATGATTCTGTTTTTGGTGATACCTCAGGACTCTGTTGGTATTCGTCATCCAGTGCTTTAAGCACGGCCTCTGGTGGTCAGTAGAGATGGAATAGAATGAGAGTTACAGCTGTAGCTATGGTTCTATGAATCCTGGATGACCGCCAGGGGCCTAGTATTTGCCAAAATACTACCAGCACATATCTGTTCCCACCAGGGTGACCAGACCCTAGACCAGTGTTAAGCCACACTCAAACACAGCTACACACCTCCTCCACCCTGCCTTTAATAAAGCACACAGTGCTATTTTGCTGCTGCCTGCGTACAAACAAAGTCTCAAACAGGAAAAACCGGTTCCAAGGGACCGTTCAAAATGGGACAAGGCGGCTGATGAGGGCCTATAGGACTGCTTTGAAACAACAGATTGGCAGATGCTTAGAGACTCAGCTGATGGTGACATTAATGAGAACACAAATTCTGTAATGGGCTATATAGGAAAGTGAATTGAGGATGTTGTGTCAGAAGCCCCTTCTTATCTCATCTGCACTTACCCCAACCAGAAATTATGGGTCGGGCCTGAAGTACACGCTAAACTTAAAGCATGTACTGCTACCTTTAAATCTGGAGATCCTGAGTCCTACAAAGCAACAAAGTACGACCTCAGAAAGACTGTTAAGACATCGCAGAGGGAGTACAGGGATATTGTTGAGTCTGCCCAAAAGAGCAACAACACCAGGCGCATGTGGTATGGATTGCAATGCATCACAGACTACAGTGGAAGGACACATCTGTGGAACTGTCCAGTGGATCCTTTCCGAATAAGCTTAACATCTTCTATGCTCGGTTTGATGCGGACAACATCACACCTGTCACCAGACCACACATGGATAGTGAAGATGCTATACTCAACATAGACATGGGTACAGTGAGATGGACATTCAAGAAAGTTAACCCTCGTACGGCACCAGGGCCTGACTGTATCCCAGAATGGGAGCTGAGTGTGTGCGCTGACAAACTCGCCGAGGTGTTTACTAACATCTTTAACCTGTCTCTGAACCTGTCCATTGTGCCCACCACCCTCAAGACTTCCACTGTTGTCCCCATTCTTAAGATCCCTGCTGCTACCCGTCCTGATGACTTTTGGCCCATAGCATTTACACCTGTCATCATGAAGTGCTTTGACCAAATCATCAAGAACCACATCTGCGCCTGCCTCCCTTCCTGACACCCTGGACCCTCTACAGTTTGCATATACGTAGAGCAAACAGGTCCACAGATGACACCATTGCTCTAGCAGTCCACACCTCCCTCAACCACATGGATAGGGGAAACATCTATGTGAGAATGCTCTTTATTGACTACAGCTCAGCATTCAATACCATAATCCCCTCCAAGCTGGTCACCAAGCTCACTGCCCTGGGAATGGAAAAGTCCATCTGCAGCTGGATATTGGACTTTCTTCCCAACAGACCACAGGCAGTGAGAATTGGCAGACACCTCTCCTCCACACTAGTCCTCACCACCAGTGCACCTTAGGGCTGTGTTCTTAGTCCACTCCTCTACTCACTCTTCATGTATGACTGTACTTCCAGGCACAGCTCAAACGTTGTCCTCAAGTTTGCTGACGACACCACCATCTTGGGCCTGATCGCAGATAATGATGAAAGTGTCTTCAGGAATGAGGTGAAAGCATGGACCAGTTGGTGTCAGGAAAATAACTTCTCTCTGAACGTCAGCAAAACTAAGGAGATGATAGTGGACTTTAGGAGACAGTGTGGAGGCCAGCATTCCCCCATCCATCTTAGTAACCCTGAGGTGGAGCTGGTCAGCAGCTTCAAGTTCCTCGCTGTTCACATCACTCAGGAATTATCCTGGACAGTACATGCAGACACTGTGGTCAAGAAAGCCCGACGGAGACTCTATTTCCTGGGAACAGGTCCGACTTAGTGCTGGCAATGCGGACCAAACTCCTGCTCCACTTGTACAGAGTCCGGATCGCCCCTAATAAAGGGTCCCCCACTCCATACTCCTAGAGTACCCTCCACATGGCATCACGTAGGACACAGTCAAATGCCTTCTCCAGGTCCACAAAACACAAGTGGACCAGGTGGGCAAACTCCCATGAACACTCAAGTACCCTGCAACGGTGTAGACCTGGTCCAGTGTTCCATGGCCGGGATGAAAACCACACTGAACACTGCCGAGGTTCAACTTTCAGCCAGACTCTACTTTCCTTACCAGGAAGGCTCAGGAGTGTGATCACCCTATAGTTGGAACACACCCTCTGGTCACCCTTCTTATGAAGAGGCACCAACAGCCCTGTCTGCGGCTCTCATCCAACCCTGAAGCCCTGCAACTGTGGAGCTTTTTAACCACCTCTGTGACTTCAGCCTGGTTGATGAAAGAGTCTAAACCCAAGTCCCCAGCCTCTGCTTCCACCAGGGAATGCATCACTCAGGGTTGAGGAGATCCTCAAAGTACTCCTTCCACCGCACGATAATGTCCCCAGTCAAGGTCAGCAGCTCCCCACTCCCACTGTAAACAGTGTTGGCGAAGCACTGCTTCCCCCTTCTGAGGCGCCGGACAGTTTGCCAGAATTGCTTCGAGGCCAACCGGTAGTCCTTCTCCATGGCCTCAACAAACTTCTCCCAGGCCCGAGTTTTTGTCTCTGCCACTTCCCGGGCCGCGACACGCTTGGCCTCACGGTACCCGTCAGCTGCCTCAGGAGTGCCACAAGCCAACCACAGCCGATAGGACTCCTTTTTCAGCTTGACAGCGTCCCTTACTGCTGTAAGGATGATGATTATTAATTAAATAATATTGATAAAAACGTATAATTAAAAATCATAATTCAGAAAAATTATTTCTTAACCAAAGATCATTACTGACGAACAGAAATCAGAGTAGTGCTCTGGTGTTGTGATTATGGGTTCAAATTTTTGTTAAGCATCCGGAACAAATTAAAAAACGGTCGGCTTCTCCTCCTTTGGCAAAAGGGGAAAAAATATTATGGACCGTCAGCAGTCGACTAAGGCAAAAACAAAGAAGAAAATTTTGTCTCCTTGAAAAACCTTCGTGGGTTTTTTTTCTTGAGTCGCATGTCAAGTCCAAACCTTCGATCAGTAAGATAACTTGCTGGTCTTTGTATCCCAGTAAGCTTTTAGCTCATTGAGCTTCTCGCAAGTTTGGCCATTTAGGAGAATGAATAAAAACCCACGTGTGAGTTTCTTCTCTAGAATGATGCAGGCCCCTGTTGCCTGGTAACCGCTTCACGGTTTCCAGCGGGAGAAAAAGCAATGGTGGTGTGTCTCCCATGTTCTTATATAGCCCACTATGACATCAGAGCTGCAATGTCCCATCCTGTTAGCTGCAATGCATGCTGGGAGGCGTAGTACCAGACGATACTGGGGGGTATAGGAGCGAACAAATGGTCCAACACTGCCAGTGTGCTCCACCGGGTTCAGGGATTGCCGCCGCAACAGGAACCGCAGACTTTACGGCCACAGCTACGGGCGGCAGCATCGACAATAGATGCAGAGAACATGGTCCACTCTGACTCTATGTCTCCAACCTCCCCCAGAATCTGGTCAAAGTTCTCCCAGAGGTACATGTTGAGTACATCCCTGGCTGCGGGCTCCACCAGATGTTCCGAGCAGACCTTCATTATACGCTTGGGTCTGCCAAGTCTGTCCAGCTTTCTCCTCTTCCACTGAATCCAACTCACCACCAGGTGGTGATCAGTGGAGAGCCCTGCCCTTCCCTTCACCCGAGTGTCTGAAACATGCGTCTGAAGGTCTGAAGACATGACAACAAAGTTGGTCATCGACCTCCTACCTAGGGTGCCCTGGTGTCAAGTGCACTGATGAACACCTTTATACTTGAACATGGTGTTCATTATGGACAATCCGTGACTAGCACAGAAGTCCAATAATGAAACACCACTTGGATTCAGATCGGGGAGGCCATTCCTCCCAATCACACCTCTCTAGGGTGTCACTGTTGTTTCCCACGTGGGCGTTGAAGTCCCGCAGCAGAAAAACAGTGTTCCCGGAAGTGGCACTATGCAGCACCCCCGACAGGGACACCAAGAAGGCCAGGTGCTCCGCACTACCACTTGGCCCATAGGCCGAAACGACAGTCAGAGACCTGTCCTCAACCTGAGGGCGACAGGATGCGACCCTCTCATCCACAGGGGTAAACACCAACGCGAGTCAAGACAAACCGACTTGAAGCATCTCTCCGAATGCATTAAGAAGCATGAACAATCAAGAGTTCATATGGAAAACTGTGTCAAGCTAGCTGTGCTGGAAAACATTAGCATACCGGCACAGCTGGATGACGGACACCATGTTGCAGTAAGAAGGTAAAATGAAGAGGTTGATAAGTATTGTCATATTTTATCTAAATTCATCGATTATATTAAATTTTGTGATGCTTTTGAACTGGCGCTGCGCGGGCATGATGAAAGGGATGTTGTTCAGTTGTATTTGTCGACTCACTGTTGATTTCATTTCATATATTGGAGTAGGCAGAGAAATTAATTCTTACATCAGCCCCACCGAAAATATTTTTTACCAGCCACCACTGACCAATACCATACAATTATGATATATACTCTGTTTAGAAGTTGTACATATTTATCTGTTTATAACCATTTTTAAGTATTTTAATACCAACTTGCCATTAAATATTTATTTTAAATTACACTGAGTTCATTCAGATATTTAAATCATGTGTGGAACAGGAGTTCAAAGATCTGGACAAAAAGAAGTTTGTAACTGGAGGCGGATCTTAAAGGGCAGTAACTGTTTCTGGTGTAAATCTCCGTGTCAGACTTCCGGCGGAAGTAAACAACAAGGCGCTAGCATCGTTAGCTTCCAGGTTTTCTTCTGTTTATCGTCGGTTTTTGCTGTGTGAGCTGAATATTTCAGAGTCTGCAGTAACAACATCTTCGGTTCATCATCTGAGAGAATTGATCAGAGAGCGACTAACTGCTGCTGCTGGAGAAATATTCAGAAACATCGTTCATTAGGAGGAAGAGATCGATCATCAGCTCAGACTGCTGGATATCAGCTGGAAAACCCAGATCAGATCAGAACCTACAGGTATGTTACCTGTACGGTGGCCTGAATGAACTAACACTGGAACACAGAGAATATGATCAGGGGACTAGTTGATGCCGCGGAGGAAGCAGGACGTGTTGTACACAGCGTAATGTTTTGCTTTGTTTGTCGGTGTTTGTGTTTTATTTAAAACATATTTAACTAGGAGAAAATGAAAATGGAACATAAATTATCAGAACATCGAATAGATCATCATCTTTTAAAGCAGAAGCTAAATAAACGCCCTATGGCCACCCGTTTAACATTTATTCATCAACCTCACCTATCTGTAGTTCCTATTTTAGATAGCTGTTATCTAATTTATCAAAATAGTCTTCTTACTAGTCAAGATTTATATTAAAGATATTGTTGAAATTATGAATCTGAGAATATTATTTAATATTAATATTTTATCAAATAATATTTGGGTCTGTTAAGGGTTGTCCTGTGAATACCAGCCCAGTAAGGTGATGGTATTAGGACAAAATAGAAAGGTGTGAGATGATCTCTGACATTATTGAACAGCATAAACTCTGCACATATATGGAATGAATTCACACAATTTCTTAAAATACAAGAATTTATTAACAAAAATAAGTCAACTTAAAGTCAAACATATTTCAATCAACAAACTCTTTACTTTGCTAAAACAATCCAACTAAACTACCAAGCAGAATTAAATAATAATGAAGACTAATGGACTATGTACAATATAAACAAGTTGATTAAAGATGATTGATAATTATGACCAAAAAGAGTGATGCAACATTACCATGCAATGTTTATGTTTGAGAACCAAGGGTTATCTTGAAGAATCTGGAAATGAAGTTAAGTTAGTCTTGGAACCAATTTAGACAATAATCATAAAACGTTTAGACAACCATTCACAATGCAAGATCAGATAAAATATTATTTTAATAAAATAATGTTTTAAATAATGATCTGCTGAATAAAACCAACCTTCTGAATGACCATTTCTCAATGATGTCTAATTAGCTGCCTTTATTTATTAAAATAATATTTGAAGAAATATTATTAAGGGAGTATTTTGGAAAAGAGCCAAATCTTTCTGGAGAAATTGGCTTAATGGTGTTTACTTAGTTATTAAATTTAGTAAATGACATTTAGGGACTATTATTCACTAGCTTGAAAACCAACAACCTTTCTGTTAAATACTCTTTAGTAGCTAGCACGTGTTCTTACCGGTTAGCAGTTGAGCTAACAAAAGTAGCTGATAGCTTAGCACCAGAATCGACACATACCTTTAAAATACCGTTAATAAAAGGGTTAAAATGCATAAACGCGGACGGTGCGTTATGATCTGTTTAAAATCACCCTTTAAATAAAGTTTGACTTAACTTTAAAAACACAGAACACAAACAGGGCACGTGTGCTACAGATAGCCCGCTAGCATTAAGATAGCCGAGTTTCACACAAACCAAACCAATGTTCCTAAAAATGAAAAACGTTTAGATCATTTCAATCTAAATCACTTCTATATTATCCTGCCCAAACACTTAACCTCATGAACTGTGGTGGGGAATGTTGTCCAAGCGACAATGAAGTTTAAAGAAGGTATCCACAGTGAACAAAGGTTAGCCACCGCTGACCTCCTTAGCTGTGGGGGGTTGAAGGTGCTCTGTGAACAAAGGGTTAGCTCCCAAGGTGGACCACGTCCATCTGAGAAGTCACGTTGGTTAGGTTCATGAAATGGTGGAAGATCATGATCTAACCTCTGGGGAAGGAAACAAGTTTTCTCATGCTTTAAATGAGAGCTTTCTAATGAATGGACTCGTGCAAGTGGTGGTGGGTCAGGTTGGATTGAGTCACCTGATAGCCATGTACTTCTCTCCTGGCCCCTAGGGGTCGACACAGAGTCAGAAGGGAGAGGGGTGCCGATCGGGCCAGAAGGGTGCTCCTCCCACCGAATTGGATCACTTGTGCATGCCGAGTCCGGCACTTGGTCATCTTGGTGGTTGTTCACTGCAATGGAATTTGGCAGGACACCACTGGAGACCATCTGACTTCCAACACTTCTGTTAACGTCTGTGGAAGTAAGTTGAACACTTGGACTAGATTTAGGAAAGGGAGACTCTGACCTAGGTGCTGAATGCCTGCTGTCTGAGTCTGCCCCCTGCTGAGGCTGCTGCAGCTGCTGTGAGTGAAAAGGCAAATTCGGTACCTGAACGGTGGGGGTCTGTTCCCCCCTTTGGGATGAAGCTTTCTTGAGCTCATCTGCTTTCAGGTCCACTAACTTTGCTTCAGCTTTCTCCATCCTCTCCTCAGCTTTTGAGAGTTCAAGCTTTGCAGCATTCTCCCTTTGAAGGGCCATCTGGTGGTCAGTCTGTAACTGAAAATATCTTTTAGCTTCCAGTTGTGATTTCTGCTGATACAACAAGGTAAGCTGACAAAGAACATCTGAAATCAGAGCCTCTCTAGTCGGATACTTAATGAAGTGTACCAACTCCTGAATCCTCTCATCACGGGTGGCAAGTCCAACTGATTTAAAGCATCCCGCTCATCTGGAGACAAACGGATGAGATCAGCAACCACCACCTTCTGCATCTCCACGTCTGCTGAATTCATAATGGAGTTTAATTCCATTATTCTGGCAGACACAAAACAACAACAAAGACATGAGAATATTGCTAAAAGCAACAACATCTAACAAATGTATGTCCAGCTATATATGTATCTTTGAATGTACATATATTGGAAACATTTGATTTTTAATTTTCCAACTTTCTTTGGGAGAACTAGTGATTAGACACTAAATTTGGGATTTAATATGGCAATAAATCCTTTCTTTCAAAACATAAAACAAACTATAAAGTTCCTGAATGGATACATGCATCCAAATTAGGTCAGATACTAAAATTAACTGCAAAGTTAACTCGGTTTCAAATTGTGGTCGTACACAAAACACAGCCTCTGGATACATATGTGCAGCAACTGTCTGGACAGAGAGGTTAACTGAAGTTAAACCAAGTCTCAAGTTATTGCTTACACAGAAGAAACCACACTGAGTCAGAACATCTAAAATTTTGCGTATGTAGCAGTTGATTGTTACTAGCACGGAGATACTAGAGTTATTAATTTTGACGAAAGTCTAAATTTGTGAACTCCTGGAGTGTCACGAGTTATAATGTTCTCTTAAATATAATCAGTGACATCTGATGTTAGAACTCTGATGTTTTGAGTCCTATTGTTACCAGTGACGGCTGGTTTTAAGCTAATCACTTGGTACATTAATAATGTACAGTTGTGGTTTATTCATTCGCATTTATGTACAGTGCAAGCTGTTCATGATGATGCCCACCCAGGGACGCCAATGTTGGAATTATGAATCTGAGAATAATATTTAATATTAATATTTTAATAATAATAATAATATTTGGGTCTGTTAAGGGTTGTCCTGTGAATACCAGCCCAGTAGGGCGATGGTATTAGGACAAAATAGAAAGGTGTGAGACGAGCTCTGACATTATTGAACAGCATAAACTCTGCATATATATGGAATGACTTCACACAATTTCTTAAAATACAAGAATTTATTAACAAAAATAAATCAACTCAAAGTCAAACATATTTCAATCAACAAACTCTTTACTTTGCTAAAACAATCCAACTAAACTACCAAGCAGAATTAAATAATAGGGAAGACTAATAAGCTATGTACAAGATAAACAAGTTGATTAAAGATGATTGGAAATTATGACCAAAAGAGTGATGCAACATTACCATGCAATGTTTATGTTTGAGAACCAAGGATTATCTTGAAGAATCTGGAAGTGGAGTTAAGTTAGTCTTGGAACCAACTTAGACAATAATCAGCAAACGTTTAGACAACCATTCACAATGCAAGATCAGATAAAATATTATTTTAATAAAATAATGTTTTAAATAATGATCTGCTGAATAAAACCAACCTTCTGAATGACCATTTCTCAATGATGTCTAATTAGCTGCCTTTATTTATTAAAATAATATTTGAAGAAATATTATTAAGGGAGTATTTTGGAAAAGAGCCAAATCTTTCTGGAGAAATTGGCTTAATGGTGTTTACTTAGTTATTAAATTTAGTAAATGACATTTAGGGACTATTATTCACTAGCTTGAAAACCAACAACCTTTCTGTTTACTCTTTAGTAGCAAGCACGTGTTCTTACCGGTTAGCAGTTGAGCTAACAAAAGTAGCTGATAGCTTAGCACCAGAATCGAAACATACCTTTAAAATACCAGGGTTAATAAAAGGGTTAAAATGCATAAGCGCGGATGGCATGTTATGATCAATGTTCTGTTTAAAATCGCCGTTTAAATAAAGTTTGACTTAACTTTAAAAACACAGAACACAAACAGGGCAGATAGCCTGCTAGCACTAAGATAATAGAGTTTCAGACAAACCAAACCAAACTTCATAAAAATGAAAAACGTTTAGATCATTTTAATCTAAATCACTTCTATATTATCCTGCCCAAACACTTAACCTCATGAATTGTGGTGAGGAATGTTGTCCAAGCGACGATGAAGTTTGAAGAAGGTATCCCCAGTGAACAAAGGTTAGCCACAGCTGATCTTCTTAGCTGTGGGGGCTGAAGGTGCTCTGTGAGCAAAGGGTTAGCTTCCCGCTAAACTCCATCTGTGGATGAAGAACAGCTCGTTGTGTCCGCCAACCACACTGCACGGTGGTGCGGTCTCTGCTGTCTTCCTTCCAGACTGGGAGACCGCTCCGCTCGGCTTCATAGAGACCGCTTCTCTGTAGGGAACTTCTCTGGGACAGTTTGCTTCTACAGGCCTCAGAGGAAAAAGTAAGCAACTCTTACACCTTAATTTCCCCGTTCATGAATGAAAATACCGGATACACAGAGAGTATTTCATTCATACTTATCTTTGCATATGATCGATGATCGTATGGCTTCCTTGGATCCAGTTGAAGAGTTTATGTCTGTTTGCCAGCAAAGAGACATTAGCGCGCTTGTCTCCCCTATCGCGATGATCACCGGTGGAAGAGGGTGGATGTAGCAACAGATATGCTTTTATTTGGGTAGTGGCGTCACAGAAAGTCCGCAGTTATCCCGTGTCCTGGCTGTGCCGGAAGAAGGTTAATGCACTTTATTTTGAAAAGTTCCAGAAGAGTTCGTACCGGAGTTTAATGTTGAAATCCATGGCTGTGGGTCCCAACAATATTACCAATGACATTATTACTAGTAGAAATTATATATTACTATATCCCTGATTACAATTGTGCTAGTAAGATATAAGTTTAGGATGTCTCAAAATCCTTAAAGCTAGGTTGACTGTTTTGACATTTAAAGACAAAGGAATTTAAAAATCACACATTTTCAAGTAATGTAAATATGTTATGGTGGGTGATATTTGACATAAACTTTCCACCAGCCAAACTAAATAATAGATTTAAACAATGGATAAATAGTTATTTCTACATTCTATGTAATATCCTTTGGTAAATGCTTAAAGAGCTTTTAACAGCTCAAAGAGACTTATCACTTGATACATCAATATTTTTGCAGATATCTTTACGTAAGAGTTATTTTCAGTAAAAACACTAAACAAATAGGTAGGGAACAAATGCATCTAAGTAACATTTTTCAAGAGGCACTTAAAGGTAATGTTAATCGACAAATTCTCTAATGTTTTCCTTCTGGCAGCTAAAAAGGAACCTTTCCACGATGAATGTAAAATTGAGATGGGGGGGGGGGGGGGGGGGGGAGATTATGCTAATATAAAACTAACTGGTTAAACATCTGTAAAGTACAGTCGCCCTCCTGAAGTTTAAACCTCTCACCTGATAAAATATGATTGGGTTTTTTATAACCCAAAAAGATTAAAGAATCACAAAGTAATGACCTTAAACATGGGCAATGTTGGAGAAAATGTGGTGGAGTATCATCAGATCATTTTCATATATTTTGGGAATGTTCCAAAATGAATTGGTTATTTTAAGAAAGTCTAGCTGTCAGTCTAGAAGTTCACTTTTCAGTATTGGGTATTTAGGAAACTTACCAGCGGGGCTGAAAAGGCAGGACACTTTTGTTACAAATACTTCTTACAGTTTGTAGTATGGTCAACACTAAATATGGTTACAAGATGAATCTCCAACTGATTATGACTTTCTGTCTGAAATATGCTACCAACAAAAGTGGAAAATATTGGAAAAAATGGAAGGCACATTTAAAACAATTATCTGCACTGAAGACATAATATTAAAATATGTGGAATATTAAGATTTGCCCAAAGAACAATATTGAATTTTCAGACTGAAAGTGGCTTCCTGCTCTTGGAGTGTCAGACTTGATAAATGTGTGATTTACATCTGTTTTTAAAAGCTATAAAAATAACGTATCAGACTGGATATGCACTCCATGTCCCGTATTCACAAAGAATCCTAAGACTAACAGTAGCTCCTAGTGACGAAAGTCTTAGAATTTCTCGAATTCTGAGATTTTTGTCAGAATTGGCCCTTGGTAAGATGAAAGTTATTCACGAAGCATCTGAAGCCTTCAGAGAGCGCCTAACATGAGGAGATGCTAAGAGTAGTGAGGTGGACTCTTAGTGAGTCTAATGGTGCATTCACACCGAACCGGGATTCTGCGAATATTTCGCATCATTTGTGTGCTGTTGCTCGCTTCACATTCTGCGTGAACTCCGCGTTGCCAAATGACAACAAACGGCAACGCTTCGCCGCATCATCAAATAGGAGGAGCTTCCACCTGCTGCTTGCTGGTTTCAACTGAACATGACAGAAATGGATTTCACGGACCTAATTACGGTATTTTACGCTGGTTTCACCAGATTCTTCAGGGGACGGGAACAGTTCGAAGATTACCACCACCTACTCCAGGAGCTGCGTCTGGATGACGGTCGATTTCAGCGGTACTTCCGTCTATCCAGGACCCAGTTCGAAGATTTGCTGTCCCGCGTTGGGAGACGAATCGGCCTCCGGGACACCAACTACCGGCACTGTATCCCCGCTGCTGAACGCCTGTCCATCTGTCTTCGATGAGTAAATAAATATCAGCTCAATAAAAAAACAGCCGATTTTTAATGTCCACATCCCCTAAATATAAGATATTGGTGCCTAAAGATTACCAGGCCAGGTCCTTTCTGTACTTGTCTCGGTAAAAGTAATTAGTTGAGTCATACGACTCTGGTTTGCCACACACCACCACTATGATCTGGTCCTCCATCTTCACTGACAACTGCTTCTTCTCCGCTGCGGTTCTTCACCCTACGTCACAGCCACATCCAGTCCCTGATTGGTTGACGCGACGCGAATTTAGAAAATATTTCAGATTTTTCAACTCGTCCATCGCTCTCGCTCCACTTACACTTCGCTCGGTGCGCCTTCCGTACCGCGTCTCCTTCACACCGCCTCGCGCCTCTCCGCTCCTGAACGCGCCTCTACATAGGGATAACATGTAAATCGGCCGCTCCGCGTTCAGTGTGAACGCACCATACGAGTGTATTAACTCTTTATGACCGGCAGGAGTGCCGGCGCTTCCATTTGCATATCTATTTTTAAACGCCTGTAGAATTGTGACCAAATAAGCTAGAACAATACTTTTTTTTTGCAAATGAAACCGAACAGTTCAACTTAAATATTCTACTAACCACATGTCCCAGAGCACAGTTTTTATTTTCCAGAAACGGATGCAGAAATCCAGTAAAAAATCGCAAAAAACAAACATTAAAATCCAGACCAAAGTGTACTTCCTACATCGGAATATGCGTGATGACATTGGTGGATGAACTATCACATGGTTTTCTTTCACACCAATGCCCGCAACAACCAGAAGTGATGTCATTTCTTTGGCAAATTTTTCCGGGAGCGGTCTTTTTTTTCCCAGTAGTTGTAGTTTTTTTGCGGTAAACTTCGCTCGCACTTTCACTTTCATTTTCGTTGTTTTTTGCACTTTTTATTATTTGAAGATGGTCTTATGAACATATATGTGTGCTCATAGGTATCTGGCACAGTTAGATATTTAATTGCACCTCTGTAAATAGTTTATTTTGATGTACATATTATCTTTTCTCAAACTGTTCACAATGTATATTTTATGTTCGTTTTTGTCTCTGAAATGAGTGTATTTCAAAAATGAAGTTATGAAAACACTCCAAATAAATTTCCAGGGGTTTGAAAGGGTTTTGTGCAACTTTTTTATATTGAAATATTTTAGGGATACAGCTATGATATTTCTGTATTTAGAAAAATATGTGCAAAAAAAAAAAACAATTTAAATTTTTCTGGTGGTTTATTGCACTTTTTTGCAATTTACTTACATAATATGGAATTATTATATACAAAATATTAAAATTTAGGATGTAAGGGTTGTATTGATGTATAGCAAATTAAAATGCTCCAGAAAATGGCTCTACAGGATGTACAAATGTAAAAATATGCTCTGGCGAACTTGTTATGTGGTAGGTCATAAAGGGTTAAGCAGGCAAGATGGCAGAAAGTCAGAGGGAAAGGAGAGATACACATGGTCTACTGATAAACACTGAGTGAGTGTACATCCTTTGCATTGGAAGTGCCAGATATTAAACTACGTGTGATCTTCTTTGGGGGCTGCTTTGTTGCTTTGATCACTGAACGGGTCTCTGTTATTCCTCTGCCTTATTTATATTAAAATTGTTAAACGTATGAGAGTCATTCCTTTAAGAGAAAATGTTGTAAATAGTGGTGTCACTTCTGGGGAAAAAGGGCCTGGGGACTCCGAAGGGTCTAACCGCCAACAGGGTGCGGTAGTTCGGACAATTCGGTGTTTCCGCCTGGTTACAGACTGTTCCACAGTCCCCGCTGGTGTAGCTTGACGAGTGTGCCTGTGCGTTTTCCCTATCTTTGTCTCCGGTTAATTCCACAAAGAGCCGTCTTCTTCCGACCAGGACCTTCCATTCATTTGACAGCAGTAGTATTCTGCCTTTTGCTCTCTCTTTGGGTCTAGGCTCGAATATGTAAGACTGGATGGACAAGTCTTCCATTGACATCTTTTAATCAGTTTGGTAATACAAGGGTTCTACGCTGCTAGATAATTGTATCTCTATCATCAAACTACAAAAATGACCAAATGGGTCATCAAGTGGATCACTATTTGATCCGAAAGGGGGGCGGGGCATGAAGTGGCTCAGTAGTATTTAAATAGACAACACCAAAACAAGTTCCTCTCAGACGCACCACATAACAGGGTAAAAGAGGGGCCTGTGGAGCTACAATAACTTGCAGTTCAGACCAAAGCATTGAAGTCTCACTTTATATAGACCACAACTGAATGATTTAGATATGAAAAGGAAGGATTTGAAAACATGATATGTCCCCTTTTTAAAAGCTATTCTTTAAACATAATTAAAAAAAAGATAATCATGACTACATTTAATTTAAATTTAAATTTAAGGTAACCTCCTGAGGTGTCACATTGATTTTAACCCCATGCTACGGGCAAAGGTTAAGTTATGAAATCTTGTTTTACAATATGATTTTTAATACAAACTGAATCTCCCTATTAATGGAGTTTAGGCCTTAGGGAGATATTAACCCCATCCTTTTATACCATTAATGATGTTCTACTGTTTTTCATTCCTCCAGCCCTTGCACAGCTACTTGGGACGTTCTCGTGGACCACCTTCTCGTAACAGAAGAGAGGAACTCCATTCTGGACCACAAGATGCCAAACGCTACTGAAATAAAAGAGGAACAGGAAGAACCAGAATCACAGCAGATGAGTGAACCAAAAGAGGAACCAGAACCTCAACCCATTAGGAAAGAACATATCAAACAGTGGATCTTTCAGGATGAAGAGCTGGTTTTAGTGAAGCAGGAAATAAACACCTCTACAGTGACTCCTGGTTATGAGGGAATGTTCCACAATGTACCAGAGCTGCATCAGATCATAGAGATAAAGGGGGAACCAGAACCAGCTCAAAATAAAGAGGAACAAGAAGATACAGAAACTGTTAAGATTAAAAATGAGCCAGAACCTGTAAAGATTAAAGAGGAACAGGACGCCCTTTGTTGTAATCAGGATGAAGACCAGCTTGCAGTGAAGCAGGAGACTTACAGTTTTATGGTGACTCCTACTAATGAACAAGAAGACAACAGTGAATCAGAACCAAAGAAGACCCAGCTCCTCACTGAAGATGAGAACAAACATCAGCAAGGAAGCAAACAGAACCACTCAGAATCAAGTAGTGATAAAGACCTTCAGCCAGACAAGAGACATCAGGACAACAAAAATCATAAGGACAAAGTGGACAAGTTAATACCAAAAAGACATAAAACAGATTCAGCTTTTTGTGAAATATGTGGTAAAGGTTTCAGTACACGGAACTACTTGCCTGATCACATGAGAACTCACACGGGTGAGAAGCCTTATTCCTGCAAATTGTGTGCTAAATCTTTTAGACAAAGCCAACATTTGACTTCTCACCTTAGAACTCACTCAGCTGAAAAGCCTTATTCTTGTGACATGTGTGGCAAATCTTTTGGAAGGAGGGCTATTCTGGCTTGTCACTATAGAACTCACACAGGTGAGAAGCCTTATTCTTGTGACATGTGTGAGAAATCTTTTGGAGACAGCAGTACTTTGGCATGTCACAAAATAACTCACCAAGATAAGTGGCCATATTCTTGTAAATTGTGCGATAAATCTTTCGTACGAAGTACTGATTTGACTCGTCACCTCAGAATTCACACAGGTGAGAAGCCTTATTCTTGTGAGCTGTGTGACAGCTTTTTTAGATACAGCTGTAATTTGGCTCGTCACAGAAAAACTCACATGCATGAGAAACCGTAATGTAGTTGAATTTAGTTTATAAGGCAGCAATTCCTTGCAGATGTAATCTTAAGGTGCTATACAGACTATATCTTTCTGATTTATAAGGAACTCAATAGTCAAACCAGTCCTATCAAATAGATTCCCATTCAGTTGCATTTGTTCCATTTCAGTCTTAGTTATAATGCAGAGCAGTCAAATTTAGTGTATGCCAGTTTGTACAAAGTATTCTATTAAAGGAAGTCCACCTGATTGTATTGAGTAGGTCATTGATTTTGAAGCAATCCCTCATACTTTCTTTTAACAGTTAATTAGGTCCCTGTTAGCAGCAATGATGCTGACAAGGTGAAACAGAAACGGGGGGAGGCAAGTATGCCATGTATAAAGGGAGAACAGAGAGGTTTGGCAGCAAGAGCCTAGCTGATGGCTGCACTAAATCACAGAAAGACTGGGCCCAGTGTTTCAATAAAGGGAAGGAAAAGAGAACACAAAGTTAAAGACATATAGGCTCTTCATTCAGCTCTTTTCAAATGATAAATTGGTCAATTATCATCAATCCAGTGCAGTTGGCAGAGCACAGCCTGAATATACATTCCCACGTTTGATTAAAAATGTGTTTCCGTTTGCCAGTATATATGTGTAAATATGTCTGAATACTTGTAGTTCCAAAATTAAAAAAATAGACTTAATAGACTTAGAAGTGTTGACATTAATATATTAAATTTCAACAAAATGCAATAAGTTTAGCTGAAATTCTGCATGAAACAATCTTTATAGAAAGTTTTTTTTGTGAAATTGAACTTTGGGTTTTCATTAGGTTTGAGCAATCATTATCTAAATTAATTGAAGTAAATACAGTGCTCAATAAAATAAAGGAAACACTTAAACAACACAATATAGCTCCAAGTAAATCAAACAGCAACTCAGCAGCAGGACCACTACCTCCACCTTAGTGCAAGGAGGAACAGGAGGAGCACTGCCAGAGCCCTGCAAAATTACCAACAGCAGGCCACAAATGTGCATGTGTCTGCACAAACGGTTAGAAACCGACTCTATGAGGATGGTATGAGGGCCCAAGTCCACAAATGGGGGTTGTGCTCACAGCCCAACACCGTGCAGGACGCTTGGCATTTGCCAGAGAACACCAGGATTGGTAAATTCGTCACTGGTGCCCTGTGGTCTTCACAGATGAAAGCAGGTTCACACTGAGCACGTGACAGACGTGACAGTCTGGAGACACCGTGGAGAGAGATCTGCTGCCTGCAACATCCTTCAGAATGACCGGTTTGGCAGTGGGTCAGTAATGGTGTGGGGTGGCATTTCTTTGGAGGGCTGCATGGTCCTCAATATGCTCGCCAGAGGTAGCCTGACTGCCATTAGGTACCGAGATGAGATCCTCAGACCCCTTGTGAGACCATATGCTGGTGCGGTTGACCCTGGTGCTTTCACACTCGTGGTAGCATGAGACGGACTCTACAACCCACACAAGTGGCTCAGGTAGTGCAGCTCATCCAGGATGGCACATCAATGCGAGCTGTGGCAAGAAGGTTTGCTGTGTCTGTCAGCGTAGTGTCCAGAGCCTGGAGGTGATCCTCAGACCCCTTGTGAGACCATATGCTGGTGCGGTTGGCCCTGGGTTCCTCCTAATGCAGGACAATGCTAGATCTCATGTGGCTGGAGTGTGTCAGCAGTTCCTGCAAGATGAAGACATTGAAGCTATGGACTGGCCCGCCCGTTCCCCAGACCTGAATCTGATTGAGCACATCTGGGACATCATGTCTCGCTCCATCCACCAACGTCACGTTGCACCACAGACTGTCCAGGAGTTGGTGGATGCTTTAGTCCAGGTCTGGGAGGAGATCCCTCAGGAGACCATCCGCCGTCTCATCAGGAGCATGTCCAGGTGTTGTAGGGAGGTCATACAGACACATGGAGGTCACACACAATACTGAGCCTAATTTGGACTTGTTTTAAGGACATTACATCAAAGTTAGATCAGCTTTGCCATTGCTAAACAAATCAAACAATTTGCAGAATATACCGCTTACTACTAGCTGCTAAGACCAGTTAGTTTAAAACTTCCATAACTTGAAGAACACATCGACACAACAGCAGCTAGCTGGAGGCAGATTTAAATTACAGCTACGAACATTCAAGTCTTATGAAGTTTACGCGTGGTAAGCTAGCTGCTGCTTCGTCACACAATGATGTCTTGTCACTTGTACATGTACTAAATCAAT